>NC_084674.1:17051767-17358535 GCF_028389875.1 Rhea pennata | reverse complement strand
AGCACAATCCAGCCATTGAATTCATGCAATGTCTGGTAGGAGCCAGAGCAAGTGGATAGGTACAGTAATTTAGTATGATTAGTGACGTGATTATTTTTGTGTAATATTATATAATGCTTATTTATTTGTTTATAGACAATCTAAGATAATGAAGTCATGTTTAATACAAAATCTGCCACTTGAACTATACAAAATTTTTTTTTTCTTTAAATAGCAATATGTGGTAGACACATAATGTACTTTAGAGAAAGGAAACGTCCCACTGTATCTTAATTTGCTGTAAAGCATGCTATTGTTCATTAGCATGTTAAATTTTACAGCTTAGAAGACAAATCTTCCTAATCAGGCTGGTGAGGAACTGTTTAGAACTTAATATTGCAACAATCACAGATAATCCCTTTGTGGATACTGTAAGCTTTGTGGTTAAAGGGACATACCTACATTAAATGTAACTAAAAATGTGCAATCAAACAATTCAGCACGCCTGGAAAACAATGCCTACCGGTGGAGTTCAGTAAAATATCAGATCATATATCTACATGGACCTTCCAAATTTTAGCTTCTATTTCCTGACAGAGTACTGTAGCCAGATCTCTGTATCGTGGAGGTAAAATTGGCAAGTTTCAGACCGGTCCAAGATGTGAGGCTTTAGAAGTTTGAGGACTTTCCTATACTGTCTCCAAACCTTTTAAAATTGAAAGCTTTTGTTGCACAAATATTTTTATAACATGTCAACAATTATAAAGGTAACAATCAACATGAAGAACCTTTCTCATAACAATATAATTCTGCTGTATTATTACTTGGATGGAGTTTTTAGATGAAGCCAGATGAAAGTGGTCTCCATCAGCTTTTCGGTTATTGATATCAGTGGTATTACACCTGCATCAAATTTCTGTTTGAACTTCAAAATCTGCTGTGGCTGTGGATCTTTTATTAATTCTTATGACATTTTCAGATTCTGGTTGAAAACGTTGCCCCCATGTGCATGGCATGTCCTGACCTTCACGCTGCATGCTGTGCTGGGTCGTTGTGTGCCTCAGGTACGAGAGGGACAGTTTAAAGGCATTCGGAAGTGGTTCAGAGTATTCCCATTCCTTCCCTTTAGGATAATGTTAGTGAGGAGGAAGGAGGTTTGATTTAGCTATTTCAGTAGCTTTAACTTCAATCTGCAAATGAATAGGATGACTTGTTTGGGAAGGAGTGTTTGTTTATTGAGAAGCATCTGAATAACGTGTATGTCCAGAATACCCTCAGCTTGGATAATTACTGTTTAGTAGTGTCTGAAGTACCTAGCTGAAGTCAAGAACTAGGATGACTTTTCTGTCATGCCCATTCTGTTCTTGAGGTGCAAACAGTGCCCATTCTCAAGGGTGAATTTGGTGATGCTCACAGGACTGCTATTACTGAAACTGAAGCCAAACACTCATTTCAGCTAAATAGAACAGCATATTCAACTGCTGCTCTACAAAAATAGTCTAATATCCCAATGTAACAGAGACTTTGTTGCCTGAATGTATAAAAAAAAATGTTAAAAAGTGCAATGATTTATCCAGTAATGTCATAATACAGAAAAGTTTACTTTCTATTTTGGCAGAAAAAAGTCTTTCTCTCCTGCTAGCAGTTTACTCTGCACTCTTCATGGATTCAGACCAGCACCACTGAAATGTTATTTGTAGCCAACATAGAAATATAAATTGCATCTACGTCAGGCCAGAAACTAGGGGAAAAGGTAATAGAGAAAACTTTCCAATATTATATAATTCAGCATGTTAAATACAGTAGATATAGTCAAACAGAGAAAAAAATGTAGCATCTCTTAAATCACCACTGCCTAAAAAGACACCTATGGAGGCCCATCTTTGGACCAAAGAAATGAAATATGAGTTAACAAAGTTTGCTGAAGGTGAATTGTAGCACCATCAGCTGTCATGAATCTGGTGTTATTTCTCAAAAACGGGCTTTTACTTTGCAGGTGGGTCCCAGGCATTTCTCTGTAGGTCACGATGGAGGTTATGTTTCAGGTCAGCAGCCTAATGAGGAGCTGCCCTGCCAATCAAAGGAATTCCATATGGCATTTCTTCCCTACTTAACACATTACGAAAACTAAAAGAAAAATCATTTGGAAAAGTCTTGGACTGTTGAGAATTCATAGGGTAAACAGGAATAAATATACAATGCAGTTTGTGAACAAATACTAGCAAAATCAGTTTTGTACCAAATATTGTTTTTCTGCTGTTTTAACAGATCCTGACAGTTATTGTTTAGCATACCTTGGCAGCATTTAAAAAGATTCATTCTCTAAACAAGACCCCACTTAACTGTTTGCCAGCATCTCATTTCTGTTTAATATAAGTACAGGCAGCTTCCACATTTGTTCTGCCAAAGCAAGAAGCCATTGAAATAAGTATGATGGGTTTGTTGGCCTCAGATATTTCCAGGGAAATCAGTTACCCACACGCACACTGGAAGTTAGTTGCCCTATTCTTATCAAAGGGCTGTAAATCTGGTGCACAGGTGCTGCACAGTGGGACCACAGGAAGAACTGCCTAAAGTCTGAAAGTGAGAAGAAACCACACGAGAGAATCGGGGATGTATTTTTGAGATTGCTTTGAGTTTAATTAAAAACGTTTGGCAAAAACATTAACGTTAGAAGACTCCTGGTATAAAAATTTAGAAAGAAGTTTGTCAAAGCATTTCTGGGCTCGTTCCTTCTGTCTGTCTGTGAGTCTGTTTCTCTCACTTTCTGTTTTTGAGCAGGGGTTGAGAGGTTGTAGAGAGGATAGACTCCAGATGTCAGTAAAAAGGAGAAAAAAAAAAAAAAAAAAAAAAAAAAAAACAGAACTGATCCCACCAGAGAATGTTCTAAATCAATGGACTCTATACTCTAATAGCCTATGAACCTCGGCTCTGTTTAACAAAGGCATTATCTGTGCCAGGAGCGTTTCTGCTTTCTGACTGTATTTGTACTACAAGCTTATTCGTATTCAGAGGAAGTGCCCTAGGTCGGTGAATGTTCAGTGAGGTAACCCCAAGGTCAGGTTTAATTGCTCTAAAAGGTGGCACATGGCAATGAATGAGCTCTAATGATTTAGATAGTATCTATTTCACATCAAGAAGTTTCCACTCTGAAGAGACCTAATAGAAAGTAATCTGAAAATTAGAGAAAATAAAAACCATGCCCCAAATGACCTAAATACCTATTTCCTTGAAATTTATGCCCTAAATAACCTAATTCCCAGGAAGTTTAATTTTTCCCTTCTGTTAAATATGCAACTGCCAGGGAGAAATGATTGGCCATAATCGTGCTTTAAAAAGCGGCAACTGTTAAAATATTATTGTTCTATCTAAGAATTTTGGACAGGAAAGTGTCCAATATAGAGGAAGGGAGAGAATCTCCCCAGGCCATTAGAGCAATGTATGGCCCATGGGAATTCTATTTGGGCAGCATTGCATTCCCATTAGGTGTATATATCTACAAATGCATATATGTAGATAGCATGAATCCACATTAATTGTATATAACTACATAAGCGTATATGTAGATAGAGATATATAGATATAAATATATACATGCGCACACACACTATATATATATATAAAGGCATCAGATACCTAGCAATCTTTGTTTCACTTCCTTTGACTTTCACAGATAAACAAGAATTTGCATTTACAGAGAAGAGTGTTATTCTTCCTCAGCCTTACTCAGTCAGAAAAGCTAAAAAAAGTAAGGAGAAGCCAAAGTGACAATGCAGGTGCCAAAGTGTTGGGCACTGTAGAACTGGTATTATCTATCCTTAAGAACTTAAAGATAGTGCTTATGTCCATTTGTCATCTCTCCATCCATGTCTTACATTCGTGCTTTACGTTCTCTTCCATCTTCACCCTTTTAGGCAAAAAAACAGATCACATGAACTATGTGATTGGGAGAGGGCTATCGTATATCCACAGCCAGATGGGAAGTGTTTTCTGAAGGGATGCTGAAGACTCTGCAGATGTGTTCAGGTAATTCTGACAAGTTAGGTATCTTTGACCCAAACATGTGACAGCAGGATCAGCAGAGCTGCATTTTTGCCCAGTACGTTATTGCACATGTTGCAAATAAGCCCTTGGGAAGCGGCGGGTTTGCACAGTTGTCATGCTGTATACATTTGGTCAGGCATTTTCGGGTAAATGTGCAGTATATGTGCTATTTGCCTGGGCCACAGCCGTGAATGTAGTCTGATCCTTTCAGCAAGCACTGGGCCTGCTATGCTCTGAGCAACTGTGTGGTGCCTGCATTTGAGTCGGGAAATCCCAGACAGAAACATGTTAACCCTCTAGTCAAGACCATGCAAACCTTCATCCATAACCAAAGAGGTTGTGGTATTTGGTTTGCTAGCAATTAACATATTGAAGTATTTGTTTTGAAAAGCTAGTGATTTCTTTATGACCTTGAGCCATCAAAGACTAAGTGTGCAATTAGTTTTAGCTGCAGTGAGGCATTTGAAGTCAAGCATGTGTTCTAGTGTTTTGATAAATCAGGGCATAGCAGAAACAAAATTTGGAAACAAAAAATATACATAGAATATGCAGGAAAAAGTGTTTCAGTTTTGCAATCATGACATTTTTACAGGATAATCATATTACATAGCTCTTTCTTGTCAATAATATTATGTACTGCAGTGATGTGCTTGCCTGCATGTGAATAAAGCTTAATAATCGAATGCTTTGCCGTACAGTAACACTTGCAGAGTCAAAGTCAGAGAGTCAAATCCCATGTTGTGCTCAGCCCAAAAGGAGAGCAATGTAATTCAGCATACAGAAACCTGAACAGCTTTGAAGAAGCAGATACCAAATCTATGTCGTCTTGGGTTATGAAAGGAATTGTATCTATTTTAAGTTTTAATATAAATTTTAGTGCAGGAAAATTGAAGTTTGATTACCATTATTAAGCATCTTTATTCACATCTGAGCTAAACAGAAGAGCTTCTATCAACCTCAGATCTGGATGCACTGCATTTACTCGCATTTGTCCTAGAAATAGTACAGGGCAGTGATTAAATTGGCACTAGGATACACTGTCACAGTCACTCTTGTTCTTTGGCTACAAGCACATTAGCTGTTTTTGGAGTCTCTGTGCTGATGATAGGATAAATGTAAGTAAACGCGTATAGTGCATGCAGGTCTGATATTGGGCAAGAGAGTTTAACTGACTATCAATATACACCAATGAGATTTTTACTCCCAATTTTGTTGACTGGTGGGCTGCTGCTTGCAACTGGTAGGCATTTCATTGAACATCACACACAAAAATGGCACGGAGTTTCCCTCCACATTAACCGATGAGATATGTCCTTAGAGATACAAATAGCATCTTGGAATTTCCCAAGAGGATTTCATAGCTATTCATCTACAAATAAATAGGATTTGAATGTTCTGCAAGTTATCCAGAAAGCCCAACAGTGGAGAAGAAGGTGGCAGTGGCTTAGTAATAAATTTTAAAGGCCTTGAAAGTCTCTCCAAAGACACTGAAAATAAAAAAATGGAAAATGCATACCACATTTTGTGTATGTGGTGAAGGTGTTTGTGCTTCTGTGAGGAAGCAAAAGGAGAATACGCACTGATCGGTTATCTGCACAGAAAACAATACATTCCCCACTGGAAAGCAAGACAGTTCACATGTTCAGTGGTAATTAGTAACCTTCTTACAGTCTCCTGTCATGTTGCATTTTTACATTAGTTACTATTTCTTCTCATATGCATAAACAGTATTGCTAGGGGAAGAACGTCAAGGTAATATTGCTTATTTCTTTATGGTGTTCCTGATGCAAAGGAACAAGAGGTCTCCCGGGAGCCCCCTCATGCTTTGGCCTGGGCTGGCGCCTGCAGTGCCCGCGGGGATAGGCAGTGGCTAGGTGCCTGCTGCTGCTTTGGGCCACGCCGTTAGGGAGAAAATGCACACAACCTCATGGGTGGGAAGAAGTGGTCTTTTCCTGACCAAAATCATTATACAGAATTTCAAGGAGGCATCCTTTTTGTCTGTGTGAAATTGCACTTCTGTGGCTGGATGTTTATTCTTTGGTCTGGAGACCAGTCCCTGGACGCGGAGTACTGTGGCTGATGTGGGGGTGAAAACTCGGGACACAGGCAAGTGGAGAATGGAGCCATCCAATCACCCATCTATTTTAAAATGTTTCTTTCTTCTTTTTCTTTCTCTTTTACCATCTAGGCATCTTGTTGCAAAACATGGATATTTTAAACTATAATTTGCCTTTGTTGAGCTATTGATCCTGATTGTGCCTGAGATTTGGGAGTTTACCAAATACAATAAGTGTGTTTACATGCAGTAGTCAGAGAGGAAATTACATGTGAAAGCACTCAATAAGGAGATGGTATTTTGTTGCAATTATACATAAGCCTTGTGTTTACATGGGGTTTTTAAGGAGAATTCAAAGCATATCTCCTTTTTGTGATGCATCAACAAGCATATCAAATGATTGTTCAAAAAGCTTGTGTTTTTTGCAAAAATAGAAACCAAATGGCTGGGTAATTTCCAGCACAAAAAAAAGGCTATAGCAATTCCATGGTCTATTTAAAACTCCTTTATAAAACCTTTTAAATAATAAAACTCTACACTTCCAATTAAAAAACCTACTAGCTCTGTTGGGTTCATATTTCTAAACATTTTACGTTGTAGGGCCATTATATGAAATGCATATTTTTTTCCTCCAAAGATCATATGTTCCACTCTTTCTATTTTGCAGTTATTCATATGACCTGTTCATTTCATTTACCTTGTTATGATCCCACAGAGCAATGTACAGCTTTTTTGCAGGCTCACATCTTAGATGCTGTTTTGAAAGTCATTTTCTCTGAAGCAATTTACTTTCACAGCACTTGAGATTGAGTGTATTGAAGATGCTGGCATGCAAGAGCCAGCTCACCAGCCTCACTCTGACTGGCGTTTCCCACAGAGCTTCCCACCTGGCACAGTCCTCTTGCACAAAAAGAGCAGTTGCTGAAAACCTTTCCTGTCACCTGCTTGCACTGTGTCTTACAGGAGATCGCACTGCATGTAATGACACTGTTCACAGAAACAACTGTCCAGTATGCAGATGGTGGGAGGAAAAAAGGGACCGAAGGTTGTAAACGTTCAGATAACCAGGAAGGTTATCTGGAAGGCTTTGAGAAAGGCTACTATGAAATGAAGGCCAATGCCAAAGTCGTTCAAGGGAAATCTTTTGCTTTCTGTGTTTCTTTCTTGGAGAAATACAAGATTCAGCACCCCTGGGGTCCTGCAGCACTGCAGCAGTTCACCTCAACTGTATCCTTTGGAAATGTCATCTGGCCAACATGAAGCTGAAGCTTGTATATACAGCCCAAGCCAAAAGCTCTGAAAGTATAGTTGTTTCCTGTCACACACGTGCAAAGAGCATGGTGCATGGAGCTTGTGTTTGTGAGTGATGTAATGAATGAATATCTTTTAATTAAAATCTCCTTTGTCATATTAACTGTTTTTTTTGGCAGCCACTACAAATTCTCTTTCACGTGTCACATGTACCTAGGCTAGTCACAGGATGTGTTTAAAGGACACGTCTAACTTTTGGGTTCATGTTACAGAGGCCCTTTAAAAAACGATTCTCTTTTTCCCTAACAGAAAGGTCTGGTAATTTAGCCTCAAAACAAACAAGTTAAACACATTACAAACTAAAACAATGATCTTTGCACTCCCATTACAGCAGTAGACCAGCTAACATCATGCATAAACACACAGATTGGCTAATTCTCCTGTACTGTAAACAGGATACATTGCATTGCAGAATGGCATGGCACCTCTGCTTTTGAATAAGCACAGTTCAACAGGCCAGTATTGGGGCGGGGGGAGAAGGGGCAGTGTATACTCACTGAAAGTAAACAGATGGGATTAGACACAGTTTAATCGCTTATGTGGGGTCAAGTTGATTGCCAGATTTGTAGCAGTGCATGCACAAGTTGGGGGTTGAAAACAGCTATGTGTGCAGCAGTCGATTTGCCTATGCTCCCTATGGTATTTGTGCATCTCTACTAAATTCAGGAATGGTTGCTATATGCTTTTATGTAACCAGCATCCAAGTTGCTGTAGTGCAATGGAGTGTTCTGCATATTGCTGTAATAACTCATAGTTCCATGTTTCTTATCTGGGAAGCAGAGAAAGGGTTTCTATGTTCTGGTACACTTGCAAAGTGCTCTACTATATGAATATGAATATGAACCTTTCTGAAATGAGGTCCCAGTAGCACAGGAACACTGATGGAAAGGAAGCACAGACAGATACATTCTAGGTCTTGCACTCCACTTCTTCCAGCTTGATGTAGTGCTTAGCCTGCTCATGAACCCCTATTAACTAGTAGTTGAGCACTTCAAGCTGGAGCTGTTTTCCTGTGGCAGAAGAGGTGATGATAGCCTTGGTGGGCAGCTGTCCTGTAGGATAGCCTTAGCTTTGGCTCCTGACCCCTCCTGGCAGTTACCAGGCCGTTGGCAGGCTCAGCTAGCTGAGAGCACTGTTGGCAACAGAAATACTCCTGCCACATGCTTCTGACCAGGGAGGGCAGCCCAGGCCACTCTTGCAGCTCTCTGATCTTTGCTAGAGTTTTTCTTCCCTTTCAAGTGCTTCTCTAATAACAACCTGATTCTGGATGTACGTAAGGGCAAACAGCATTGTGAAGAAAACTGAGAGAAAAGCAAACATGCGCTTATCTGTGTAGTTGCATGTTTATTATAAGAACTGGCTTATATCCTTATCATGTAGTAGATGTTGTATTGACAGTTGCTGCAAGCAAATGAAGAGGTCTCACTCTCAGAGGACTTGCGTTTTTTTGCAGTGAACTATCTCCTAGTGACTTGGCACTAATTTCTACTTGAACAATAAAGATCCATGAGGCTCACAATGTCAGTCTCCAAGCTTCCAGCCCACTCTTGCATGTCTCTTTTCTGGCTTTAACTCTTTTTTGCTTGGAGGTGTGAGTGTTGCATGCTATCAAGTGGATGAATGTACCATTCTGTATACCCAGTGTTATTTCATCATTGTAGGAAATCAGAGGAAACCTTTGTGATTAAAATCTTCTGGCATGTGTTCTTCTGTTATAATGCTGTTTAATGAAAACTGCCTTTTCTATGTGCATGTATATACACACATATTTGGCCATATTTTTCCAATTACTATGACACAGCAGATCACATTTGAAAAGGACTCTGAATCTGGACTGATGGTAGCTAAAAGCACATGGACTTTTTGCACGCACTTGCAATATGTTAAAATCTTTTAGTTATTAACAAAGCCCTGTTGTTGATAATTTTCTTTTACAAGGGAAGATTTAGAAGGTTGAGTGTTTAGATAAAAGAGGAACTCCCATATAGTCCTAGACTCAAAGCCATAATACTTCCTTTGCTGTATGTAAGGGCTGATTTCTCCTAGATGGCACAGTGGCCTGCCTCAATATTAATCATCAGTGCTAATACTGCTATTACTTGACTGAGATGCAGTGAAAGCAAAGATCTGAAGTGCACTTTCCAGATGAGCTGGATTAGATACAGTGCCATCTACTACCTCATTTGAAACTCATGACAAGGTGCAGGTCACCTGGGCAGTCTGCAAGGAGCCCTCAATGTGTCAGGCATTTGCTGTGGTGGAGCAATGTTTTTCTTGTTTCTGTAGTTGCTCCAGCAGCCTTGTGCTCTGGAGAAAGCCTATGATGGTCATGTCCATCAATACTTACACACTTGCAGAAGGTGTCAAAGCAGTGACTCAGGCCAGCAGGTGGAGAGCAGCAGCTGAGGGTGAAGATGACATGCTTTTCCAGATCTGTAATTTATTATTTTTGGCTCTTCTCTCTTCATGAGCTGCCTAACAGGACTTGGTTTCGACTCACTTTTTGGAGAGAATTTTCTCCCACTACAAACTACCTTTCTGTGGAGAAAGCAGGTGTATATCTGCTGCCTGCTACTATGTACCTCATGTCAGTGCAAATTACCTTCTATGTATTTGATTCTGCTTTTTTCTTCTATGCTTCTCTATAATCTCTTAACATTCATTCACAGTAAATAAAAGATTCAGCACACAGGAGGTGTACTGGGATTAGACTGACAAGCATGACGCCATCCCAGCCTATCCCAACCTGCTGTCCACACTGCATTCAAATGGTGAGTGCCTGTTTTCCTTTGAACCTCAGATGCACAGAAATGTGAATGTGTTCAAAACAGCCATGCTTTTCAAACAAGAGAAACATTTTTCAGATTAGTTTCAGGTTTATAAGTAAGTTCTGCATTAAATGAAAAAAAGCATTTCTGTTTCTTAAAATCAGACTTTTCTGATCATCTTCTTCCTCCAGTCATGGTCACTTCCAAGCTGCCAGAAGCATGCTGGCAATTGCTGTTGCCATAGGGTAGGAGGCCTAAAAAGTACTTGGCAATGTGGTCTCAAGAGGAACCTCATACCAATAACTTCGAGTTTTAATTTTTATTCCCTAAAAGGATATTTTTTCTGGTAATCTTTTGAAATATATTGGTTATCCCAGGTACTGATACTACCTGGTGCTGGTGGGAGCAGGGGCCAAGTGAGTCATGTAAGTGGAATGGGGATAAAAGATCCACCTGATAAAGCCTGTCTGAGCTGTGGTCTGGTGCCCAGCTGGTCAGCAGAAATCCCTGAGCAGCAGAGATCCCCCCCTAGCTTTGGCTCAGAGACCATGTTGGGACACACTAGCCACCAAAGAGATAGTGGGCATGCTGTGGCTTGGGGAGTCTCCTCTTGTTCCATTTCTGAAAGCTCCAAGGATAGAAACTGTTTAGGCGACAATGTCTTTCCACACTGTGAGAAGGCTCAAGCGTTCCTCCCTTTGGCAGATGGTTTCTGCTAGCCTTCAAGTAAAAAGCTACTGAAGTGTGGTTTGTTGTACAGCAAATGCAAGGAGTGCTGTTTTCTGCTGCAGCTTTCATACTCAGAGCATCTAAGACTTTTTTTTTCATGTTTTGATCAATGAAAAGTGCTCTTCTGACCAGGCATGAGCACCAGACCCCCCTGAGGTTGGGCACACCAAGGAGCCAGCATTATCACTATGAAACAACACTACCTACATCAGCAGTGACAACCAGCGGTTGTGCTTGGGACCTTCCAGCTGGAATCAGTCTGTGAGGCTCAGATAATCTGTTCTGAACCTCCAGCCCCAAAAAGCACACACACAAACTGGGGGCACATTTGTGTAAAGCAATGTTAGGTACCAACCTCCTTCCAGCCTTTCACATCCACCAAACTCCCTAAAAAACGTTCAGCTGTGCCACATGCAAGCCCCAGGTAAGTACCACAGCTTTCCATAATGTTAAAACTTTGGGATTGTCATACTGATGGTCAAAGCAAGGCTCAGGCTGCTCAGGCTATGCCATGTTTGTCTGCAAGGAAATGGGATGTTTATGTTTGGTCAAATTGATACTGATGGATTACACTTTTGTTCCATTTAGCAGCTGTTTGGACCATTTTACACCACAAAGGAAGATTAAGATCCAAAGTACTGTAGGGCTGTGTTATGAATAACAGCCGTTTAATAGCAATAACAATGAATACCAATGTGAAGTATGGCTTTTAGCTATTGTTATGTCTAAGGCTACTTTGTTTTTCATCTATATATATACATATATATATATATATATATATATATGAGGAATATACTGAAGGGCAAAGTGATGTCTTTCCCAATTAAAAAAAAAAATCCTTTTCTAGATTTCTCATCCTAGTTACTCATTACTGAAAATAAAGCCGCAATGTAATGCACCCTGTAAATCTGTAAGAAGACCTGAGCTCCAGGTTTCTTGGGACTCCTATCTTGGGGCTGTGCAGCAGGGCTGCATCAGGAGCCAGCTTACACATAGGTCCATCCAGCCACAAGTGCATTGGCTGAAAGCAAAACTAAGCAATTTTTTTCCAAGATAAATGCCTTTTAAATAGTGTCTTGCCAGTCTGCCTTTGGTACACAGGCATGACTGTTGATCAAATGCTAACAGTAACAGCACTCAAAGAAATAGCAAATCTTTTACTAGCTACAGAAACAATACTTCTCTCTCTGTTGGAATCAGTGCACAGCAAAGATCCACACTTCTGTCTCTGCTCTTCTCTTGTCCCTTGAGGAGAATAATGTGCAGTATAGTACTGTGTCTTCCCATCGCAACTGGTAATAAGAAGAAAAGAGGCCGTGAACTACTCTCTCTCTCCCCCTCCCAATCGCCTTTGGCCTGTGATGCTGCTGCACTGCTGCGACTGGCAGCCCACTTAGACCTGGGCACCCAGCCTGGAGATATGAGTGTTCTGCAGGAGACACTGGAGGGGCTTCTGCTGTCCTCACACAGATCTGTCAGGTAAGTTACAGCCTTGGAAAAGGGAGCTGGGCCAAGATTTATCTCACCAAGCAGAATGAGGAATGTATCTGAGAACTGCAGACTCAGAGTAGTCTATTTATTTGCAGCTATGCAAATCCATCACATGCATTGGTAGCAAGATTAATGTAAACTCTAGGAGACAGATGTGCATGTATGAAATGCCTTTACATGGCTAAAAGTAGTTACTGATGATATAGGACCACAGTGAGGACAGTTTGGAGAAAAAAATCCCCCCCCACCTTCTGCACGTAAATACATTGCTGCTGGCAAGAAGAAACTCTAACTGGGTCTGGTTTCTTGTCATTACTAGCCAGAGCAAAGAAGCTGCTAACAGCTGAAAATATGGCTTTAAGTGTGAGGCAGGTTTTTTTGTACAAATACCCTAAAATTAGACCTTATAGAGAATTCTAAAACATATTACTATTATGTTTTTAATGATTGGTTAAATTCAAAGGAAAAAAAAAAGATCTGGGTTCTTATCCCGTCTGACAGGTGGCTTACTTCTCATTCCACCTCTTAATCTTAGAAGTCATGTTTTCTTTCAAATTCTGTTATTCCGTTTTAAAAGCAGACTAGGTTGTACAGTAAAATGTATTGTGAAACATAGACCACACTACTGGCAAATGAAATATATTTAAAAAAAGAAATTCAGCAACAATTTGTTGACCTTTTGGTGATATTCCATGACATACCCACCCATTTTCAGAGGTTTGTCAGAGATTTAGGTGGTTGTGGCTAGGTTTTTATTTGCAGTATTTGACGTGTATGTAATCAAGCACAAGTTGTGGGGTACAAGAAAACAAAAGGGTCTGCATATAATACCTTCTAATCCAACCCCCCCTGCTCAAGCAGGGTCACCTACAGCACGTTGCACAGGATCACATCCAGGCAGGTTTTTGAGTATCTCCAGAGAAGGAGACTCCACAACCTCTCTGGGCAACCTGCTCCAGTGCTATGTCACCCTCATAGTAAAGACCTTTTTCCTCATGTTCAGATGGAACTTCCTGTGTTTCAGTTTGTGCCCTGTCGCTGGGCACCACTGAAAAGAGTCTGGCCCTATCCTCTTGGCACCCCCCATAAGGTGTTTATAGACCTATAGATAAAGATAAGATCCCCTCTCAGTCTTCTTTTCTCCAGGCTAAACAGGTCCAGCTCTCACATGGGCAGATGCTCCAGTCTTAACATCTTCGTAGCCCTACACTGGGCTCTCTCCAGTAGCTCCATGTCTCTCTTGTATTGCGGAGCCCAGAGTTGGACCCAGTACTCCAGATGAGGCCTCACATCTGAGTAGTACAAGGTAAGCAAGTATCAAAAACCACTTGCACAATTTGTACACATTTATTTCTCCCTGTACTCCTCATTTAGCAAACCAAGATTGTTAAAATTCAGGAAAATATGTTATGAGGCTCTTGCAGGGTAACTGAGTTGTTGTTGCTCTTTAATAAAAACGATAGATGAGGAAAATCAGAAATGATGTAGGAAGAGTAGAGCTGTTTTGACATCTAGCTGTATGCGATACAAGTTATCTAGCCCTACCAAAGGGTATTCAATGTAGTCTTAGTCAATAGTCATCTGGTTCTGGGCTACAGTTCCTTCAAGTATTGCTGAGAGAATAATGTGTGGTTTTGGAGCTAGCTCTGTACAGAGCTACAATGTCAATAACACTATGCAAGCACTAAGTTTCTTTTGACAGCAAATCTGAAACCTGTAGAAGCAAAGAATCTGGTCTGGGCATCACAGTAATGAGGGCTTTTGGTTTACTTGCTTTTGTATTTTATTACAGGCTAGTTCATATTCTGCATAACAAGGAATGTGTGCAGAGGAATGTGCTGTATTTTCACATACGCAAAAATATCCCGTATTAATGTCATCCTTCATAGTTTTGCTGGTCTCCAGTCTTAACAGCTATGGCCTGCCAGAAGAACTGATGAAGGCACTGAACTTTGCCAGACTCTGCAGTACACCAAGGTCCCCAAATTCCAGTAATTTTAACAAAAGTGACAGATTAATATACCTTCAGTAATCCAAAAAGCCATGACTTTCCTCACATGTTCAGTCTGACTGCATATCCCAACAGCCCCTCATCTCTTGTAATCCTATTCTGCTGAAGATGAGTCTATACCATCCTTTTGTTTACTTCTCTCAAAACAGTCTTTGCTTTTATTCTTGTAAGCTCCCCTCTGTGCATGGAATAATGTTTGCGTGACAGTCACGGCGGTGGCTGTGTCCCTTTCCCTGAAAACTCTGTTTGACATTGGCACATTATTGGCCACTTCATATTAGAAAGGGCAGGAAAGACTTTTATGAGCTTTTTGTAAGTTACATTAAAACAGCCAGTTCACCATCTATTACATGTAAGATTTGTCAGTGTGAGATTTTTAGGTGTTTATTTTGTATCTATCTCTCTTACTCTTTGTGCAGTAGAAGGTTAACTGTCTGTGGTGATGGCGCCATCCTCTTACAATGGATGTGGGTGGTCTCTAGAGTGTTCTGAGTATTGCTGGGAGGCCTGCAATTAATAATAGAACATTTCTGTGAGAAAGATGAATTAGTACGAATTCAATGTAAATTCATTATAGGTGGCATTAACAGAGAAAAAATTTCTAGTGTGTGGTAGAAGCTAGATGATTTCTGAGATTCTTCCTGTGCTGTGGGGAGATGTACTTACTACGAACAGAGCTGACCTCTGGATGCCAAAGAGCTTCCTTGATCTAAAGCCCATGGAGGTTAATGGATTTTTTTTGTTTGTTTTGTCATCTTCCAAAGACTCAGAATCAGTCTTGAGTTTTTGTTCAGGCCTCTCCTGCAGAAAGTGCTGTAAACCCATTACAAGCCATGTTGGGCCAACAGCTGGGCTGCAGTGCAGAAGGGGCAGGGAGTTCTGTATGACAGAGAGATGACGTCTCCATGACGTTTGCAAAATTTCTTACAGAATAATCTCGTCTGTGTCCTCAGAACTGTGACCTTGGCCATGTGTCACTCATTTGCAGGACTGAGGAATGGGAGCACTCTGGGGAGTGCCTACTTGGCTACAACGTGAAGGACAGTTTTGGCACTGGAGCTGCTTCTTTCATTCTGTGGGTTTAGACAGTCAGTGAGGAGGGGGCCTACACCAGCACGGACACGTGAGCTATCATCAGCAACGCACACTGCAACTGCATTACCAAGACCTGTATTTTACTATTTGTTTTTTATCATGTCCTATAAAAAGTCAGTTTGGAGCTCCAACAGTCTGCAGATACAGTAATTGTACTTCACTCCTTTCCATCTAAAGAGACGTCAGATAAAGAGGCACTTTCACCAAGAAGAAAATACTAAATACAGAGCAAAGAAAGCTCTAGAACATGAAGGGTGTTAAGGCTGCTCCAGCAGGACACTCATGGAGTAACATAACAGCTTTTTCACACCACAAATCTACCTGGAAAGAGCACAGAATTTGGTCAGTAGGAAATTTCATCACACTGTCTGAGCTACTATGAGTATGAAGGGTAAGTGTTTGTCCAGCATCGTAAAAACAGGACATGCACTTTGGCCAGTAACAACACATGTGAAACACATGATAATACTTCCTGCATGTTCTTGCTAGGTAAGTGGTTGAAATCTGTGGAAATCCAGTTGAGCACACTACAGTCCTGCCTGAAAAATATCCAGTAGGGTTCTGCAAGGGATAAAAGAAGTGCAAGCTGATAAGAGGAATTTAAAAGAAAATAGGACTGCAATTTTCAGAAACAGGATTTGGCAGGGGGAAGAGAAACTGTCTTTTTTTGAGAAGCATCAAACACTAGGACTGAGTCATTTTTGTGAGATAAATCACCATATAAACAAGACCCATCTGATGTTGCTTCCTCTTCATATGCTACAGTAACCCACTAACATATACTGAAACAAATAGTAGAGTTTCTTTACTGAAGCTAATTGATTTCTCTGGATGTATTTCATTTGCTGATCAATTTTAAGCATTGGATGAATGAACTCTAGAGTTAACCCTTTCTTTTTTTTCATAGCAAATGGTTCTTTCTGTTCCTCTAGTCTTATTTGTGACACTGTACACATAACAGAGGATTGCAATGATCATGGTAATCTACAGTTTTATTTTGTTTTGTTTTTTTCCTTAGATATAACTAAGAATCTTACAAAAAAGCTGTGACGCTTAATGTCACTTTGAACATCCTTAACAAACTAGTGTGCAGGGTTATTTTCTGAATTTTGTAAGTAGTCCGCAGTGCTCTTCATATAACTGGACTCATGTCCTTGTGCAAGGGAAAAGCTCTATGAACCCCAAGACTTCACTGTCTTCAGCATGTAGAAGTAGGCCAAAAGAAGTGTCAGGGCCACTCCAACTACCAGTAATGATGTCATGTCAGGTGTAATAGAATCACAGAATAGTGCTGGTTGGAAGGGACTGCTGGAGGTCATCTAGTCCAGCTCCCAAATTCAAGGCTACATCAGCCTGATCAGTGCCTTTTCCAGTCAACTTCTGAATATCTCCAAGGATGGAAATGCCACTATGTGGCATTCTATATGTGGCCTGTTCCAGCACTTAATCACTCTCATTAATTTTGTTTTTCCTCATATCCAGGGGGAATTTTGAGAATTTCCATTGCCTCATCCTGTGTCCATTGCTTCTCATCCTTTTGCAGTGCATCTCCAAGAAAAGTATGGCTCCATCTTCTCTATAATTCCCCATGAGGTCATAGAAGTTAGCAATTAGATTCTCGTTCAGGCTTATCCATGCTAAACAGAGCCAGCTTCCTTTGCCTCTTATTGTACATCATGTACTCTAGCACTCTGAACATACTGGCAGCCCTCCACTAGATCTGATTATGTCTGTCTGTCCTGTACTGGGGGACCCTAAACCAGGCACCAGTGCTCCAGAGGCAGCCCCACAAGTCCTGACTGACGAGTGACTGACTGCCCTCAGCCTACTGGCTCTGCTTTTACTAGTGCAGCCTGGTATGTGGGCAGCCTACGGCTCTACAAGCGCACACTGTCAACTCATATATTGCTTGTCCACTAGGACCACCAGGTCTCTTTCTGCAAAGCTGCCTTCTAGCCAGTCAGTGAAGCTGGATTGTACCCTTAGCGCTGGCAAAGCAAAGGAGAATGTGCTGGTCACGACGACAGATCAGTCTTGCAATAGAGTCCGGTTTTCTTGAGCCAGCCCAGAGCTCCTCTGTGTGTGACATCATTGGTGGATGAGCAAGGTAATAAAATCCAAACTTCTCTGACTTTCAGACTGGAACAACTGGAGCTGCAGAAGTGTTGACATTCCTTATTCTAGCCTGAGCATGTCACTTTTATCATAAACCTCAAGCATGCAGATATAGGTAGTGCTCAAAGTAAATCAGTAAGTAGATGATAGACCCCACTGTGACACCTAGTTCTGCAAAGGTGGCCATAGTAGCTCCCCCTGTAATCAGGCTGCTTCAGGAGCCACTACTTCACAGGGCTGTGCAACACCACAAAGAGCCAACTGGAACCATTTTGTTCTGCTGATAAGTCTTGGGTGAGTAGACTACAGCCAGCAAGACAAACTGCTGAGCTTATCAGTAGCCAAGAGTCTCCAATACACAGGAACTCAACATGCTACCTCCTTGGGCACCTACGACCCAGACGCAGCCACGTCTCAAACTGCAAGAACCACTGATCAGATGAAGCGCAGTATCCGGCCTCTCCACGAAAGACTGGAAGTTGTTCATGGATCACGGCCCCCAGGGAGCTCTGAGGTCAATAACTGGGCCACAGCTGGGCTCAGCAGCTTTCTCTCAGGGAGGCAAAATCCTGCTATGCTGCTGAAAGGCAGATCCCCAAGACTGGGCTGACTGGGGGCTCCACAGCAACACTTATCCTCATACTGCCCTAAGAAGCACTTGGTGGGAGGCAGGCAATTATTAGGCACCTAGAGAAAGGGAAGAACTCCAACCCCCTTTTGTGCTCCTCAGGAAAGCTCTCATAAGACTCAGTAATCAGTTCCTGTGCCTAAGAAAAATGCTGTGAAAACATTCTGGACCCCTGCAAATGCCTTCATATCTTCAAGTGAGTAATTACACTTTTACCTGACTTGGTCTTCTGAATTCCCTGGCTCTAGTTACACATCAGGCAGTGGATTTGGTTGAAATTCCTGGGCACCAACACCATTAATAATGTAGACTTCTCTTGAGGAAGAAACTACTGATGTGAAAAATCCTGGGTTTTACCATTGACAATTAACGCGTACAAACCATTCAATTCTAAGCCTGCTCCTGGGACAGTGCAGTGGAAGGCATCAGCATAGTATCATTTGGCATGAATGTATACATAGCAGATGTGCCAGAGTGGGATGCAAAGCATCAGACAGTGGAATATTGCAGGAAGCACAATCTAGTGTGAAATTTGTGGCTAGTTCAGACCTTCATCAGAGCTGGCAGCTGGTGGCCTAAGCAGCAACTCGAACTTTCCTGAAACAGCTCAGGATCAACTGGCAAAAGGTTGTAGCCAGAGATTAAGAAAAGTATTAATAGGCATCATGGATTAGCTTTCTCTGAATGTTAGGGGGAAAAAATCCATTTACAGTGGTTTTTGAATGACTCTGTGATAGACAAGCTATGATGAAAGCAGCTGGCGATGAAACAGTGTCTTGGAGAAGCTGAGGAGTTTAGCTGAAGAAAAAGAAAAGTTCCTTTTGTCTCAAGAGCAGAAAAGTCACCCCATGTGATGAAGGTTTAATCCCCACAGATGGTCCGAGGCCACAGCATCTTTATTCTCACTAGCATCTGTCAAAAGGTTGTCATTGCTGCTTATGCCAAATGCTGGACAGGGAACAATTTGTGCAAAAACCTCCTCAGGATAACAAGCTTGTTAATAGCTTATATTCTCTGTAAGCAGCCAAGGTACATTTAGCTGTGACAGTTTTCTTTCAGTGGACTTGGGAGTTATTATGAGACGTGACAGGGCAGAATGGGTGGAATGTCGTGAACAAAAGCCCCACACAAAGGAAGCATTTTAGGTCAGAACGTGCCTGGGTTCCTCTCGCTCCCTGGAGGCCACACAGTGACGAAACATACCGTGGGCTTCTTTAATTATTATTTCATTCCCAGAGTGAGTTTCAAGTTATCCCTTGAGAGAAGTTAAAGGTTTGCACATTTTGAGGAAAAGTAATGAGGCTGGTGAGCTTGTATTAAAAAAGTATGTTGAAAGGAGCTGTTCCAGCCTTTAACCTTTGGTGAGGGACATGTAAACCATACGCTATCAGTGTGTGTGTGTGTGTTTTTTTAATTGTATAACTTGTTCTGTGTCCTATTTTATGGTCTGCTCCAATAAATTTATCCATAAATGCTACTAGGAAGCATTCAGCCCTTCTTCCCTTTCTTCCTCCTCTGGACTGCACTGTCTGATATTTCCTATTCTGTGAAGGTGTTTGTTTTCCAAACCAACCCACCAAATATTATTTTATATGACAGCAAAAAAATAAAGTGGCTATGTGGTTGGAATTGCTGAGCTCAGCAAGGAAGGTGTAAAAATGGCCTCCAGAAGAGAGCCTCTGCTGCCAGCAAGTGCGATGAGCCTAGATAAAGCAGGCTGATGGGTCATCAAGCCTTCTTGGTGAAGAGTGGCATGACACACAGTTCACAGAAACTAGGTGTTTTATTGTACAGCCTTACAGATGTGGCAAATTGGGCACTGCAACAAAAGAATCACATCAAAGTCATTCTGGCAGGATCATAATCACTAAAAGTAGCTAAAATACAGAACTGTGTTTCATCCTGGGAGTTCTCAATCCAAAGAAACAGGAAAAACAAAGGCTACTTACCGGCACAACAGCCGGAAGTGATTGCTCTGAATTTCCACAGCAAGTCACTGGCCAGCCTGGGAGTATCATCCAGCTTTCAGCCTGCCAGCCTGGGACAGCACAAGCTGCTCAGAGGCAGACTACCCAGCCACACACTCCCATCCTTTCCCTTGTGTCAGCACCCAGCTGGTCCTGCTGGAGCCAGGCCAAGGACCTGGCCAGGCAGGAAACGCGCACTAAGCAGGGATGTTTCTCCTCAGAGCTGAGAGAGACTGTGGCAGTGCAAGCCCAGGTTGGCAGAGGCCATCACAAGGCTACAACACTGTATATGCAATAAGGTGAGCTGCTCCACTCTGTCCTTTCTTGTTCTCTTTGCCATGGGATATTGCTAGGCAGCAGACTCTTAATCCAGCTGTAGTTCCTCAGAATACAGCTTGCTCGAGGTGGGGGGGGGGGGGGGAGGAAGAGAGAGAAGTAATTACTGAGCTCAGCCTTGCAAACTGGAGGTACAGTAAGACAAATGATGTCAGTATGTGTTGAGTGGTTTACCTATAAGCTTATCACATGCAATTTAAATAAAGCCCTCCCTGGCTGTGCAAAGAGAGAGCAAAAGAGAGAGAGATGATAGGCACTTAATCCATCTAATGGCTCCTGTGACCTTGAGACACCATGTTTTTCATGGCTGTGTTAAGACCTCTTGAGCATTCTGCTCATGCATCACAGCATTACATTAGCCCAGCATGTTCCGGTCACTATAACTCCTAGGTTAGAAGGAATGTTGTGGTATCCTGGGGGAAAGTGGCTAAATTAACACAGTCAATTCACCAAAGCAAAGCCCTGATCCTGTAGAGATTGCCTTGTGTGAGGAGCACTGCTCACATCACTTGCCCAGCATACTGCAGTGGTGCTCCTTGCTTGCATAAAGTGGCTCGTCCCTGTGTGCTACGTAACGCTGTGCGTTCTGCTTTGAGCAATGGTGTCTGCACAGCAGCATCTTGTTTGTTCAGCCCGCTACTAATCAAAGGGGACTCAGTCTGGCTAGGGCTGGAGGCACATCATGGTACTACTACAGAAAAAAAGAGAAAGGCTAGAGAGGAAGGAAGGAAAGGAAGTTTCTAGGTCAGTGACTTCTCTTAGGTCTGTGAGTAGCACTAAATTAAAAGGGGAGATGACTTCGGAAAAACAGTCATTTGTTGCACACCATAAATGTAGGGAGAACAAATCCCTTCTAAGTTAGATTATCCCTGTGCCATACAGTGGATGAAGAATGAACAAGATGTGTGAGAGGGAAGATGTGACTGGCCTTGTTCTCGAGATCCTCCTGCTAAGTATAATAAAATGTCTTCTGTTTTTGTGACCAGAGCTGGGACAGCAAATTGGAAGCACAGAAGTTGCTGATTCCAGAATATTTGAAGACACATACCTGATGGTAGCAGCCTTAATCCTTGCCTGTGTAATTCCCAAAAGGTGGTCTGAATCCCATCCTTGTCAGGGTTTGTGGGCACAAAGGGTGGGCACTTTGAGGGGATGGGCCCTGGCTGGGAATCATGGTGCTAGCCCCAGCCATTACATTTGGAAGTGAAAGTCCTACATTTGGGGACAAAGATAAGTAATTTGAAATGTAAGATGGAAAAATCTTGTTACTGGCTCATAGAAAGCACTCTTTCTGCTCCCTGTGGGATGTCACCTTAGTCCTGCTGGCCAGGAATGGATCTGTGCCTAATTCATGCTCTAGAAATACATCTCTGCTGTAACCAGGCAGTGGCTTGATCCCCAAAGTCAGTGAAAGCAGCAACAGCCTAAAGACAAACTGTGGTGCTACATGCTGGCTGTTGGTGCATGCTACCCTCCACAGAGGTCATCGGAGGCCAGCTTTGTGTGATGCTCAGTCCAGTGACTGTCCCACACCTCTGCAGCGAGCGCTGGGGCAACACTTCTGTTCCTCATGGCACACTGGGGAACTGCACGCCCAGCAGTTTCAAAATGCTGTCGTCTGCCTCTCTGCTGTGAAGCAACACAACACACAGATGTTGTGCTCCATCCCCAGGCTAATCGCCTCCTGGAGAAAGCGCCACTGCAGCCAGGCAAGAGCGAGATGTGTGAGACTGGTAGGAGATGTGTAGCAGTGCAGGGGTTGTGGTTTTACTGTTGCCACAGTCAGACAAGCTTGTATGCCTGCGCAGGCAGATTTTTGTGTGACCGTGAGGCAATGTCTGCAAAGGAGCCACTGGTCCCAGGAGAGCTCTGGCCCATGGTGTCAACTGCCCTCTCAGCTAATGGCTGAGCGTGAGTGACGATGCTGCTAGCGAACGGGCCTAGAGGTGCAGGGAACTGAGCCAAAGATGCCTAGTGACCTCATGACAAAAAGGTGCATCATGTTTTCCTGGGACTGCCAAAGAAAGCTTTTAAAACAGTAAATGAAGAAGTAGTGTACACACTTCTTCAACACAAAGACGTATCTCCTTGTTGTGTAAGTAAGTAAGTGAGTGCTAATTATTAATTCGATGGAGTTAAAGGTGAGAGGAAGACTGCAGGGCCTTCTTTACAGGAGCAGATCCTCTTTAAACATGGTCTGCAAATGCACACCACCGTGTGCTACTGGGACAGTCAAAGAAGTATTAGTCAAGCATTGGTCAGCAATTAAAGGTTTGTTACCCGTGGTTCCCAGAGAAGTGTGCCATGCATCTAACCGGCTAGTAAGTAACAGTAGGCTGGGGGAAAGAATTGTGTAAAGTTTGATAGAATAGTGACCTAAAAATGGGCCTCAAAGTGTGTCTTTGCAGCATACTGAAAACAGAAGGAAATCTAATTAATTATAATTATTACACTTTTAAGAGAAGAGGAAAAGCAGACTTTCTTTCATAACATCATACAGCGAACAACTTCAAAACTGTTTACACAAATGCTGTGAATTCTGCTGGGTGGGTACTACAAATCCATGTCAGATGTTAATGGAAAGAACAGTGTTTGTATTGCAAGATGGCAACGTGCCATTATTATAAGTAACAAACATTCTGTAGTGCAGTCAAACTCTGCCATGATCAGAAACGAATGCAAGGTTTACAAGATTAATGTGGGGCTGTGCCAAGTGTCATTTTTTTTGACTGACTCTTGAAGTTTAAAGACAGAAACAGCAGAAACCCAAATGTTATTAGTGATCATTTATCAGAAGCAGTCAGCAGCTTCCCTGACTATATCTGTACAAAAATTACATTCCTAGTAATGACATCCTTTGTATGTTGGGCAGTGGAGGTAGGAATTTCCAATTGGCAGTCACTACAAAAGCAAACTCTAAAGTTCACTTACTGATCCTCCTGCATGCAGCTCCACATCAGCAAAAAAGAATTAGGAAGCATTTCACATGAGCCTGCAAAGCACCAAGTAGCCATTAAAGGTAGTGAGACTCCACTACAGTACGTGTGAAGCTAATCGAGTTAGTGTCCTCAGCCAACTCAGTCAGTGGTGTTTTGTTCTCATTCTTGTGTTCATAGTCACAAAGCAAGAAAATCATGTGCTTGTGGAGAGGGATGGGTGGAAAGGGGCTTTAGCTACAGGCGCTTTTCCCCTCAAGCGTAAATGGGGGCTTGCAGGACCATACTAGGGCCTAAAATGTGTGTGGTGAACTCAAAACATACATACTCTTACTGTCTATAGAGCTGACATGATGTAAGAGAGCAAGATCACTGCACATTTGATCTTGGACCATGCTGCAAGGCAGGGAAACTGGAGCAGGGGTGCTGGTGGTGTCATGCAGACAGCAACTGTACAGGCTGTACTTTTAGGAATGAGATAGTGTAAGGATGAAAACACATGACTTTTCTGTCTCACTGGCACCCAGACAGCTTCTACTTGTGCTTGCTCAGAGGCCTGCTAGAGCACCCTCCTGGGGAGGCTGAAGAGTGATGGGACTTGTGCCACGTGCCCTTTAGACCTGTTGTCAGCATCAGGCTGCTGTGTAGAGAGAAAAGCATCATGCCAGCCAGAGGGTGAAGTGGTCCAGCCCTCCATTTTCCAGAGCGTGTTGTAGCTTTCATATTGTGTTTGTGTAGGAGAGGAACTTGTCAAATGCAGAACCCTCTGGAGTCTGTCCAAGAAGGGATCAGCAGCACATCTGCAGAGACAAAGACTCTATTATACTTTTACCAAGACATTCGAAGTGAACGCCAGAACTGAGTGACATACCACATCAGTTGGTGCATAAGAATACAACAGCAGGAAAGTGACTTTTTGGGGACATAGGTGAAGGGCAGAAATTGCGCAGGCAAAAGAAGTGATAATGACTACGGAAATTGGAGAGATTTGAAATGATTGTCCAATGAAGAAATCATCCACTGGAAAGAAAGAAGAGTAATGATTTGTAACAGGCCATTATGTGTTTCTCCTAGAGAGATGACCGAAAACCGAAAAAGCAAAGATAAACCAGGTCAAGAATGGCACGAAACCCCTAGCATCCTAGCAAGGCAGTCAATTCTGAAAATCTCATCATGGAATTATCTGAGACACAGCATGTGAAGGACATTTTTCTGTGCTAGGCTCAAAGCTTGCTATTGGCTATGGACAAGGAAGGGTAAGAAATGCTTTGGAAAGTGTAAAGACATTTCAAACTGTTCACTTCCAACAGCCATGCTGCACATACATGAAATCACATTGTCCAAAAATTAAATTTGCCCATACTGTTGCCATTTGCAGGTGTGTCTATCACACCAGACTAGGAAGCAGAATCGGCTGACCCGTCCCTCAGCAGGGCTGCGTATAACTTCTGTTGCCTGTGAATAGCCATGGGCCTGTGTCACTGAAAAAGCTTCTGTGCTTGCAAATGATGCCCAGCTGAGTTCTTGGTAAGAAGTGTTTGGGCTTTCCTGTGCATGCTTTCTAATGGTGTCCAAAACAGACTTTGTGAAAGCAAGGCTCTTCCTACCCAAATCTAAGGGATGTGGGCAGTGAGGTCTTGCACCACGCTGTCACATGCCAGCCCTGGGCTATTGCAAAGGGGAGCTGGAATGGCAACTGGTACCTTTTGTTACTGGAGGAGAGCTGCAGCTCTGTGCTGCAGCGTGTGCATGCCAGTGCGTGGTCTTCTTTGGCCTGCAGCAGCTAAGCTTTGTCATTGCTTACTTCTGACGGTGTTCTCTTCACGGACTGGATCAGAGCGTGGCAGTGGCCTCTTTGGGCTCCTGGTGGCTGTATGCTTGGAATGAGTCATAGGGCAGCCTCAAATGCACTGCAATAAATCTGGTAAACAAAGGCTGTAATGTGTCACCAAGCCGTAAGAGGTGCTAGGCCTTTTATTACAACAGGTTCTATTTTATAGGTTGTGGTTGTTTTTGAACTGTGAACTCCCCCAGCTGGTGAACATCTGCTATTACCATAAACCACCTTCCCTCCAGTCCAACATGTCTCTGGCCCTTGCAACATATTGCAAGATAAACCCCCAAAACTCACCAACAGCATAGAGCATTCAGTCAGTCCAAATCCGGAGCCAGAGGGGGAATCTCAGTAGTGGACACTGGACATCTGCAGGGGTATGTGCTAATGTAGCCTACCAAAGGGAGCAGTGTAGCAGCATGCTCTGTTCCTCTGTCATTTGTAAAGGGAGAACAAGGCCAGCATGTGTTTAAAAAGGTCATGCATTGGTGTGGTTTGTCTGGTTCATAAAGTCCAAGCACTGTGTGGCATTGTACTAGAACACAGGAACAGCCAAACTCCCAGCAGCTGCAAGCAGAGTTGTTTCTCCATCCATGCTCTGTTTGCCCATGAAGGAAGTTCTAAGAACATAGCCACAAAACCTGGCCTGTGCCACACATTTCAGGTGATTTGCATACTCTCTCGGGCTTTGTACATAAGAGG
This sequence comes from Rhea pennata, assembly GCF_028389875.1. Classification (NCBI taxonomy): domain Eukaryota; kingdom Metazoa; phylum Chordata; class Aves; order Rheiformes; family Rheidae; genus Rhea; species Rhea pennata. Next base: position 17,332,533 of record NC_084674.1, on the reverse strand, counting down.
TTCTCTATATGAAGATCAGAAGGTGGAAACTCCCGTGACAGCAAAGGCTGGAAGCTGGTGACTTCTGGCACCAGGAGGAAAGCTTCTGCTCCACCTGAAGACCTGCAAGGAGAGCAGGAGAGCTAAAGCTCTCTAAAGGAGAGCTTTAAACTAGGAATGATGGGGAGAGACAGAGAATGACCAATCAGTGAGCAAGTGAAGAACGGGTGGACCACACTGATGAGCAAAGGGTCTGGGGGTATGTAAACAGAAGAGCAGCTTCTCTGTCAACCAAATAGAGCGAAGGTGGACTCACCCCAGGCGTATGCACGTTAATAAGGCAGTGCCTACGGTGCTGCATTATGGGGAAGACGCGCGTACCCTTTCTGGGAAATCAGCCTGCCTCTCTGAAGTGACTATGCTCTGACACACACAGTTCCAGGGCTACAGTCTCACTTGGATCAGAGTCTTGGTGGAAGAGCTCACGTGACTGGAGTGCTGTGTGGATAGATACAGGCTCTTCAGGAAGTAGAGGCCAAGACAGTGCGGTGGGGGGTGTTACCCTTCATGTGAGAGAGCAGTGGGCATGCATGGAGCTCTGACTGGGTGAGGGGCCAGTTGGGAGTTGACAGGTCAGGGTTAGCGGGCAGACCAACATGGGTGACACTGTTGTGGGTATCTGCTATAGACTGCCTTCTCAGGAAGAAGAGACCATCTTCAGACAACCGGAAGAAGTCTCATGCTTGCATGTCCTAGTCTTCCTGGGGGGGCTTCAATCACCCTGATCTCTGCTGGATGCACAACACAGCAATACAAGAGGTTTCTGCGGTGCATTGACAATGACTTCTTAACACAGGTGATCAAGGAGCCAACAAAGAGAGGCACTCTGCTGGACCTCGTGCTTATAAAAGAAGAGGAAGGACTGGTTAGAGATGTGAAAATCAGGGTCAGCCTTGGCTGCAGCAACCAGGAAATGGATGTGAGAAGGGAGCAGGTCAAAGAGTGAGATCACAATCCTGGACTTCAGGAGAGCAGACTATGGCCTGTTCAGGGACCTGCTTGTAAGAAACCTACAGGATACGGTCCTGGAGGGATGAGAGGTCCAAGATCGCTGGTTGATGTTCATGGATCATCTCCTCCAAACTGAAGTTTATGTTCATCTCAACAGGCAGGAAATCAAGCAAAGGCAACAGGAGGCCTATATGGATGAACAAGAAGCTTCTAAGCTCAGACATAAAAAGGAAGAGTATCAGACATGAAAGCAGGGGCAGGTGGTCTGGAAGGAATAGCAAGACACAGTCTGAGGGTGCAGGGAGGGGGTTAGGGAAGCTAAAGCCAACCTGGAGTTGAATCTGGTCAGGGATGTGAAGGGCAACAGGAAAGGCTTCTACAAGTATATAAGCAACAAAAGGAAGGCTAGGGAAAATTTGGGTTTGCTGTTGAATGGAGTAGGGACCCTGGTGATGAAGGACACAAAAAAGGCAGAGGTACTGAATACCATCTTCACCTCAATCTTTACTGTTAAGACTGACCCTCAGGAATCTGAGACCCCTGAGACCAAAGTGGAAGTCTGGGGCAAGGAAGACTTGCCCTTGGTGGAAGAGAATCAGGTTAGGAACATTTAAACAAACTGGACATGTGGTCCACGGGCCATGATGGGATGCACCCACAAACGCTGCAGGAGCTGATCAATGTCATTGCAAAGCAACTCCTGCTTACATTGGAAAGGTCATGACAATCAGGAGAGGTTCCTGAGGACTGGAAGAAAGCAAATGTCACCCCTATCTTCAAGAAGGGCAAGAAGAATCTGGGGAATTAAAGGCTGCTGAGCTTCACCTCTGTCAATGGGAAGGTGATGGAGCAACTCATCCTGGAGAGCACTTCCAGACATGTGAAGGACAGGAAAGTGACTGGGAGTAGTTAGCATGGATTTATAAAAGGGAAATCATGTTTAACCAACTTGGGAGCCTTCTACAATGAGATGATTGGCATGGTTTATGAAGGGGGAGCAGTAGATGTTGTTTAATCTCCGTTTTAGTAAGGTTTTTGTCTCCCACAACGTCCTCATAGATGAGCCAGGTAAGTGGACAGTGAAGTGGATGTTGTCCTTGGCCAAAAGTTGTGGTTATCCTGGGCTGAAAGTAATTTCTCAACATTTTTTCAGATCTGAAATCAATCAAAAGGGATTCTCAGAGCCTTGCCTGGAAACAGTGTCTTCATCCACTGCTGGTGTGTCATCACTGGTTGCCTGGTTTGAAAGATGACACATCTAACTGGGACCAGTTCTGCAATGCCTTCTATTGCAGGTAGTATCAGCTAACCACCTCTCCTGTGCACACATGGCCTCTGCTTTTCCCTGTTGTGTGTCAATTGCGGCCTGAGACATGAGGTGCATTTCAGAGATGAAACCTCCCAAAAAGAAAACAAATCCTCAGCAGCTGGCCTTGCCTGCTGTCTGTGCTTAAGGAATTACTTTTGATGAAGCTTCATGAAAAGGCACTTCTTTGAAGAGATGTGATCAATGAAGCAATTCCTGTTATCCCACCCTACCATCATGATCTATTACCTCAGTAGAACATGCATATACAACATGACTGGGGCCTGAAGCCACATCTTGCTTACCTGTAGGTAAGCACTCTTCACTGCTAACCTTGAGCCTGCCAGGGCCCTCAGGAGGAGTAACAGACAAGCCTCACTGTTTTTGTTATTCATGGTAATTGCGTGCAGGCTAGGTCAGCTGTCTCAGCTTATGTTGCTGCCAGCACAGTACTGCCAAGTAATAGGTAGCAGCCTAGATGTGGGAGATGTGAACACCCTTGTGTTAGGAAAGAGGACTGCTAGAGCAGCACTGCATGTGTGTATCTGTGGGTTTCACATTCAGTTTCTCTTGTGGTAATGAAGAAACATTTGGAAAGTGGCACAGGAAACGATGACGTAGGTGAAACCTGTAGCAGCTGATAGCCTCCAAGAGGCAGGGAAGAAGCAGAGGGAAACCAAGTGTGTGTGCTTATCCTAGGGAGGGCGAGTGATGAGAGCACTCCTGGGCAGACAGGTGGTCCACGATGGGGTATGTTACCCATACGCAAACTGAGGAACAGCCTTTCTAGGGTGGGTAATAAGGGAGGGGAGTCCAGCCCATGCTGGAAAAGCCAGAGCTGGTTTCGGTGGTATGGCAAAGAGAGAGAAGTGGCACAGCTGTCCCAGGTGCTGCCTCAGCACGCCGCAGTGTGCTTGTGAAGGAGCAGTGGTGCTCCCTGCCTGCTTGCTCTCACCAGGGTGCTGAGGGGACAGGTTGAGCAGGGCAGACAGGGACGCTGGGCTGTTGGCCCTCTCCTGCCTTGCTGCCTGCCCCTGTCTATTCCTCCCCCCTAAACAGGACACGGAGGAGCAGGCAGTGCCTCTGTCCCCACCCCACCTCCCTCTGCACCTCCACCCACCCACCCACACCCTGCCCATCCCTGACCCCACAGAAAGGCCAGGCCCAGGCGGTTGTATACAAAACCTGAAATAGTTTACTTTGCTTTTTTTTTTTTTTTAAAACTTTGCTCTAGGCTTACTTAGATTTCAGAACTCGATACAAGAGCATTTGATATGAATCGGTAAATAAAACACCGTCATAGATAGATAGCCACGATAAACTTTGTTAGAAATGTACATGTCGCGAAAAAATAATAATACTAATAATCATAATTAAAAAAGCCGACGCGACGCCCAGGCTGGCGCAGCCCTCGCGGCCCTCACCCGTCCTGGCCGCGGCTGCGGGTGGCTCTGGTTCCCCGCGGGCGCCGCGCCCCGGTAATGTGTGTATATAAACAAAGCCCATAAGAAATGTACAAATATAAAAAGCTACAAACATTAATAAATTACATCGTCACAAAACACGGAAACACTCCACAAGGTGCTAGTAAAATAACTGTCTCCCTCCTCGTACAAGAAGTTACACAAAGAGCTGGTATCGGCGGCAGCGTGGGCCCGCCGGGCCCCCCACCCCTGCCCGGGCCGCGGCCGCGCCCGTACAAACGAAGCTCCGAAGAGACTTTCCCCTTATAAAAAACAAGTTGTTGTTATTCCAAAAGCTATGTACAAGCTACATTCTAGGAAAAGGATGCCTCGGGAAACGCATCTACAAAGTACGACACGGGATTGCCTGAGAAACGCACCCAGCGCCTCGAGCGCCGCCTCACAGCCAAACGCCGCCGCCCCCGCCGCCCGCGGGCCACGCCCCAACGGCCGCGGCACCGCCGCCAACGGCCGCTCAGCCGCCGCCAACGGCCGCCGCGCCGCGCCGCGCCCCACCGCCTCCGCCCCACACCGCCCGGCCTTCCCCTTCCCCTTCCCCCCCCCCGCGGCCCCTCCTTACCCCGTCGCGGGGCGGGAAGAGGCGCGGCGGCGGCCGCCTCTCGGCGCGCTCGGGCTCGGCGCTCAGCGACGCGGCGTCTCCGCCCGCCGCCGGGCTGGGCCGGGCGGTACGCTGCTCCGCGGCCCAGAGTCGTATTAACTTTTTGCGGACTAGTCACTCTCAGCACTCTGAGAAAGGACAACTATATTAAAAAATATTTATAGCAGGATTCTGTACACTCTGACCGCTGAAAGTTAAGGGATTATTATTGTGGTGGCAAAAAGTTAAGTGGTGGCGTTCCTGGTGCGGCGGGCCGCCTGGCTCCCCCAGCCGCAGCCTCCCGGCGCCGGCGGCTAGAGCAGCAGCTTCCCGTTCCGGTGGATCTTCAGGATCTTCCCGAGCCGCTGCTTGGCCGTGGCCATCCCCTTTTTCGTGCGTTTCCCTGGAAGCAGACCAGAGGAGCAGGTGAAGGGCCCAGCACGCCACTGCAGGCGCAGCCAGGCAGAGGGCCGCACGCGTGGGACAGTGCCGCAGCTCCCACCCCATGCAGCCCCCAACACACCTCTCCACCCCACCCCCACCCCCTGCAGCCTCACATGGGCTGCCCTGGGCTCTTGGCACCTTCCAGGCAGCCCCATGACCATTTGTACCCCATTCCCATGGTACAAGCCCACACCAGCCCTTCGGCTCGTACCAGCCAGCCCTGAAGGCGCTTCCCAGCGCCTCCACTGTCACAGCTGCCACTATCACCCCTTAAACATGCAGGCACCTCCACCAGCACCCTGTATCATGTCACATGCACCTCTGAGGCGACACAGCCTCTGCCAAACCACCAACCAGCCTTACGCACACCCCACAGGAAAGCCCAATGTGTAGGCCCTGAGAAATTATCATGGGGGCATCTCCTGCCACTTACCTGTCCACTACCGGGGACACATGCCTTTCAACACACTGCTCACAGTGGAGATGCAACTCATTCCCCTCCTCTGCTGGGAACCTGCCGTGAGACCCCTCGCACTGTACCCTAACCCTGCCAGATGCCAAGGCTGCACATGGCCTGATTCATTACAGATGAGGCATTGCTCATGGGTAACCTGCTTCCCCACAGAGTGAAAGTCCAGCCTCCACACTCCAATACCTCAGTGTCGCACAGGAGAGGTTCTCCCGATACACATGCACCCCCACAGGTCCTCCACCTGGCAGCATGCACAGCCAGCTTGCAAACAATGCCTGCTACACCATGCACATGTGCACTCCCCAAGGCGCTCAGGCACCTTTCCCACAGTTCTGCACACCCTGGAAGGGGGACCTACAGGAGAGCTGCGAGCACAGGAGAGCCGAGCTCATAAACACCATGGTGAATCCCAGGCCAAGCACTAGCCAGAGAAGGTTTATCCCTCACCCACCTCACTGAGAGCAATCCACACACCATCATAGCTTCTATTTCGTGCTCCGCAACATTTCCTCTTTCCCTCTCTTCCATGAGCACTAGAGACCATCTGCATCCAGCCTAGTCAGAAGGCCAATGGAAAGGCATGCACACACACACTCACACACATGCAAGCACATACTTACTTCCTACATAGTCAAGCTAGCACCAAGGCATTACCAAGCATCTGGAGTGGGAAACCTTCCCTGTCCCCACATGCATGAAAGGAAAACACCACCATGAGCGCAGACCTGTGCTCATGTGCTGAGCAGTACAGTAAGGTCTGCGTTCCCTACATGTCTTCTCCACTATTTGTGGAAGTATCACAGCTGATCTCTGCCCCACCTCTCACCAGCTACCACATAATTCACAGCCAGAAACTCCATTGATCTCCAAGGTACCAAGAACTACCTGGTGCAACACAACCTCACACATCATCTTCCCTTTCCATCACGCAGCTATTGCTGTACTCGTGCAGTATCTGCGGAGTTGGCTCCTCTTCAGTTTTCCCATCTGCATTAAGAGCCTCAGCTTTAAAGGCCACGACAGTGTGGGTGACACCTTCTACCAGACCAAATGGCAGGCTGTGAGCCTCTGCATCATACCTTTGCTCAACAAGACATGTGCTTCTACAACCACAAAAAGCATGGCAGTACATTAAGGAAAATAAGGTTCCTCATGTCTCACCTCACTCTTCAAGACTGAGTCCTCTGACTTTCCTGATGACAAAATGGCCCCAGAGCTCTAACTCTGCTTCATCCCACCATCTCTTTCCACGTTCCCTTCATTCCCAGTGGTGCCCAATCTTGTGGTCCCAGAACTTTCCTGTGCTCCATGCAGAGAGATACTTTGAAGTCCCCTTTGTACCCCCAGCTGTCCCAAGGCCCAGCACAGGAGGTCCTGAAAGTGCTCCTTGCCCTGAGAGGTCACTCACTTCCTTGGCACATGGTTCCTTCCCTCCTTTGGAGACTCAGCTATCGTGGAAAAGGTGTGATCCACATGCCTGTTCAGTATGCCTTCACGATGCCCTGACTGGGCTGCACACTCACCAGCCAGGACTCTGGGGTTCGGCTCCGTTCAGCACTCCTCTTCCCATCACATCTTCCACTTGCTTGGAGCTGATTTACTAATGCCACCTTTTCACCACTAAGACACAATTCCAGGCAAGTATTTCCTTTTCAGTCTGGTTCTGCAGATAGGCACAGGCGTGGCCAGCATCTAGCAGGACCCTATTCCTCACTGGCTGTACATGTTCTCTTGTTCACACCATTTCATGGCCCATTCAGTTGCCCTGATGTTTTACTGCTTGGCACTTCTCAAAGGGATCTGCAGGACATCTTGCACTACTCTCTGACTTGCTGCACTCAAAGATAGGGGAAATCATCTGCCTGCCACATCACCTCACTTTCTACATCAAGGCCTCTCCCAGCAGGATCGCACACTTAATTTTCACAGTGCACTGGACTAACTTTTTTGCCTGTCCCACACAGCTGCCTGTATCACATTTTTTTCTGCAAATGTCAAGCAGAGAATAGGAGGATCTAGCCCATACTCCAAAATCACCTCAGCTATACAATGCTTTCCCCGTAGCAGACAAGTGACCTCTTCCTCTCTCTTGGTTTTAGTTGCATGGCTGTGTTACTCCCGAGGTTTGACATTCCTCTGCTCCCTTGTGGCAGCTCTCAAGATGGACTTTCAGATTCACACTGCTCTACACTCACTGGGTAGGAGCTCTTCATTTACATGTGGGCATAGGTACTGGTATACAAACACTACACAACCACCAGTTCCTGACCTCACCCTGGGCAAAACAGCCACGATGGATTCATCTCAAGGCTTCATCAGACAGGCTGGGCTGTGACGTGACCAGTGCACATCTTCCTTAAGAATAGGACCTATCTGCTCTAGTTAACTTGGCATACTCAGGAATATTTCCTAGCATAGGATGCCTCACGCCCTGCAACAAGCAGCCCAGAAGCAATATGCATATTTGGGCACAAAGTGCCAGAATAATGAAGGCTATGGCCCAGATCTCCAACAGATTCGATCTGCCAAAACACTTTTACAGACACTTGGCAGACACAATGTGTGAAGGCCCTGTGAAGTGCATGGGTTATATGACTGAGTCACCCTTCCCCATTCCTGCACCATAACCCCAGGCGTTTCCTGGTACCTTTGGCGGAGGCGTTGTTCTGTGAGGATGATGAAGGTCGCCTCTGTGTGAGGAAAACACCAGGCGCCATCGGCTGCGATCCCCTGTTAGGCTGGGCGACCCCAAAGGTGCTGGCCCCTGCGGTGTACTCGTGATCTGTGAGGCTGCTGGCATGTGACTCCAGCTTTGGCTCTGGAGAGCTGCCTTCCTGAGCCGGTTTGTTCGCGTTGTTGGTTGACAGCTTCTTTTTGGTATTTTTTTTCTTCTTGCCTTTTTGTTCCTCCTTTAAAATGACAAACATGAAGCTCATATTAATCTCCAGCAGACCTTTAGCTATGGCAAGGGCCAGATGCGTTGCTTAGGGTCCTGACACAATGAGAAAAGCAATGAAGTTTGCCATGTAAAAATTGCTGAGGGTCTGTTCCGATACCATCTCGCTCACAGCTCTCTGCTGCACGCACACGCTGCCTTTCTTGCATCTATGTGTGCACTTTGTGCAGAACCTCCTCCTTTTTTTACTCTGTGTACACTGCAGTGAGTAGGAGCTCGCCAGGACCAAAAGGACCCTGCCTTGGAAGACCAGCATGACTTTTGCATGTACAAACCTTACGATGCTCCACATAAACTGGCACCTCCTATCTTCAGGTATCTTCATACTCTTTTGCAATAGCATGGAGGATATTAAACATCCCTTTGATGAACACATACATCATCTTTCCACTTACAACTGCACTTTCACATGCACACTGAGAGAAAAATTGATCTGTCACCATCCTGCTTCCCTTGTACACCTTCAGCTCACTTCTTGATGAAAACCTGCTATCACACTCTTAGAGCCTTTCTACTCACAGTACCCATCACAAAAGCCCTACCCCACCAACGGCTTCATCTCCATCAACTCTCGAAGGTGTCTTGCCAACCTTGCTTCAGCAGACCTCATCGCCTTAGCAGCTGGCAGAGTGTTACCTTTGTGGGGTGTACCTGCACGAGGCACTTATGACCTGTTCGGATACTGGAGGAAACTTATCAACACCCAGGAGTTCCTCAGTATCTTTGCTGAACTGACCCAGAGATACTCACAGTTCACCAAAATTCTACAAGAGTAAATCCTTAGGCTTCCTAGCAGCTGATTTTCACAGACAAAGCAGTCACACCAGTCAGACTGTTACATACATGACAAGATATGGTTCATGCACGCTCCTTTCAGGGTGCCTCCTTTTGTTACTCACTTAGACCTTTCAGTCTGCAAGAACCCAGTAGATAAACTTTCTCATACTTCTACACACTTTTGATACCTCGCCTGCTCTGTGCTGTGGCATTGTCAGATCCATTGCAACACTTTTGGACTTTCATTCCATTTATTTCCCTTGGGACTGCTGAGCCTTGTGTAAGGTAAGGACTAGCACTGCACTGCTATTTGAGCATGACCGTTACTGGGGAATAGGAGGGCTTTCGTTTACTGCTGTCTACTTCTCAAGCAACCTCACCTGCTGTGACAACTTTGCAGCAGCAGCGGCAAGTCCAGTTTCAATGGAGGCGACTCTTGTGCCCTCTCGCACTGGCCTATCTTGTCGAGGCACCGAGGGGCCGACTCTTGCTAAAATGAAAAAAGATGCAGGTAAGACATGCAGAATGTGCCCACAGGAGCAGCTTAACCATGTACTGGGCAGCACAGCTCCGCCCTCCTGAGCAGGGAGAGCCAGGGATACAGCAGCTTCTGCTCTTCCTTCCTCAGGATGTGCGCAAAGGCAGGAGGTGCTGACAAATACCACCCAGTTACAAACCTTTAGGAAGAAACTGCCAAAAAAAGATGCAACACAGTCAAATAACTTCACTGACTTCAATGTAACCCTGCAGCTACCTGATTTTAACGTTCACTGGCCTGCTTACAAACTGCTTCCACTCCTGAAGCCAAAGCCATGGGAGATTTCTGCCCACACTAAGGACACTAGTGTCTCCCAACATTATTTCCACATGAAATGATGTTCAGCATCCCATCCACTGTGGGTGGACATGCAGTGCCACAAGCCAATGAGATGTGGGGCTTTTTGTCATGCACGCAGCAAGCTGAGACTCCCATCTGTCACTACATGACAACAAAAGGGCTTCTAGGGACCTCTGGCCTGTCATTGCCTTTGATGAACCATATCAAAGACAGTCTCCAGACCACTAATTTCAGCTGAACCGTGAGGAAGCGGTTTCTAAGTTCTCATTTCCGTTTATACAGTTCCCATGTAAAAGCCATGACTACTCGGCCGTTTGGAGTTTCACTATTACATCACTACTAAGATGGCCACCAGTCATTCCTTCACCAACAGCATGAAGAAAAATAAACCAATAACCCAACCAGGAATGACTTTCCCCTGCTAACTGATGGAGAAAGCCTGACGTTGCTGAGTCTGAATACTTGAAATCAACTCCCACAGCTTTGGAAAAGATTAATCCTTTTCATTATAGGGAAAAATTGCTTCCATGTTGCTTGAAAAATGACTGGTTCCTTAGCAACCTGCATGGTTTAGCCTGAGTCTGGACAGCACAGACTGTATGGACTTACCTGTTGGACTGTATGGGGCATCATCTGAACTCTTCCTTTTCTTTGATCGGGATTTGAATACTGGATTATCTTCATCTGATTCAAGAGAAGGGTAAACTACAGCAAGAAACAAAGACAATAGTTTCAGTTCAAGACACAGGTCTGCATTGATACTGAAGACACGTCTGTGCAAATCTCAGGACCCTTTGCATAACAAGATGTCAAAGCAGCGCATGCAGGTGTGTGGGTACTCCTGTCACTAGGATAACCATCCTTTCTTCAAGATGTCTGGAAGAAGTGAGCCACTCTATGCACTGACAGCCACCTCCTTGAAAAGGCACTGTTCTTTGGACAACAGAGAATGGACATTAGGGAAGGACAGTGCCATGTCTCAGATCTGTAGCTGTGGATTCAGCTTCTGCCAGCTGCAAGCAAATCTTGCTGCAATTTTGAAAGCAGCCCCTCTGGCATATGCAGTACTTTTTGTCTAGTGCTAGCACAGCTTGCAAATCAATACTCTGATTACCCCATACGCTCCTAAAAATCCTCCAGACTTCCCATACGCCCCCATCCACAACAACTTGACTAAGATATATGTGATCTGTCATGAGAACACAGTTCACAGTAGCACTGGTCATTCCTATGAATCAGTACAGGTAGGGGCTTTTCATATTACCTGGCATGGACAACAGTCATAGGAAGGAGACGCACAAGAGAGCTGACAACACACCTTGGTTCCCATGCTTCCTTTATGCCCTCTTATGTGCCTGCAGGGCTTGCCCACATGCATGGCTGTCTAAACCCTATCCTCATTTTGGGATGATACCAGCAAGTCGCAACTCACATTATGACAACTCATGGTTGCCTTCACACACAGGACAGACCAGGACAGCTTCCTTCACCACAATATCCCCTTGTACCCTCTCAAGAGCAAGGAACAACCTTCACTGTAAACCTGCCTTGCATGAGGAGAGCCCACCAGGTTCACAGTGCTAGGGAAGCCAACTGCTTCATTCAACACTATACCTTCCTGGCCCTTATGACTCCAGCATAGTTAGGCAGGTAGAGCGAAATGAGGTGTAATGCTGTTTTTTCAGACCTTGAGAACTGTTTTTGGTTTATGAGTATCTGAGAGATGGACCTGAACCTTTCTACTGAATGACCCCTTAAGAGGCCTCTGGGATAAACACCACCTGATCTGTCTAAATTTTGTCCCAGACTTTACAGTCAGCTTTGTTCTGCATGAGTTTGATTTTCTTGCCAGTTGCTATTTGTTACATCACTAGGTGATTTTACTGTTACTGTGGCATTTGGACATTGACTCTGGTATCTGCTGATCAGATGTGGCACAAGCAGAGCTGTTGGAAACCAAGCCCACTCAAAATAAAGATTCTCTATGCAGTGGCAGCACAGATATATAATGACCAAAAAAGCCCCTCAGTAGAGCAGAGCCCTGTCCATGTGTGGCACTTGTCTGTAAACTACATCACTGCAAAATCATTCATGGGCTGCCCTTTCTCTCAAGCACTTTCCATCATGACTGCTGCATGCCAGCACACACAGGGCACCTAGGCTGCCGCCTTCTGTAGAGTGTCACAGCATCACCATTTTGCTTTGATGTCTGAGAGCATGAAAACACATGTCATTTTTTCCAGATGTAACAGATTATTTCTGATGGCTGTGTTTGCCAGGAACATTTAACAAACACACACACACACCCTGATGCAGCATAAACCTCTGCCCACTTTTGCCCCTTTTGGGACTCCAGGCTTTCCAGTTCCCGTTAATCTTTACATTGTTACTTTTTTCATTTGCTCATTTTTGGCACTGCAGAATATGATGATGGAGATGATATAACTGGTGCAAACTGGCTTTGTGCCTATTTCTGTTGCAGATGTTGGCATTCTCTGCCACACACCATTGAATCTCTTTTCCAAGCACACATTCAATTTCTCATCATGTCTGCTATTGTGCAGACAAAGATATTCTTATTAAATGTACTGTGACCTGACACACATTTCTGGGACTGCTTTCTATGCTCCCTGCTGGACTGCTGTGGGGTCAGTGGCCTTCCATGCTTGTACGCCCTTCTGATTGTGACATGTCTCAAATATATCCTACCTGGATGGCCATATCTTTTCCAGCCAATCTACCCATCAAACAGTATTCCCTTAATCTGGCAGTGCAGACCTCTTGCTATTTGCACTCTTCCTTACCAAAATACCCAGTTGATTTCACTGTCATTGACCACAAAAAAGCAAAAAAAGGTCTCATGAGAGACATGGGGGGGATTTGCAAACACACAAAATATGTACAGGCATACCCAGGTGTACACATACAGACTGCCTTTTTTTGTGCTTACCATAATCAGAATCTTTAAAACAGGCATCTAAGTGGTCCTGATCTTCATCGTAATCTTCAATATCAACATTGTTTTTCGTGCTTTTCTTTAGTAGCCGCTTGCCTGCATTTTTGTTGCTACCACTGCCTGTTTTTTTGGAGTTTTGTGTGGAGATGGAGTTATTCTTCACTTGATTTGTACCCCATGATGTCTGGAGGCAGGAGTCTGACGACTGAAGATTTGCCATCGATAGCATCCCCTGGATTGCTTCTTGTGTGCTAGGTGAGGCAGGTGGCTGACTGCAGGAAGACATTCAGAAATACAAGCACTATAAGCAATTCTAGGAAAACACAAACACCTCACAAACAGTTCACCCTTTTCAGTACACAGCACTGCTAGTACAGATTTCCTGATTACTGCCCTTTGAATGGCTGGGTGTGCCACCTGTGACACCAGTTATTTTTATGTTAATATCATCATGCACAGCACATTATATTTCAGATTACTGCTTCAGAAGTCAGCAAGCTGTCTGTCACTTGACTATGCAAGTAATGTGTTGCTCTTTGGAGACTGTGTCATTGGTTTATGAGAACAGAGGTCAGGTAACCTTTTCCAAAATCTGCAACAGCTTTCTCTACAATACAGAGTTTCTACTATTCATCTATGAAGGCATCTCTTTCAGTTCCTTACACAAATCCCCCAAATCCCTCATCCCTCAGCTGTAATACAGCTACAGCTGGTGAAAACAAGATTACTTTTCACTGACCTAAATGATGAAACCCTTGATTTTGACCAACACCTTTTCAAATTCATTTCAGATTCCTCCATCGTTTCTTTCATATGACCACACATGAAACTCAAGCCCAAAGAGATGGAGGGAATGGTGGCTAGAAGGAACCAGTCACAGATGACCACAGTGGGCAGGCTCTCCCACACCTCTTGAGAAACTGATGCAACTAGGGGGTCCAGCTCAAGTGCCTATCCAATAACACAAGCAGCATGAGAATGAGAAGTCCAGTTGTAGCTGCAGAGCAACGATATCACTGTGATTGCACATATGAGCTGGGATAGCTCACACAGTTGGAGTGCTGTAATATGTGGGTACAGACTGCAGGAAAGGAGGTTGCTCTCTGTGCTAATAAGTGGCTTCAGTGCGCTGAGCGTTGCACCGAAACAAACAGGCAAGTCCTGTTAAGAGTTTATGGGCCAGCATTGGAGGATATATCGTGATGGGCTTGTGCTATACACTGCCAAGCAAGCAGAGGAAATATTTGAATAACTGGAAGAAACCTCATGATCACAGACAACAGTTTTCATTTGGGACTTTCACAACCCTGAGATCTGCTGGAAAGGCAACATGGTGGGGCAGAAGCAATTAATGAGATTTCTTCTATACACTGGAAGGATTTTCTGATGCAGATGCTGGAGGGGCTGATTATATGGGGTGCCTGGCTGGATCTGCAACTCACAGATAAGGAAAAATTGATCAGGGATGTGACAGGTGATGGCAACCTTGATTGCAGGGACTGTGAGATGGTGAAATTTAAAATCCTAAGGGAGGCGAGGAGGGCAAGTAGCAGCACAACAACCCTGGACTTCAAGAGAGTGACCATCAGCTTGTTGAGGGCACTGATAGGTGGGATCTCATGGCAGGCTGTTCTGAAGGGCAAAAAGGCCCAGGACAATTTGTCGATCATCAAGGGCAACCTGCTGAGACGACCAAAACAGATGACCCTCATGCACAGGAAGCTGAGCAGGCATGGCAAAAAGCCAGATTGTCTGAACAAAGAACTCTTGATGGAGCTCAAAAGCAAAAAAAGGAAGCTTATGAGTGGTAAAAGCAAAAACAAATGACCTGAGAGAAAAACAGAGCACCACGTGGGCATGCAGGGCTGTCATTAGGAAAGCCAAAGCTGGAGCTGGAGATGATTGATGTCAAGGGATATGAAAAGCAACAAGAAGGGCTTCATAGCAGCAGCAAGAGGAAGACCCAGGACAATATGTGACTGATGCTGAATGGGGCAGGTGACCTTGTGACCAAAGATATAGGAAAGACTGAGATACTTGGTATCTACTCTTCCTTTCCTGGCAAGATCTGCTTCAAGGTCTCTCTGTGTCTAGTAGCAGAGTCTGGGGAGAAAAATACTACCCCAAATAGAGGAAAACTGAGCTGGGATCCACTTAAACAAGCTAGACATGCACTGGTCTGTGGGCCTGGGCAGGACACATCCCAGGGTGCTGAGGGCTGCAACAGCACTGCAAAGTCACTCCCTATTGTCTTAGAAAGGTCGTGGCGAGTAGAAAATGTTCGTAAGACTGGAAAAAGCCAAATTCCAAGCCCACCTTCTAGACAGCAAAGGAGGAGAGCAAATACTCTAGAAAATTATTTTTAGGGAAAGGAAGGACCAGCAGGTGACTGGGAACAGTCAGCATGGATTAACTAAGGACAAACCATGCCCTGTCAACCTCACTGTCTCCTGTGGCAAGATGACTACCTCAGCAGACAAAGGTAGAGGGGTGGATGTTGTTTATCCTATTCAGAGATTCAAAGCAAACTCCCATAGCATCCTTGAAGCCAGACTCATGAGATATGGACTGGATGGGTGCATTACAAGGTGGGTGAAAACCTTGCAAACAGGAGCTTGCCTTTTGGTAACTGGCATTTTGTGTTTGCATCTATTATAGAAAATAATGTATTCCTCCAGAGTAGGCTGAGGTCAAAGAATGTGTAAACTCTGACTGGCATGTACACTTCTCCTAGCAAGGTAGGAAAGCACACTCCCCACAATACAGGATAATGTTAATCTCTTCATAGAATACTATAAATTAATTCTGCAAATGGCAAAATATACACCATCAAGTGTCCAATCATCATCAAGTACTTCCAATGCTTTGGAATTTGAGCAAACAGTGAAATGCAAAAAATCTCTGCAGTAACAATAATTTTGTAAAATAGTTATGCAGTAGAGACTGCTAATATACAGCATTTCCAAATAAATTAGCAGTACCACATCACTTTCTCTGATTTGATCTTAATTTAATCCACTTTAAACCATTACAGGACTCTGGATAGAGTAATGCACAAGACATAAAGGGAGCTTCTGGGCACTAACTGCTTTTATAAGAAAATCCTGAAAATGAGTTAGGCTGGTGTTAGCAGCTAGCAATTCAAGGAATAAAAGAACATTAAAACACTTACTTAGTGAAGAGATATTTAAATCTTCTCATTATCATGCCATAGCCTTCTCCCTGTCAAATGCATTATTTTGCACCATCTACAAGAAATTAACACATTTTCTTCCCCTTTTCTTTCTCAATTGTTTTCACAAATGCTGGACTCTCAAAACAGTGCAAATAGACCATCAAAAACTGACCACTAAATGGGAAAATCAGAGAGGAATTGCCTTAAGCAACACAAGCTTTAACAAATAAATTGTGGAATATGATCAAAACCAATGGTTCTGAGAGTCAAACCGCAACCTGAATGTGTGGATAAAACATCTTAGAGAGACAGCTGCACATCGGACAAAGTGCTTCTCATTAGAGAATGTGCTTGGCATGTGCTTCCAAAAGTGTCTGAGCTCTGCCTTCTAAGCTAAAGAAAATTTCAAGAAGAAACTGGAAGCAATTTTTAAGCTTTGGAAGGCCATATCCTCGTTCTGTAGCTCTAGTGATGTTAAATATATTATATATATATAAAAGTGAACTATCTGTGAGTTACAATAATGACTTGAAAAACTTTTAAAATGTGAGCAGGAGCAAAGCAGTCGGCGTGCTGCCTCTCCCATGGTCCTTTTGGAGCAGCTAGCTGACAAGGGTCCTTGAAACAAACCACGATGGCATTTGATAATAGCATAGAACCTGCAGCTGTTCTGGCACTGAGCAGATCCTGGCAGTCTGGCTTTCTTTTCCTCAAGCTAAAATATAATTATTGGAATAATGGAGAAAAGGACACTAATAAATTGACTGATAGCATTTTGTGCCTTTTGCAGTGAGCTCCACTTCAGCATTGTGCATAGCTTTTTTTCTGGGATCTTATTTTTTCCTTTCACTCTTGAAAATAAACTGTAGGAAGGACTGGGGTATCATTGCTCTAAGGGACACCTTAGGGTGATTAGTTTACTGCAATATGCTTAGAAAGTATCTGGCTTTCACACTGCCTGCACTACACCCAGTCTCAATAGGAGCATCCTATCCCTGACAGCATATTCCATAACAGGAGGCAATACACAAGCAGCTGTGATTGGGGCAAGAATACACACAATTCAGCACTGACAGCCTAAGGTTTCACCTCCTTAGCTGAGGCTACACCTTGCACTGTCTGGGCACAGGAACTATCCCAAAATCTTGACGCTAGGAGAGGGTGTAATGCAGGGAGCTAATGCCTCACTTTTTAGAACCAATTCTACTACTGCCAGCTGTCTTGGGGGCTCACCATTACTTTGCTTATGAAAGGAAGGAGATGATCTGCCACTAGTGAACCTTTCACCTATTTTTTCATACTTAGAAATGTAATATATTAATTCCAGCAGAATATAATTCACTGAGGCTGGCTGCTTCTGCAATCACCATGCTGCCTACACAGCAGCCAGCAGTTCTGAAGAGCAAAGGCAAGATGAGAGCAAACTTGCTAATGGTTCACCTTGCCTCTATATAACAATCACCCAAGCTCATCCTAAAATTAGGAAAAAAAAAAAGATAAGGGCAAAGGAAAAAGTCACAGGAACTACTTAACATTTTCTAAATGAGAAGAGCCAGATCCTTCTTGGAGATGCACAGCAAAAGAATGAGAAGCCATGGTCACAACTTACAGCAGAGGAGGAAATTCCAGACAGATACAAGAAAAAAAGAGGTCCATAATGAGGGTGACCAAACCCAGGAACAGCTCACCCAGAGAGGCTGTATAATTGCCATCCCTGGATATACTTAAAACTCCGCTGGACAATGCCGTGAGCAGCCAGGCTTTGCAGCTGGCTGCACTGTGAGCGGCAGGCTGTGCTAGATGACTTCCCAAGGTCTCTTCCAATTGCAATTATTCTAGAATTCTACAAACAAGAACTATAGAAAAATGCTGATGAACATAAGGGGAAGGCAATAAACCACCATTCTCTCTCTCTGATAATATTTCCCTCTCCTTTCTGCATTTCTCCTCAACCCAACTGAGGCAGAGAATCACACAAGTGGAGCAGAGACAGAAATGACTTGCTAATATTTTAGAGAAGCGATGCATGTATAAAGCTGTAGAATTAAAATAATTCCCCATAGAAATATATTTCCTTCCATTCTTGGATCAGCTCTAAAAACAGGAAATAATTTTGCTCATTTGAAGATCCTGTGTCTATTAGCCCCCTCAGCCTTTTTTCCATATTCCATTTTGATTTTTTCAGAGTGCTTGCACATTTACAGCAGCCCTTCTGCACGACTTTTCTCTTCTCTGCTCCCCACAGCTACTGTCAACACAAGTGCTGGAACATGTGATTCTCCAAAGCAATCTAGAAAATTTCATCAGCAGATTTGTTTCAGTCAGCTATGACTGACAAGCTAATTTTTTATGGAATAAAGTTTCACTTAATTCAGATGAGGTAGTTAACACAAAAAGCCCTGACCTGCTTCCTCAATTACTACTGAAGCTTAGCAGTTTTAGGACTGGTGTGACATGGGTACATGCCTCCCACTTCAGAGCTGGCTCTCAGCTGCACAGATCAACATGCAAGCAGAGAACATTCCACATAGACTGACTTGCAGTGCTGCTACATTGAGTATCTAAGATATACATATGTACAAATATAAATATATATGTCTAATTACTCTTTATCTGCCTTACAGGTAGCAAAACAAGCTAGAGAAAGATGGAAACTGTTAATATACAGCAGGAGAGTCAGGCAGGATCACATCAACATTATGTTGCAACATAGTATGTTCACATATCACGTTTCTTCCTTTTTTCAAAAAAGCATGTTATGACCATTTAAAAAGCCTAGTATAATTAAGAAATGTAACACAGTAATTTCACTTATTGGGAGCTTTTTCAATCAAGCTGCAACACACACTGCCAAAACCTAATTGTTTATGCAAGAGCCAGAATTGACATGACACATTCCCACTAAACTACCACACACAGTGTAGTAATTCAGGCAGAGTTTAGTTATGTGACTGCATTTACAATTTTGATTTCAAAAACCACAGAATCCAATACATTGGATACAAAGTCCAGGCTGAAGGGAGATAAAATGAAAGGGCTAACTCCTACTCCATTACTGAATGGCAATTTTAACCCATTGCAGGCAGCAAAAGATACTGCCCAGGCTAAAAACAGAATCTTTGAGAACTGTTTTTTTAACCTGTCTTTTCAGCTTACCCCTGTATTTCTGCACATCGCAATCACAGTCAACCAAATTTTGCATCAAATGCTTAGTAGTGTAAACATAGCCGAAGCAGATTTCTTTAATTCTTAAAATGGTTGATAGATTTTTCTCCTTTTGTATTGTGCTTCATGTAGGGGAATTATATTAGACTGACAACCTTATTCATACAGTTAGTTACCTGCCGAAATGTCTAACCAACTGCCAGAATGTCTAAACATCTGCTGAAATGCAAGTGTAAATTTGACATAAATGATGATTCTCTTATGCACCATTATGTGGAATGGAAAAGGAATTCACAGGAATAGTCAAATAGATAGCAAATGCCTATGCAGTATTTCAGTAGTTTTTGAAGGGCAGAGGCAGAGATGGGGTCAGATCTCAAAGAGATCAGGAAAATCTAGAACCATAGACTTATCTGGGCCCAAGCGCTGAAAAATATTACACTTGGGAGCTGGAGGCACTGGCATGTCTCCCCATACTCTCTGCAATACAGAGATAGAGGCTGTTTTGAAGAACCACTTGCTAGAGGGAATGCAATAATGGAGGAAAAATAGCACTAAACCAAGATTGGCTCTCTTCCGTAGAAATACCAGCATTGTCAGGATAAGCCTTCTAAGGACACATCGTTAGTATGTTACTTGATTTTAAAATCATTGGCATTTTTTAACCTGCAGTCTTGCTGCATGGTATGTCATGGAGATGAGCACAATGACAGTGCATTAGGAACAGACAGAAAACTCTAACAGGAGACTTTGCACATACAACTCCATTCAACATAGAAATGAGGCTTCCCACTGCTGTGCTGCAAAAAGTTATGAACTATAAATGTTGATGCGCAAAGACAAGCCTGTCTTTCACAGAGCTGCCTGGTACTTCACAGTTGATGTACCCTGCATTAACACAGTCTTTATGATCTTCTTCAATCTCCTGGAACTATCTAAATCATAAAAGACAGAACTGTCGATAAAGTGAGGAAGGTTGAAACATCTGGTTCAACAGTACTCCCTCCTTTAGATTTCTCTAGCTCTGTTACTACACTGCAGCCTTGAACAAATTCCATCTCTCACAACATAAAAAAACCTCTCTCTCTCTCCCTTTTTTTTTTTAATTCTCTGTTGCAATTTGCTTCTATGGTTTCCCTTGGTAACTTACTCCATATGTTCCCTTTTGACCACACAGCATATCTTTTGGAATTCTCAGTTACGGCTTTTAATTTCCAATCTTTCCCAGGTTTAGATAACATCCTCCTCTCTGACTCTCCAAAGGGAACTGCTCATTTCACTTTAACAGGTCCTTTCAAATTTGCAAGCAGAACATTTCCTCAGTCACACACACCAGAACATCTAGCTAGGGCATAGCATAGGTGAAAAGGACTGATCTCCATTTGTTCAGTTTGTTCTCAACTCCTAGACCCACTCCCATAGTCATTTCTATTCCCTGCACAGGTTCTGTGCCTTGGTGTAACAAAGGCAAGCCTAGAGAAAGGAGAGAGGAAAAAGGTGCTGATGTGGCATCTCAGCAGCTGCTGAATACAAGAATTAGCTTTGTCACTCAAAGCATATTGGTTTTGCTGCTTTGCATGTACAAAATGGTGTAAGAGACTGCTTGCTTCCATGCAACATGTGCTATATGAACCATAAGTAGGATAAATCCTGCTTCAAGTAGTCAGCCTAGAGAATCAACATGCCCTGCCTGCTTGGTGAAGATGTTTTTCAAATGGAGGCAGAATGGAGACGAAACTGGACTATTTAAGTGCCCAAAGAGAACAGCCTCTGCTGTGTTTCACAACACTTTCCCGTATCACCAACCAGCTCAACTCCTTCATTTGCACAATAAGCATGTTTAGAGGCTAGAAACAGGCCTCTTTCAATGTCAACAATTTATTCACAGCACAAGTTATCAAGCCTGCGGTCCTTTGTGAAGCAGTGGAGACTAGTTATGTGAACTCCTCTGGTTTTCTATAGATGAGGGACAAATCAGCCACTTAAAAGCATAGCAGCAAAGACGTACTTAGTAGACTGCTTGGGAGCACGGGGCATGGGATGTAACAGTTCATATCTGCTGTGCCATTCTGTGCATATTAGTCATAAATTCAGTTAGTGTTCCTCAAAATTCTTCCCTGGGCTTTGTTCCCAAGGTCTGAGTTAAGCAAGACATTTCCACATGTGAAGAGTCCCACCAGCTTCTTTTAAATGACATGCATACTTCTATGACTAATTGTACTATCAGTAGTTGAAGATCAGACTCGGTCTGTAAAGAATGGAGGCAGTGAACCCATATATTTGTTTTCAGATGAGACCAAACAAAGTCCTTGTTCCAGACTGAACTGCATCATTTGAGTCTAGAAAACAAATTTTGTAATTAATGCATTTCTTTTCACTGCTCATTTCTCCCAGCTGTTTTGATAAGTAAATGATCTACTGTTGCATCTTATTAACCACATTCCAAAGCATTGTCACTTCAGTGCCTATCTGCAGTAGTCCCATATGAAAAGTGACCATGCCCCAGGCAAGCACTTCCATTTTAGGTATGGAAATACGCTTAAGAGAGGCTGTTTTTTAAAAACGTGTTTTGGAGGGGGAAAGAATGATGAACATGGATGTGAGGGAGGGTTGTTGGTTTCCTAATTTCTTCTTTCAAACAGTAAATAATTGAGGAACTATGTGGCAGCTTACAATGTCTTATGGAAGGAATTTAATGTGTACATTATTCATGGCCTCAAGCTGCATTCACTGAGCTATCTCTTCCTTTTGAATGATTCATCTATTATAGTATTATTGCTAAAATGGATGTTCAACATTTACAGATGGCAAATTTATTAAGTTATACCACCACCACCACCTTTCCCTCCAGATCACAGGACAAAGGAAGAACTGCTCACTGGAGAAAGCAGTTACTAAGCTGCAGAATTCATTCTCTCTCTCACTCACATATGCACACATGCATCTTGCCTCCCTTTACTCATACAAAAGCAATTGTTCTTTATAGGTAGGAGGAAAAATATTCCTTTGTGCATACCTGTTGGTGTTATACTCTAAACCCCCAACTTCCTTGCTTGCCTGCAAAAGATCTAGAATTCCTGCTGAACTTCCACTCTCTTTCTTTACTTTGGAATTACGCCCTGGCTTTGCCTCTGTGTCAATGTGAAGCAAATCTTCATCGGATGAATCATCACTCTGCAAAAGCAAGGAAAAGAGTCAAAAAACTGACTAAGTTATCCAGAACAACACAATAGTTTTTGCAGCCTACTGTTCTCTCAGAGATGCAGAGCTAGCCTCTTTAATTTGCTGTTTTAAAAAAACAAAGGGCTGGGGGGGTGGAGGGAAGAA
Source organism: Rhea pennata (assembly GCF_028389875.1). Taxonomy (NCBI): domain Eukaryota; kingdom Metazoa; phylum Chordata; class Aves; order Rheiformes; family Rheidae; genus Rhea; species Rhea pennata. The sequence continues at coordinate 17,310,066 of NC_084674.1, read as the reverse complement.
ATGGAAAAAAAGACCATCAGGTACACAGCAGAAATCAGTTTCCCTGCGGTCTGTAGGCACATCAGGTTTTCCTGTCCCCCTCCAACCACAGAAAAGCAGCTTTAAGATCTGATTCTTTGCACAGAATCCTTCCCCAGCCACTCCTACTGCTCTTGAGATCATGACCCCATAGCAAAAGAAATAAATATGCAGTCATATCTCTGTTGACCCAGACAAGCATTAGAGCTCAGGTCTGCATCTTGCTAGACTCTTAACTTAGTCAACTTGGAGACATATCCACTCTAGCACTCCTGCTGCAAGAGGACAGGAACATCTGACAGAGAAATTGGATAGGCACATATAAACAAAAACATGTGAAAACGCTGAAGCGTTTCTGCTTCATCCGACTATCTCCCTAGAACTACTATCTTTATGCACTGCAGTCTGAAGTATAGTGGAACCATTTTTTTTCCCCATTCCCACCCTGCTTTCAGGCTTCTGAAGTCCTAGCAATTATTGCTTAGACTGTCAATTATTGCTCAGTGCAGGAACTGGTCCCTTTCCTTAAAATTCTGTTCAAAGGGTATCAGTATGCTTTGCACTGTTCTCTGTGCACTGTTCTCCAGACTTTAACTACTGACTGAGGCAAGAAGCTCTGCACATGCTCTTGAATATACCTGAGCCAAACCAGGATGACACAGATTGCTTAGCTCTTAGGGTCAAACATTTTAGGTACCTGCAGTTCTGTGTCAAAAATCTGTTTTGCTTTTTATGACCAACTCAGATACTGAAAACATTGATTTATATTAACCACAGCTGAGCAACAAATTTTAGCATGTTTAATTTCCAGTACTAAGCTTCAACGCTAAGGCAAATAAGAGCTAAGAGCAAAATTAAGCCTGTGTTTTTAAGCTTCTTAGAGATAAGCTATCAACAGGCACAGTAACACCACAAAGGCTCTTCTAGTGCTTTAAGTTAGGGACATGTGTAAGCATCATGCTGAATCAAGGGCATTCTAGATGTGAGCCCATAATACGCAGAGGAGGACTCTGCTAAGGGCTTCTAGTAACATGAAACTCCAAATAATGTGACTTCAGTTTTTATCAGTATTGTTCTGAGTTTCATCAGTCAACCACAAAAACGTAAATTTTTAATGGTCACTGTTGAAGGCACATGGAAAGGTGTGGGACAGAGACACTGGGATCATGGCCTGGGAGAGACCCCCTGCGCCTGTCAGCAATGTAACATCAAGGCAGGCATGACAGAAAGCGCCTTCTGACCTTTCCCAACCATTCTTACACTTTGCTCCTGTTCTTGTGTTGTTGTACAACTGTCACGGTCCCTGCACATACTTCCCACCAGGCTTGATCATGTACAAGTAGTTCACACCACAGTACAAAATTATGCTTAACTGTTGCAGTATTTGAATGCCATCTGTTCTGGGCAGGTTGCGACTGCAGAATGGAGAGGATGTGACAGCAGTCTGTACAAAGTCTTTGCTACTGGCATTTACAGTACTGCACTGTCACCTTATTTGGGTAGGATGAAGACATTTCAAATTTGTGATTGAAATTCACTGGTGACTACACTGGGGGTGACTGGGTGACTGCACATCTACCATTAAGCAAGGCTTAACAGATCTGGAATAGCATTTGCCAGGCACTTTTCAGATAAGGCCCCACATACTGCAATGGGTGCTTGTTTATGATAGGTAAAAACAAAACAAAACAAAACAAGCATACCTTATATGATACTGACTCCACCTTTGGCTTCTTAACAGGAGTATGCTGCAGAGTGTCTTTTTTACCTGATAAAACTGAGGGGAGAAAAAAAAAAAAAATCAAAGTAATGGAAAGAGTCCCCTTTCTCTTCCAAAACCAGTGCTCTTAAGCTGCAAGTTCAGAAGCAACCTAAATACACTTATATTCAACTGACAAGTAAAACACATTTTTCTTTAGTGTATATTATATAATGTAAAAACTAGTTTTGGATAACAAACACGTGACTTAGTGTACAGATACAGACAAAATAGGAAATATTCTTACAGGGCAGTTCTCTTTTTGTAGTGTTTTTCTTTCTTCTAATTGGAAACTCATCAATTTTTAGTTCACCATCATCTGATACATATTCGTACTCATCTCTCACAGGTTTTGCTTTATCTTCTTTAAAATTCTGCAGGGACCCAAACACACTAGTATTCAGCTGGGTTTTGACTCCCTTGGAACTACAAAAAGAAAAAAAAAGTTACAAATCAGAAATTATACTCTTTCTCAGCGGAAAACATTTTGAGACTAGACAGAAAGACACTCAGTATCTTTCTTTACGCAGAAATCTCAGTCAATTGAACACTTTCAGAAATGTCACAGCAATTCAAATCATTTTATAAACATACTTCTCTACCTACCATTTGTATCTCAAAATATGATGTAGACTAGAGTAGCTCTACACTATCGTATTTAAAATTGTCTCAAAGTATAACACAGTATATGTAATGCACACACAACATGGAATTCTGGCATGCAGATGTTATTTAACAGTTTCTTAAAAATGTTCCCTGAACAACATCTGCACAAAAATAATATATATAAAATAGGAAAACTCAAACTAGTAAGAACACAAATTGCAAAAAATTAGATGCAGCCTGTATATGAAAGGCATTATTCTCAAGCAAACTCCTAGCCTCAAATATAAATCATTGCAGTTATGGCCAGAAAAGCTGGATTCTAGGTAAAATCAAGTTCTAGAGGGAAGAACTTTCTGGATAAGTACATTTTTCTTTTTACTTTAACAGAAATGCAGATTTTCACCTTCTTGTCTAAAAAACAATCACAAGACTTTTTAATCTGTCTTTTTAGTTGATGAGCATTATCATATTTTTACTTACCCAAGCAGCTTTTTATTAGAGAAAGAAAATGTAAATTTATTGTCTTTATTTCCTGATAAAGGTGTCTTTTCCAATTTGTGTTCCTCTTCCATTTTCAGTAGTGAATCAGGTTTACTGTTCTGAAAAGGAAAAAAAAAAAAAAAAAAAGAAAAAAGAAAAAAGAAAAACAGAAGAATACAATAAAGTAAGGCAAATGAATTAGTAATTCAGATTCCCATGTGACCTCAAGCACTTACCTCTAAACAGCTGACATACAGAGACTCTACTGGTCTATATACAGAGAAAAAGGTACCCTCCAAATGTGGTAAGTAATTGAGGTAGAGGTTTGTATTCTCAGACTACCTGAGTGCCAGTTCTGGATTTGTCCCCATTCAAGCAGCACTTCAGCACCAGTTTAACTTTAAGCAGTACCTCATGCCAAATTTAAGTATCGGTCTCTTAAATTGGTACAGACCTAAGTAAAATACTAAACAACCATTTGAGTGAATTAGCATACAGGATAAGTATGCTGCTGATCAACGTTGCACCTGTGCGGCTAAGGGCAAAGTCAACCACTATGCCTGTGATCTCACAAATGTGACTGTATTTACATGTCCAAACCCTGCTTCCTTCATTTATACTTTCAGAGGAGCTTGAATTATAAATTTAATAATTTTGATATCAAAATCATTCAGTGCAAAGGAAGTCGTCGATTATTTTTTAAGCATTACACTAAAATTTTCCTAAGCTGTATCAGCTGGGTTATTAATTGGTATGTATTGATCTAATCACATTAATTGTGACTGTTTTTAATCACAAAAAAATTAGACCTTTGTGTTGAGGAAGGAAAGTCAGGATTCTTATTAGTTTTCTCTGTAAAAATAAATACGTGTTTTTGCTTTAGGGAATTTGTTTTCAAATATAGGCAAAATCCAGAGCAGCAGCTATTTCTGTGGGAAAGCTAAGTGTCACTTTGTTCTAAATGGAACTTGGAGGAAAACTGTTTTATTCCAGGGATCAATTTTACTAACCTTACATTAGCTCTTCAGCGAGGTAAGCTTTTAGTTCATATGACATGATTCAGATTTCATTAACTCTATTTTTACACTATCATTATTTATTGATTTCCTTGGAACTACTCCAGATTTAAAGTAGTGTAACTAGGTAAATATTAGGACTACAAACCAGATCACCACTGAAAAATGTCATTCCTAACTCTGTTCCCAGTGGCTTCACTAGGATGAGGATGGACAATTTCTGCAAATGCTTTTTAAAAAACAGAAAAAAAAAAAAAGCCACACTTCATTTATCAACAATATTTGCTTATTTTCTGCTCATTTTTTTTTCTTTGGGAGCTGAAAATCAGTGGATTGTACTCTGTGCTTAGCTAGACCCATGAACATTTCTCCATCCTTAAACTATCTCTATGTGGCATAGTTAGCAGCAGAATTTAACAGCAGACTTTACCTTATATTTCCATTTGGCTTCTGTTTTGCTTTTATTTTGCTCTCGAATTTCAAACTTCTCCACCTCATTCTGCTTACTAGCAGCTTCCTTACTGGGAACACTTAAAACATTCTTTGAGGCCTGCGAGAGAAAAAAGTCAGCATGTACTGTTAATGAGGAAGGAGCGCTGGCATGTTACCAACATTTTACAGAAATATATCTGCTTTATCCAGAATATAGCATGACATTTTTTGAAAACTACTCTTCTGACTCATTCTTTTTGACCCAAAATATGAAATTCAATCAAACATTGCTGCTTCAGAGATGCAGAAAATGCATTTCTCTTTGTCATATCTCCTTGTCATAACATACAAAGTTCCTGTATAAACACGGTCATCTCCCTGCATATTGCTCTATGATGGGTTTCACAAACTGCATACAAACTGCTAAGAAATTCAAGTGCTTTTTAGAAAAGTTGTATGGATACTTCTTAACAAACTGTGTACATTAGATTACTCCGTCAGTATGTCAATGAAATCCTGACTCTGTTGCGAACAGCGGCAAAATTCACACTGAATTAAAGTCAAAATGACACAAGTCCTACCTGGGTAAAAATGGAAACAAAGTATTGTTTTACCTTCATTCAGTCATTCCAGAGCAGAATCTCACTCGAATAAGACGCCTCAGAAATGAATTCCTTCATCTTGTCTCTGATAACTGATTACGGAAATGCACACAAGAGTGCTAATAACACTTAAAGTATGAAAACAATAGTCTAAGAGCAACAGAAGTCCATTTGAAGAAAATTTCTTTTAATTTTCACCTCACCTTATTTTGGAGAGGAAACTGGCAGTAGTTTGCCAAACTCAGCTGGAATCAATAGGTTTCCTAGAGGCCCCATATTTAATCAGTAACCACGCACACAGTCAAATCAAAATGAAACAGGTTAAAAAAAAAATACAAGCTAGTAGTTACAAAACTCTCCTCTACTTCAGTGGACCCACAGTTGCACACTGTGTTGTTTCCTTTTTCTTTCCACAAGACCTAAAGAGAGACTTTATCCCCACTCTGGTGAGATAACAGGGAGAGGTTAAAACATGACCCACCTTGCCCTTCTTTGGTGTCTCTATCTTTGTCAAAGCCTCCTTTGTGTGTGCCTCTAGCAGGTCAAGATTTGGGATGGCTGGCGGTGGGCTCTCTTTTGCCTTCTTTCCTTTTTTCTTTCCTTCTCCCTTGACTTTCGGCGTTTTGGGAGGCTTGGGGGGTTTAGGTGGCTTGGGAGGTTTGGGGGGTTTGGATGGCTTAAGTTGTTTGGGAGTTTTCACAGTTTTTGGAGTCTTTTTTTTGGGGACTTTTTCTACTGGTGGGGGTGGAGGTGTCACTTGGACGGGTGATGGTGCCTCCTCCTTCTCCACAGGACAAATCTCCTCGGTGTTTGTGTTGGCACTCGTGTCTGCTTTGCTGGCTTTCGAAGCATTCTGTAATTCAGCAGAAGACGGGAAGGCATTCAGACCCCTGTGTCTCACACTCAGATATTCTACAGCACCCTACTTCAGTGTGGAAATAAACCCAAACATCCCACCTTCAGTACAGGAGTAACTCTGCATTTAGGCACCAGGCTGGCCAGGGAATGAAGAACATGCAGCAACATGTTGCAGTTATGCTCTGCTTACCACTAATTTCTCCCCATCCTCAATTGCTCCTGCACAAATCCGACCTCTGTAAGGAACTTAAATGTTATCAGGTTATATCATCAGGTAGGACTGTCAAATGGACCGCCCTTGGTGCTAGATTAATTTTGGCGCTACACAAAAACGTTCTCACAAGGTGGCTCTCATCCCAGAGATTTTATAGACTACAGCTATGTCAACGCTGTAGGGCATGGGTGACACAGTCAGAAATACCCAGTCTCGTTTAACACTATCCAACCCAGCATACAGTTGGCTGGCCTATTTTCTCTGCATGTGTCTCTGGAGTCGTGTTTGGGGAGAGGATCTGCTGTAGTGCGCCTGGGGCCACAAGAGCCTTGGAGTGGCTTGTGCCGTGCTCTTTGAGGCCTCGCTCTGTGCCACAGCTATGCTGATAGCTTATCTAGCTGGATTGCAAGGTTGATCTGTTCCAGGCATGTACTAGCCTAACCCTGAGACCCTTGAGGTTCCACTCAGATAATATTAAGCAAAGGTTGAACTTTTTTTTTTTTTTTTTTTTTTTTTTGAAACAAATCCCATTATTTTCAGGAACCCTCTACACACCAACAGACCATCATGAGTCACTGGTACACAGTGACTAATATGCATCATTTCCACACAGGGCAGCTCTGCCCCATGCTACCCAGCAGCCCCACATCTCCTGGAAGAGCAGCCTTTGTGCTCTGACCAAAAGAAATGTCTCTTTCACAACAGGCTATTTCACTTGCTCTCTCTTTTTATTCTGGTCCTGTTCTATTGCAATAAAGTAAAGAATATGTTGGAAGCTGGAGTGGACAAAAGTTCCCCCTCCACAGAGGAATCCTCAAGTGACCCAATATTTGCTCATAGCACCTGGCTGGCTCGTTCAGCTCCTCTAAAGATGGCTAACCCAGCACAGATCACACTTTCAAGCTGCTTTTATGGCTGTTAGAGAACAACTGATTCTAAAGGTTTGCAAGAACAGCTTGGAAGTGAATTTAGACAAGACACGGCCTTGCAACGGTGATGTTATTAACCATTGGAATGAGGCTTGTGGTGATTTCTTTAACATTGGAAATTTTAAAGCCAAAATAGGAAGATTCCATATGAGATACGCTCAACTGCAAAAGAGAATTAAATCCAGGAAGTCCTAGGGGTTGTGGTATACAGAAAGTTGAACAAAGTGATCATAATTGTGCCTTCTGGCTTTAAAAATAATTTATAATTATAGAAGCATTTGGCAGAGGAAAGGTCTCTTAATTAAAAGGTCTCCTAAAAATTACAAAAAAGAATTGGGCACCCCAGAAGCTTACACAGTGCAATTTCCTACCAAACTGAATAAAGTCAGTACTGTTATTTGTATAATAAAAAACATTTGATTTTCCTAAAATATTTTATTTGCAGGATGACATTTGTCCAGGTAGGAGGCAACAGCCAATCAAACAACAAGCCATACTCTATATGCAGAGAAGTCATGTTGTGTCCAAGATACAAACACTAAACAAGTATATGTAAAGAGTCCATACTTGCATAGTTTGGGCTGTAGATTTTTGTTCAAGACATCCCATACAAACAGATGTATAAAAGCAATGGTCTTTTGTTTAAAATGGTAATCAGTTTGAATACAACCTATTTCAAGTTAATTCAATTGCGATAAATGCAATAGAATCATGTTTCATGCCCCCAGCTAAAATAAGCAGTAAAATAGCTGCTCAATTAACAGTGTCTGACTAATTAAAAAGAAATTATTTTCTGTTTAACTTGCCATTCAGAAAATGCATCGTATACATCAAAGAGGATAAAGGATGATAGAGATTTCAGTTTCAAAGTCTTTGGTTACAGCAGAAAAGGACTGGAATGCAACACAGTGTCTTCCCAAAACATGATTGAGCTAGTCATTGTCATCTTTCACTGTCACACACATGCACTAAGTGCAATTCAATACTGCACTTATTGGGCGATATCTCCATGCAACCTCTTTATTTATAGTTATTATCATGTTTACTATAACAACTCTGCCTAGAAACCAGCCAAGAGCTAGGCCTCCTGTTGGGACACTGAACAGAATGATCGACAGACCCAAGCTCAGACAATAAACAATGTCATAGAAAAGACTGATGAACAGGAGTCACAGTGAGAGTGATCAAGAGGGCTGCAACAGCATTCTTTGAGTTCTACAGTATTTCGGGGTAGGGATTAGCTAAAGGGAAAGCTAATGTAAGGATGCAGGGGGAGCGTGGCCACTCCAGCTAAAAAAAAGTGTGAGAAAAAGGAGGTAGGGCAGGCAGAGGGCAAACAGGAGCCCAGAACATGTGGCCAGTCAACCACAGACAAGTCCTGAGCAGTAACCCTACCCTACTGCTAAATCTCACAAGAGTTCTGTTAGGAACAGAGTGGAAAAAAAGATTCATTTATTTCAAGTCTTCCATTTTATAGCATATTAAAAATGCATAAGATAGTTAAAATTATGAAAAGAGCACAAACCTCACTTAATCTTATTTCTTTGGCAAGATCCTTGATAAGTTGTGCTGGTTTGAAGTTTTCTGGTAGTTCATCTTCATGTTCTGCTAAAGCCTAAAAAAGAACAGAGCCAAGGTGTTTCTGTGCATGTTTTTTGCAAAAATACAAAAAGACTTACTAAGTGACACATCAGTATTTACCCTATGTGCTCAAATCAATACTGACTACATCAGTAGTCCAAATAAGGAAACAATATACTTTACCCCTCTTTTGGGTGTTTTGCTCCTCCCTCAGGACAACTACTTACACAAAGTCAATAACGTTTTTTCAGATATTATCATGTTTTTGCAACTGTAACATTACTCTGCTTATCCCCTTTTATGAGATTCTGTGAGAAATTTATTCTGTACATCTGCGAGGAGGGATTGTCTCAAGATAGAGTCTTCAATGAGTATAATAGGCACTAGCCATATCAGCAGAGGGGTTTGAGAGCTCTCCGGCAGGACTAGCAACATTTGCATTTGCATGCCACACTATAATATTTAAAGTTTAAGGTTATCCAACTGCCAACACAGCCTGACTTCCTTTGACTCAGTATTTAACAGCTGCTTAGCAGGTAGGAAAATAACAGGGTGACATGGAGAGAGCAGCTTCCAATATAGTTGTTTTTTCAGGACATAACAGTCCTATTGTGATAACTCTACTATAGGAAAACAGGGTACAGTTCTGAGTCCAGGCTCAAGCGCCACCTTTTTGCTGTAGGCAGCAGTCAAGTCCCTAACCACATTTAAATCTACGACAACCACCTAACTGGCCTAAACTGTGCACGTAACATTGTGAACTCAGCTGCTTATTTCTTCTTAAAACATTTGAAAAATCCTATAGCTACACAGCTCTTGTTGTATATTGGAATGCTTCAGCTATGCTGTGATGTGTCTGAAAATTCAGCAACTCAGCTTAGGGAAGGGAATAAGCAAATTGGCAAGCAAATTAATTTCATATGTGCAATTATGAAATGGTTGCGTCTGACACATCATTACTCAGCAGTCCACAAAAAGATGCTGATTGGTATTTTACCACACTATTGTAAGTTACGCTTATAACAGCAGCTTGGATCCACACAGAACATTTTTGATGCTATGTGGTATGACCTACATATAACCACCCTACTGCACATATTCTTCTCAGAATATACTTATAACCCACATCAATCGTTCATGAATCCTTTACAAGGGATCTAGAAATGGAAAAGTTATCCAAACAGTGAAATTTAAATCCATAAAATCCTTATATATTTGTTTAATAATTGCACTTTACACTACCTGCACTGACAGAAATGACAGCTGCTATGTATATATCTTTCTGATTACGATTCTTATCATTCTTCAGGAATCTGGACTTTTTAAAAAACACAAAATCCAAAGGGAGTAAAAATTTACAGTAGATGCACCTTTTTTCCCTGGTGATTTCTCCTCCTTCTCATCCTGGTTAAATGGGAATAGAATGTGTACAGCTTTCAGCTGACTGCAGGAAAAACTTGCATTTCAGAAATCTCTGCTGGTGGGAAGAGCCTCCCTGACAGGACCATTTTGTAAGAGCTGTTTGAAAAGCATTTTATCTTCAGCATGAATTTCACATTCGCTACAGCCCATCACATACCCTTCAGCTGACTACATTGACTCTTTTAGGGTAGAATGAAACACTATCAGAGTGGTCTCTATCTCAATGACTGACAAATCTAACAAATACAATGTTAAAGCAGAGTTTTTCCTACCTGCTTTTTAGTCCATGACCTGAAAGCACCATTGAGAATTTTTGCTCCTTGGAGTAAATGAGCAGGAGGCTGTTGCCCAGCTTTATGCAAACCTAAGTACAGGAAAAGACAGTGTATTCAAACATTGGGAGCTACAGTTGTTTTACATAAATTCTTTAATTTGAAGAAGATTAACTGTGCTCGTTGAAAGGTGATCACCACAAAGGAACCTCTGTTATAACTTGATGGTAATAATGTGAATATTTACTGTGTTATAAATCTAACTCAGCCTTTCTACACTGTGTTCCTGTAAGTTATGTCTACATTGGAAATCATACAAGTTCCTTTATTGCTCACGTATTCAAACTAGCTTCCATGTCCATACATCCCAAACTCAGGGAATAAAAAGGCACTGTCAATGGTTCTTTCCTTCTGCCTAAAAAAAGGCAAGTATCAATATGTGGGAACTATGGTTATACTGAGCAAACTGTTTCACTTCTCCTTTGTGAGTAAAAGCTTATCTAAACTTTTCTGCTTTTTAAGATTTTTCTTCAGAGTTGGTCATAAGGGGGCCCCCCTTCTAGGCTGCACTCAGAGGAGTCCATAACCTTACTTATTAATTAGGTGCATTTTACTTGTTATAAAATAACCTGGGAGGTTTCCCCATAAAAGTCCTGTAACAAGAAATAGAGAAAAAAAGCAAACCAAGCCTGCATCTTTAAAAAATATACACACGTGAACGCTTGGATCAGCTCTGAAAGGATCTGATTTAGAAGATCTTGAGTTTCACAGAGAACTTTGTTTTAATTCTTGGTACTCCTGCTGGCCATGTCACTGATGTTAATGTGAACCCATGTACATATGACTGGCCTATGTATTTCTACCAAAATCAGCAGAATTATGACTAAAGGAAATACTACTCAATATGCCTTGGGCTAACACATTGTATAGGACATTAGGTTAAAAATAGGGAACGAATCCAAACTGAACTTGCCCTACCAAGCCTAAATAGTTGGTCACATTATTTGTTTCTGAGGCAACTTAAATACATTTTATAACACAGATTAAACCTACACTTGACCATAGGTAAGAAGGACAGTTAAGGTCCTTACTAGAGTAAGATGGCATATATCCTATGATTCAGACAATAGTTTGACCAGACTGTCACGTCCTGTCACACCATAGCAGTATGGCAGACAGAGTGTATTTCAAGAAACACTTCTTAAACTTCCCAGCTACATTTCTCCTGGCTGATGTGTTAAAAGTAAAATTTTCGAACACTAACAATAATGATTTTGGCCTTTGTCCATCTTCTATGTGACATATCAGCAAAAATTAAAAGTAACCATTTTCATGTCCCCAGAGCTAAGCAAACAAGGCAGGCAAATAAATAAATAAAAATAAAGCCATTTTACCTTTGAATGTCTCTAGTAGATGCTTTCCCATATACCAACATGCAGTTTCAAAGTTTGGAAACTGGGTCAGGCTGACAATTTTCAACCGTCTTTCTACTTCATAAGCCCTGCAATACAAAGCAAAATAAACTTAGCAGGTCACAAGCACTTTGCACAGTGAAAAGCACTGATCATAAATACCTTAGAGGCTCGTTTTGCAGTGCTTCACTTCTTTGTGCTGCTTACCAAGTATTCTGGCATCAGACCAAAAGTGTAACATAAAACAACACTAGTAAGGAACTGTAAGATACAGATGTAAGATAGTTTTATTGCACTCTTTGTCCAGCAACAGTAAAGAACTACTTCAACTGCTTACACTGGGCAAAGAGGACAGCTGAGCAGATGAAGACTTATTTAGGTGAATAGCATGTTCTAAGATAGATAGATGTCCTGACAGTTTTTAACTGCTCTTCCTTTGGGATTTGGCCACATCAAGCCAAACACTCACATGTCCTTCCAGTTTGCAGTAAGTGTAAGCGCTGCCTCAGAATACTTCAGCATGGCAGGATGCAGCCAAAGGGGAAAAACATGGGTACATTTTCCAAAAGTGCCCAATAGGGCTACACCAAAAACATGACTGCAAATGTCAGCTAATTATTAGGCAAGAGGATGGTCAATTTATTAAAAATTGAACCTCAACCTAACTTTAAGTTTTGGAGACAGATTACCTCATCTGCATTTCAACACTTAGACTATGTAGAAAATGTCCTGCGAAAGCTAGGCAGTCTACAGGCGTTAGAGTTGCATAAATCCAACCTAAAACAGAAAGAGAAGAGTCTTGAGAATAAAAATTGGAATTATAATAACAAAATTTTTTTCACAACAAGATGTTCGCATCTCAGTTAGTAACTTCCTAGATACCACCAGGCTCCTCAGTCCAATTCATCACTAGCACTGCATACACTTAAAACAAGGTTGCATTTGTCCCCTTGTTTATTCTGCACAATAAAGACATAGTCCAGAAAGGTGCTAAGTACCTTTATCTCCCAGTTTCAGGACTACCTTCAAGTGTGGCAAGATCAAATAGACAGAAAGTTAAGGTGACATATTGCTCACAATGCCGTTGATTTCTTGTAAAAGGCCACAGCAACAGCACTAATATAATGGTAGCTGCCTTCACATCATTATAAAGATCTGTGACACCTCTTGACACTGACTTTACTGTAATGCTAGGAACAAGTGTTTTCCAAATATTTACTTTCATAAGAAAAATCTACTTAAATTGGTGAATATCTGTAAATTGTTCAGTGTTTATTCCACCATCTGCTTCACATATGGTCATCAGAGAAACACCCACTTTCCACTTTTTATGGTCAAAGCAATATTCAGATGTGTAATTGTTCTGTGTAAGAATACAGTCACACAGCAAAACGGCGCTACTACAGGCTTCCTCTAATATACCACTGCTGTTAATAATTATTTGTGCTTCCTGGAAGCCTCAACTCAGATTAAGAATCCAGCAGGCAGTGTATTGTTTAAAGGCACATAGAGGGAGGAAACATCCCTGTCTCAAAGAGACTTCAGTTTAAATAAATGAAGGGGAGTGATGGAAATAGAAATGCAAATGAGGAAATAATTGACTAAGATCACAGTAAGGTGAGGGACAAGAGGCATGAGAAGAACTCAGTTCACCTAAAACTCTGCTTTCTAATAATGAACTCCCTATCTGCATGAAGTTCCTCCCAGGAGCTGAGAAAAACAAAATCCATCCTCTCTAAGCTTCAGTGACAGTTTGAATCTATCAAGTAACACAAATGAGTCTGCGACAGCCATGTCTTCAGCCTTATGTGAAACAACAATGCACATTCAGGTGGGCACCTATAGTACCTTAGTGTCATAGAAAATCAATGACTGTGAAAGGATTTTGTGGGGGTCACAGCAAGGAAGCAATTCAACATGAGCTTTCTGTTGGATGCTGTGGCAAAAAGTACCATTGTCATGCTTGGACATATAAAGACTGAACTTGTGAGTTACTTCAACCCAGCTAGATGTAGAGTGGAACACTCTATTAATTGTATTTTTTAAAGGCTGACGAATTATTGAGAGAAAACAGAAAAAAGTTTTGAATTTTTCTTAAGCATATGAAATGAAACTTCCACTGAGAATTAGACTTTGTCAGAGAAAGAGCACGTGGTCAAATCATATTCTTTCAGTAGCTTAGAGATGCCATTTCAGTATTTCTGAAACAAACAAAAACCTCACCTTTAACAGCCTACTCACCTGATGGAATGAAGAGTGTCTGTCCTTGTTTAACTGTGCATTTGTAACATTTATCTACTTGGTCTGCAAAAAACATTTCACTGTGGTTTGCTGCCGATTGCCAGCGTTCATAAAGAGAAATATTTGCAGAGGCTGGTTTGATAAGATAAAATATTTTTTCTCCCTGAATTAGAAGAGATGCAATTAGCAACAAGCAGCCAAATCAAGCAACACTGCACTGGCACAGATAAACATACAAACACAAAAAATATCCACACATATATCAGTAAATGTAGAGCATTACATATTTTAACGTTATTTGAATAAAATTTGCTAGTGAGTTTTGTATAAAACTATGGAAATAGTTAATTTACTAGCTGATCACGCTTGCTTAGATTTGTGGGACAGATGTCTACAGTGTTAAATTTCATTACCCTGCAATTGCAGGGCTTAACATCTGCCAGGCCTTAAAAAGGTGTGTGTGTGTGTGGAAGGCACTGAAGAAATACTAATATTCTAATATAGTGACAATCCACAGACAACTTCACATGCCAAGATGCTTCTTTGCTCAGCAGAAACTAGCACAACTGAGCCTGTACCCACAACCTACAACCTATACCTACAACACTTGAAGCTCTACATATTTCTCCTGGCTACAATTGGATCTTGAGGGAAAATACTGAGAAGAGATCTGAATCCCTGAGAGAATTTTAGGAAGGTCTTAGGATATAAACTTTAGTAAATTACTAGATATACTGCAAAAGCATGAATCCTCACCTTCAGCACATGGTACCATGCAGATGCTCCTCCAGAATCTATGTGGAAATCTGTATAGCTGTCCTTCACACAGATCAGACAGTACTTGGTAACTTTTGGTTTAGCCAGAAGCGCATCATCAGGCCAATAGTTTTCCACCCACGATAACTTCTTAACTATATCTGGAGGTTCTACAAAACTGGACATCCTTTACAGAGAGAATTAAAAACAAATATGCAGCTTTTTTAAAAAAGAATGCAATAAGCTTGACACAATGAAAAATGGAGTCAGATTCTAATATCCATATGGCAATCTTAAGTAACTCCATAAGCATCAGTGGAATTGCTCTTCACTTAGACTGCACCAATACAGAAAAATTGTGAAAATTTTTCACATAGAAATGAAACTTTTTGTTAAGGATGATGATTTGGCAATCATCCATTAATTTACCTCAGTAGCAATATTTACGACAAAATATTTGCTGTTTGTATTTTTCCACTTCCTATCTAGTGCTATGTGGGCTCAGTCACCAATAGTACTGTACTACAGCTGCTTTTCCAAGCACCTTCAGAAGAACAATTGAAACGTGTGCATTCTTATAAAAATGGTTTGTTAAAAATTTGCACATTAACCTGCAACCTTAGTATTTAAGACTTAAAAACTAAATAAGTCTTATCTGATGCTGACAATCACAGTCATCTTTTTTTAGACTGATTACATTCCATGAGAAACTCTTAAGGAAAAAAGAGTGTAATTTGGGTTGACCATTTCAATATATTCAAATCACAGCTAAGACAACGTACTGGCATGATAAAAAGATAATAAAAGTGTTTCATCTCAAAATGAATAAATTTTATATTTAACTAGTCTGAAATTTGGACTAATACTTGCAGGGAGTGAAGGTTTACTGCTAGAAACTTTAAAAACTGATTTCAGTGAGAGCATCTCCACATCAGTGTACGATTAAATGCTCCCACGTGTCATTCATGCTCACTGTCAAATACTGATAACAATAGATCCATTTAAAAAGACAAGGAAAGATGAAGCAATGCACTCAATTAAAATGTCACTGTCTATGTTAAGAAAGAAAATATTTGCTAGTTAATGTCTAAATCAGCAGCATATGAGTGACAGCTCCAGCAGTCCTTAAGAACAAAAGACCTCCCATTATTCTGCAATAACAGCAGAAAGCTAAAAATTCTCTACTGAAAATACTGGTAATCTTTGAAGTCAGTAATTACTATAGAAGCTTCCTGTGGAAATGGTTGTAAACTACTAAAACACTAACTAAAATGCTAAAGGTTATGGCCTTAAAAAGAAATGAGCATGTTGTTATCCATCAGCCTTCTTTTTTAGACTAACTTAAGCCTAATGTCTTCTTGCTAAAGTAGAATGCTCCCCAAAACAACCATTCTTCATTTTTATACAGACACACATCATTTTTTGTGTAGTGTTTGTATTAAGGAACTTTATCCTGTAATACGTTTCCCTTCTAGAAGTACTAGTTATCCAGAAAGCCTACAAGAATTTTAAAAAGGATTCACATAGTTGCATGAAGTTCAGTACATTAAAGATGCATCTGCTCAGTTCAAGTGATAAATACAGATATATTTAAAGCATATTGCCAAAAGCAATCATTTTTATTCTCAGGTATTTTCAGTAGCTAATTGTCTTAAGCGAAGAATCCAATATAAAACATGAGGAAAATCTTCATGTATCCTATCACGGAGGATAGATTAAAATCCACACGGAAACTAGCTCATTGCATAACTGAGGCACCTTAGCTTCAAATTCAGAACTAATATGGATAGGAGTTTATACACACACAAACACAACAGCTTTCTGTTGTGCTATTACCATCACTCTAATTCTGAACTGTTGCCATACAGATTACAAATTAACTTATAAAACCACTTAAATTAAAATTTTTACAGATAGTATAGGATTAGAAATTATAATTACTCCAAATTTACTCTCATTAAACTGTCATTCAGTGACATTAGCCACACCTAGAGCCATACCTCATCTACTTACATGATCTCCATAACATTAAATGCAAATGGATTTCAATAAGCAATATATGATGCAATCGAAATCACCATTAGTTATTACCAGTGTGATATAAATAGCATGATCACTGATGTACAACGCATTTAAATAAGAGAATGCTCTGAGGAGATTACTATATTAAAAGATCAGCTGGGGAAGGGCTTTTGGTGCTTTACATCCATCAAAATTCCCATTTCATCCCATCACTAAAACATAAGGCCTCCTATATTCATGCTTTCCTATAAACTTATATACAGTTCTATGATACCTCTGCGGTCATCCTGGTCCTTTTTCTTTGGTCTTATTAGTATTTGCCTTGTTGCACATAAATATCTAAAATTATACTAGAAACATCCTATGTTATCATTCACTATCAGGGCAGAGAGTTGATCTACTGCACTATCTAGCTGTCTCTCTTTAGCATATAGTTGTATTGAAGTAACTATACCTTTACTGCTAGAGTTAATGTAAACCTGAGAGAACACCAGTGGAGAAGGAAGATGGTGTTCAAACTCCATCAGTCAAACCTGGTGAAGTATCCAGGCCATCGCGCAATGCAGCAAGTTGGACCATCTTACCTAGTGTCTGAGAACTCCAGGTTAGTCACATTGAGGACCCTTTTCCTGTTTGTACTGTAGTAGTAATCAACAAATTCCTTTAGTTTCATCTTGCAATCTTTCTGTTTGGTGACATCAGTGACATCAACACTTCTCTCTGGTCCTAAAAATAAATTCAATGAAAAAGAGATAAAAGGGCAGCCTTATTTGGCCCATTTTATATAGTATGGCTAAGTTAACATTTTAACAAACACATCAGTATTTTTATTTTCTGACTCTGTGTGTGTGCGTGTATACGTACACAGGTGTATAGATAATATCTACATATCACTTCTATATTTATGCCCCAGGACATCTATTTCTATAGTTTTTATATCAAAAGGATTGATGATACTTTGAATCTATTAATTTCATTACAGATTTGTTTGGTGACAATTATATACAAATACTTAGATATCCACAAAGTGAGCCCTACCCCTACTATGCTGTAAAATTCCCATGATTCTAGACAGAGTGCAATACTGTACAGTATATCTTGTCAAAATGATTTTTCAAAAATATCAATTTCATTATGCTCTGTTAAAGATTTTATTTATGAAATCATGGAAAGTTTGACCTTTTCTTATTTTACTTAAAATTACAACTATCCAAAATCCATCCACTCTGTATTTGAATACAGAGAATAAGCTGCTAGTACTTACACATTTCCTCTGACAGCTTGTCAACAGCAGCTTGGATACAAATGTCCAGAGTTAATACCAATGGTATTAGTCAATTAGATCAGTGGAATTTTATCTAGGGCATACCAGAGAAGCCATGGAGAAAGTTAGAGCCTGATGAAGAGTGCCTGTATCTAAGCACATTCTCTTACCCCTTCTGCAAGAAAAGCATACCTCCAGGCTTTTCTCTCCTCAATTTTAATTGGCCTTACTTTTTCTCTTCCAGTGTTTCATTCATAGCCTTCTCACATTAGGAGAGATAGGAAATCCATTTTTTTTTTCAAAATATTATGCCAGCACAGTAATGATGTATTTGGCAATCTTATTCGGCTGTTTTGTCCTCTGTTACTTACTTGAGATTCTAAAAGACATTCTAGGACCAATGTAATAAACTACAAAACAGTGAAACAAATTCTTGCTTGGGAAATTTTGTTCAAGCCAGCCAGCTTGACACGGAGGTTACACCAGAGCATATTTGTTCCATTCCCTTTAAAATCTGGTGCCAGCTTTAGAATTAAATAACCAGTGTCCTTCCCTTTCACTTTTCACTAACTTTTGTTGTGAGAGTGGATTATTTCAGCTAGAAGCTGAAAAAAAAGCCTAGGTCAAATAAGAAAATCTGCTACATGTAGCAGATGGGCAAGGAAAATATGTTTCCTATAAAGGTAATGGGAGAGAGAGAACAATAAAATCAGGGGTCTTGAATTCTGTTATTCATAGTTACCTCACTGCACACAATCACTGCAAAAAAGAACAGAGACGGTCAAGAACACCAGCAGCTGCTGATAGCCCCCATCAGTTTGGGGAAATGGTCAATGATCTGGTAAGTACAGTATAGAAGGAAGGAAGGGTTAACAGACTTTACAAGGAGATAAAAGGGAGTCATGAAAAACAGACAGATACTCAGATATTTTAGAGGGGGTATCATAGCCCAAAAGGATAGTATGTTGCCAGAAGACGGGAAGGAGACAGAATCTGACAAAGTGACACAGAAGAGGAGTGAGAAAGAACAACAGACAAGATCACATACAAGGCAAGTGATTTCATAGCAGTTACATGGCTTCTGGTCAACGTCTTTCAGGGTGGGATAACATGAAGACCAGAGAAAAGATGTGATGCTATGCCCTGCCCAGGTTACAGACAGGAGCGTGTCACAAAATGAATCAAAATGTCCACTAGCAATGGAAAAAGCCTTCTTCTATGGACTGACACCAAAAGTTAAAATGATCTGCCTTTGCAGAGTGGGAATCTCAGTCTAACAATTCCATCAACACAAAACAAGATGGCAGTAATCAATTAAGGTCTGGCCTGAAGAAACAATTTTTGGATACTACATTGATTGTTTCTTTTCATAGAGTACTCCGGAGTACAATGCAGCCTGGCTCAGCCTCATGGTAAGATACGCAAGTTAGTACAAGAGTGAGTTAATTGCTAATTACAATTTACCACTACATAATGAAGCTTGACATCTTCATAGCTCAAGGGGTGATGGCAATATTTTACAATAATATAGTGTCCTTCCTAACTTGGCCATACACATACACTGCACTGCTCTCATCTCATGAATGCTCTCTGCAAATTCTCATGAATAAAGTGCCACCAGTTCCGAGCTAGCAAGTAACAGCCAGCCAGGGCAAACATCCTAGTTTCACAGAAAATGTCCTAATATAACTAGGCTCAGATATCTGACAACTTTCACTTGATAATCTGCAAAAAACATAAGCAAAACATAAGCGGTGAAACATGAGCACACCCAAGCAGCAGCATCTCACAATCACTTTGCAGAAGTGGATTTTCCTGCAGCAAGTGCAGGGCAGTTCAAACTGGGCTGGAGGACAGGAGCAAAACTCCCAATGGGACTGCTTGTGCAAGAGCACCTTTATGCTGGCAAGCACCTGCTGGCGATTCCAGAGCACACTGCCTTTCACTCCCTCTCCTCTCAGGGCCATAGCTCACTAGGACCACACTAGCTGCAGGAAAAAAAACTAACCCTAGGATTATTCTAACTTGCACCAAATGCCAAACTAGTCCTCAGCTGACTTGGGGAAATAAGGAATACGTACAGGGTGTGCAGTTCCCTATCTCTGCTTCTTCAAGGGTACACATACGGGCTACAGGTCTATACAGGACAGGTGAAGTTTTGGGCTGTCATCTCCATCTTTCTAAAGCCTTCAAATACACAAAGTCTGAAATATTTTTGTTGTTTAACATCCAGCTGTCATCCTGCTCTGCAGCTGGCCTGCACTAGCATGCCACTGTGTGCTTGCCAAGCAAGTTCTCCAAATCCGATCTTCCCTGGGAGCATTAGAAGATGAAAAATAAGAGCTGTCCCAGCCTGGAGTTTAAGTAAGCGAGTAGCTGAAAGGGTTCTTCTCCCAAGAACTTGTCAAGAGCCTGATTTAAATAAGTACCAACAGGAACAAACACTGAATTGCTCCTGATTTGTCTTCCTTTTATATAGGGGGAACTAAACAGATTTTTACACAAAGGACAGTCCCAAGATCCCTCTCATTCCTCTCCTTCATCCCTTTCTCCTTTATTCCTTCATTTGTAATATGACCGTGAACTAGCTCAAGGAGTTGGCTGGGAAGGCCCACCTGGCCCTAGAAATGAGTTGAGAGCTATTCCAGGGAGGGGTGCAGTTTTCACAACATAGGGACAAGTTTAAAAGCAGCAACTGAGCGCTAAACAATACAAGGCCACTTGCTTGCCAGATACGCACCAACATAGTTTTCAACATCGCTGACGTAGAAGGTGGGTGCAGGTACAGACAAACCCAGGCCATCTTTCTTTGGAACGAGGATGGGTTCTGTGAAGCCATTTTCTTCCAAATACTCTGTTGTTAGCTGGCTGCCTGGCACTTTCGCTACTATATCTTCAGCACTAAAAAAGTAAACACAGTTTCAATGGCAAGGTATTTCCATGCCCTGTTGGCATCTTCTGCATTTCACTACTGAAAGCTAAAAATATTATGAATAAGCAAGCATAAGCTGATGTCAGCCAGAGGTCACTACTTGCTGTTGCTGTATGTTTTGTTCAGTGGGTCCCTCAGCTTTTTTGAAACATCTAGAATGTGCTTAGACCTCTACTCTGCTATTTGAATGTTAAAATCTCTAAATATTAAAGAGAAGCCCCAAACTTTCTGTAGTGCAAATGGATTCTAGACAGCTTATTCTTACCTTCTTTATACATGCCAGCTATGCTATGATTTTTGCATGTTGCTATCAGTGGCTGTACTGAAGTAAGTACTAAATACACATGAACTCTGTACTGACTTGTTTAACATTTGATTTCACATATATCCCTTAACATCCCTTTAACATCCCTTCCTGTTTAACATCTAATTTCATATTCACAGAAATTATATACATCTATTCAAAGTTTACCAAAAGTATTTTACAAATAGCAGTTTTCAGATACACAGAAATATAATGCCAGCAACTGTAGACAAAGACATCTTTTGGTCACTAAATGTACAAATTCATAATAGTAACAATTTTTTAACATTTCTTTTGATACCTCTCAAATAAATAAATTTCTACTAACTTGAATAAGCACTGCATATGCAAAGCACCTCTAAGAATAAGTCAAAATCTTGGTCTTTGAATAGGAAAACAATAGAAACAAAACTAAATCTTTAAGTCTTTGCAAATTCACTCACCAGAGCTAAAAATCAGTAGTCTCTAATGTTACTAGGCCACGTGGTGTTTTATGCTTTTACTCAGACCTGCTCAGATCAGGTATCAAACAATGTTTAGGCAGCATTCTGTGCTCTTTTTAAACAGGTTTGAGCAACTACACAGGAGAGAAAGCTATGGAGAATCAGATCTTGTTATGCTAGATGGCTAACTGCATTCTTATGAACTATGCTAAGGATCACAGTTAATTGCTAAACTTCAGTTATTTGCAAAGTAGGTGTAA
This sequence comes from Rhea pennata, assembly GCF_028389875.1. Lineage (NCBI taxonomy): Eukaryota > Metazoa > Chordata > Aves > Rheiformes > Rheidae > Rhea > Rhea pennata. The sequence continues at coordinate 17,288,243 of NC_084674.1, read as the reverse complement.
AAATCTAAAAGTCATAAAACAATTTATTACCAGGTATGTTAAGTACACTAAAATCTTCTGGAATCAATTCAGTCAACTCAAATGCGCCAACTACTGGAAACTTCTAAAACAACAATTTATGGTGGAAGACCATTTTCTTCAAGTATAAGAATCTGTCAAGTTATCAGTGATCAATGTCAAAGAAATCAGTGTTAAATATTACAATTTAAATATGGCAATATTAAAAATGTTACATAATCTCAAATAAATTGTTTGGCAAATACTCTGCAAATCCCTTTCAGGTATCTGACAGGGCTTCAAAGTGACTAATAAAAGAGCACTTTTATCAAATGAGCAAGTTCATCAAATGATCAGTTATTTACAGCAGCAATTATCAACAGAAGTTCAAATCAAATTTCTAGAATTTTTTTAAGAGTAAAATGTTTAAAATTCAAAGTGAAAAATAACTGTACTCTAAATGATTACCAGTCCTAAAAGTGCTTCAGAAGTTGTTTGTTGCTTCTCCCTCTTTGAAGCAACTTTGCTAGCCAAGAAAATATTTGGACTCTATGGAAATATTTTAGACCTTCAGTGTCATGTGTGGAGAGACCTCTCCACTCCTCTTGCCTGGCACACAGGCAGCCTCCAGCATGGGGGCACAGGGGCGTCACAGCCTTGCTGGAGAGGGAAAATATCGAATGTCGACCCCCAAAAGCATCATTTCCAGGAACCTTTAAGACTAATACGTGACTGCCCTCTTCTGCGTTAGCTCTGAATTACAGTTGTTTTCGCATGGTTACCAAAACTAGCTTGCATGGGGGCTGCCAGCAGGGTAGTGGTGGCAGGATGTGGACCAGCACAAACCAGCCACTCCAGCACCTACCTAGCTTCCCAGAGTGCTTGGCAGCCTGCTCCATGCTGCTGTGCTGCAGTGTGGGCATACATAAGCAAGGTGGTTCAAGGCAACCACAAAATTATCTGTGCAGATTGTTGGCAAAGCTGAGCAAAGACATGCAGAGAGTCAGACAGGTGGACAGCAGCATGAAACACTGAGAATTGTGGGGTATACCACTGATCCAGGGTTCATGGTGCTGATACTGGTGCCTGGCAGGTTATGTTCTGAGCCACAGCAAGAATTTTAATGTTATTTATTTATGTAAGCACCAGTATTGTATACCAACAGTGTACAGACAATAAGGCTGGAAATTCTGAAAAACAAATAGTAACATACAGGGAAAATCTCAGAAGAAGGTGGCATTCTGGAAAATTAAGTCTTTGCCACGTGTAGGGCTTGACACTTCTTTACTGCCCCGTAGTCTGCATATTAGTTCATGGAAGGTTTCCTGCCCTAGAGAACTAGGATACCTCTTGACAAAGTAGATAGTAATTAACTGAAGCTAAACTCCTCTTAAACTCTGGGCAATCTTGTGAACTGATAAAGAAGAGAAGGGGAACATTTAACTTGGAAACAAGGAGCACAGATTAGAGCTACATATTATGACAGAGGAGAGCATAAGATTGAATGAATCAAATTCATCTGTCTGATAGAAAGCTCTAGAGCACATTCACAAATTTCAGTTACTTCTTCAATAAAATAGCATCTGACAGGTTGAGATATGTCTAACATGTCTGGCACTGATCTTTCTTTGAATAAGCACAGGAAATGCAGCTAAGGTAGCAAAAGGCAGGGGATCAAGTAGCAACTAATAGGAAGCTGCACTTAACAAAAGCATTGACTGCTTTATTTTATCCCTTTTGTAAATCCTACTTTTGTCATTCTTCCTGTTACATCTTCCTCTGCTATCCTGGGGAATATATTACATTCAGTCTAGCCTTTCCATGAATTCTCAATTTGTGCAAATATTGATTTACCACTAAACCTCTGCACTTACTCTCCAGTGCCAATCTCACATACTTGTTCAAGTCTGATTTCCTTCTGGATGTGCCACAGAAATATACACATAGCAGTAAAGAGAGATCAGTATCACAGCATCTAGTAATGATCATGCCAAAATGGCAAGTCTGACACCGACACTGAAGCATTTGAAAAAAACAATTTAATTTTATTACTATTACTACTAACAATATTACTACTCTAATGCTACTTTGGCATTTGGAATTCCCGAATTGAATTAGATGTTAAACAATGTCACATATTCTACTGAACTCCATTGGAAAAAATGTCTCTTGTCACTCTTTTCCCCAGATACCTCACTGAGTGTTAAATAGGTGCCAAACGTTTTCACCCACCATTTACTAATCTCTGCTACTTCCTCTACATCCTATCTGTTCTCTGTAGAGATGTTCAACGTTGAAAATATTAAGACTTAAATACAAAGTGAGGAGGTAATGGTAAGTTCTGGAAAGTTTCAAAAAGACTAGCTTTAAAAACGTTATTTTAATTGTTTTCCAGTTGTTCTGTTTACTTGTTTGTTCACATACCAAACATAGGGCATCAAAAATTCCCCAAGATCTGGGTAAATATTTAAAAATCAAGGATAAAATTTGATGGATTTAAGTGATTTAAGGTATGTGACACAGGACTTTGATGAAAATACGTTTATAAAGCAGACATCTTACAAATTACCTTTACTTCTTTTCTCTTTTGCTCTTCTCTTTGATCTGAGTAAAAATTTACTATTGTGTTCTGTGAATCAGTAATGAGGTTTCTATCTTTAAAGCAAGACCCCTTTTTTCAGGTTCATCAGATTCTGATTGCTGAGTGTTGGGTTTTAGTCTGTGAATATCTGCAGGTTTCATTTATTATCTCTTAAAAGAGAAAAATTCTCAAAAGGACTTTGTTTTACTAATGCCATAATGTAGAGGCCTGAGGTCTGACTATTGCAAGGAATCCTTTCCACACCACACCATTCTTTCTCAGAAGCTTCATTCTGGCAGCAGGGATTTTCTTACGTGTATATAAGTGGCAAATAACCAAAATACAGGTCCATACTTCTCAAAATTTGGGAGTGACTCAGAGATACTGAATGTGAGTGCAGATCTTCTAATTATGTGCAAACCTCCCAGACATGCAAGCAGAGTACATACACTGAGTGAATATCAGATTCCCCCCCCCCCCTTTTTTTTTTATATTAGAAAGGAGGAGAAATCCCATGAAGTCTTGCATATCTTTTACTAAGGTGCTGAAAGCATTAATTGGGAACACATCACTGGAATGATTGGGGAAGTGAAGACATTTGCTAAAAAACAGAAGAACTTCAATCTTTTCTGAAAGAAATTTGTCAGTTTAAATGTGAACATTTAAAATTAAATTACATTGCTGGTTTGGACTTTATGCAAAAGCTCAGGTTTTTGGATTCAGAAGCCCTCAGAACCTGCAGTTTAAGAGGCCATTCCAGAATACCTGAAATCATTCTGTCTAGACCTTAATTCCTTTTTATGAAATTAGCTTTACAACCTGCACAGTTGCTCTGTATACAAAAAAAGAAAGGAGAGGGGGAAAAAAAAAAGAAGAAGAGAGAGGGGAAAAAAAAGAGAAGAGAGTGAGAAAAAAAAATGAGAGAGGAAAAAAACAAAAAAGTCTAATCCAAAAATTAAACAGGTCCAAAGGCTGTAGCCAATCAAATAAAAAGACTGGGTCCTAAGTTAAGCGAAATACATCTGTAAGTGCTGCAAACACTCTGCAGAGGTATTTTCAGCCTTCTCCTTAAACAGCCTAGGACCAAAATCTGAAATTAAAAGTGAAATTAAATTCTCCATAAAATAAAGTTTTGTGTTTACCAAGTACAAGTTTCAAGGATTTTTTAAAAATAATTAGTCATCAATAATTAAGGATTTATTTGGCTTAGACCTATGTTAAAGATCCAGAGGAAAATCACTCCTCTTAGAAATGGCTGTGAAGCAGCCTAATAAAGCGTGGAAGATGTCACCCAACAATCACCACTATTCATTACTCCAAATAAGAGGGCCTTTGTCCCTGTGGTAACTGAGGATGTCACTGTTCTGTTCAAGATGGAGACAGACTTCAGAAATACCTCTGGAATTTTTGAGAAATGGGTAATTCTTTGCCATAATTTGATAGTTTCTTATTCAATCGTACGCTGTAGGGGCCAAACATGGTCTTATTCTTGTGTTCATAATATTCGCTTTTACTGAAGTCCATGGTAATCAGGCTCAATCAACAGCAGACTTTTAATATGGTTGCACAAATATGAAAAAAGGAAAGAGCTCGAGACATTAGCAATGAAACAGTGTTCTCTTAAACTCCATCTCCCTGTACTGTAGAATGCTTTCAGCAAAGATCACGATCAGCTTCCTATGAAATCAGTCACATGCTTTACAATAACAGCACTGTTTACTTATGCAGCTGAAAAACCTACCTTGGAAAAGTACGACTTCGAAGTTCCTTTATAAAGACTTGACTCCCGTTCTGTACAGGCTTGACCTCTGTCGTCTGCCCGGTATCATGTTTATGCCAATTTCTTTTCTTTTTCACTGTAAAAGAATGAATTGGACAGCACCATGTGCTAAGTAGAAGATAATTATTAAGACATCTGATGGAAGGACAGATCTCCATGGCACTTTGTATGTGAGCAGAGAAGAGGGAACCCACACTATGCTACATTGCAAATTTTAACATTGCTCTTGATTCTCCATTAGACAACTATACTGTAGCCTGAAGATCTATTATATGTGTTCGTTTTGTAACATGAGGGCAACCAAATGGATAACTACTGAGCTGCACAGCTTCCACAGGTTCCATGCAAACACAGGCTCTGGACATTTCGCACTTGCCAGACTACACACTTAGTCTTTATCATAAAACCTAGAAAGCTACTTTTCTGCTTTTTCAACATGTACTATAGATCTTTATGAACATATTTATCCTGAATTTCCTTAATCTAAAGGTCTGTTCAAAAGTAAGTAGCAGATTTAACATTAATTTTGATGGGCTTTGAATTATAACCAGAATACAACACCCGTGTGTGTGTGTGCGTGCAAGAACAGTGTAAACACAATTTTTAGAACTCCTTATATTCCTAGGTTTTGCTACACAAGCCTAGCTTAAGCCTTAAGTTGACAGGACCAAGAATAAAGTCCCTAAACAATGTTCCCTGTGGGTGACAGACACATAGGCAAGTTCATCATGAAAAAAGAGTCAGCTGGAATAAGCACAAACAAGTAAGTCAAATGTCAGTGTAGCTCTGCCTTGCCTTTTTGACAGCCTAATAACACAGAACAAGAAAAAATGTTCAGCTTTTTATTTTAGTTAGCTTTATCTCTCTCAGTTGTTCCCACTATCATATTCTGTTTGGACACGTTCCTTTTTTTTTTAGTAAGTTTTTTTTTTGTCCTATGTGTATATTCATATTATTTTAGATATAACATAGCAGAATCTTAATATGTCACAACTTCCTTTTATTTTTATTTTTTTTACCTTTCTTTTATATTGTGAAACTCAAAATTTTACTCCACAGTCAAGATGTCTTATGCTCTTCTTACTGCTCAAAGCAATTGAGGAAGGAACTACACTCTTCAGTAACCAAGTATGGACAGCATCCTTTCCCCAGTCTTTGCAATGCACGCACACGCACACACACACACACACCAAATGCTTTTTTATTAAGAAATGAATGTGGAGGCCACAGCTATAACACATACGGTCTGGAAAATGTTAACTTTGTTTTCTTGACCACAACCCTGGAATCATTTAAGTAAAGACATCTACTAACGAATCCATCCCAGGTTTTGCACAAAGCATGTTGGTTTTATTAGTTCCATGCAGCTCTCCAGCCTAGCTGGATATATTCATTAAAGCTGCTAGTTCTTTACCTTAATGACTCTCAGGCTTAGCGTATTAATTCAATGCTCCTGGTAACAAAGGAAACAAGCCCTACACGAGTACCAAATCTTCCCCCTTTCCTTTCCAGTGACTGCCTCCTCCCCCCTCAACAGATCTGCTCTAGCACTGGGATTCTTAGCATAGGTCCCAGTGAAACAGGTGTGTTGCTTGCCATAGCAGAAAGTGAAAGAGTTCACCATATAAGCACATTCTTTTATTGTACTTAAGATAGCACGGCAGATCAAGAAAAAAAAAAAAAAAAAGCAGCAAATCAGTGTGTTTAAGAAATTCACTGCAACTCTTCAAAAAGCACAAGGAATTATTTCCTTAGGTACCAAGGGCTGGTAGGCATCCACCTCTCTCAGAGAGGCAACAGATACACATCTGCCTCTGGAACTACCCCCAGAAGGAGCAATCTCATGGATTGCAGCAATGGTTTGCTGTACTCCATTACACTACACCAAACAATCAGCAGCTGGCCCATTTCAGCCGTTCTCTTTGTGTTTCATCTTTACCATGAACACCACAGTAAGGATTAACAGCCATTCACATATGTAAGAAATACTAGCTCTGGACAAAAAAGAGTACTTTTTCTTAAACGATTTCAGATTTCTTATTTCTTTGTGCAGAACTTTCTGATCAAAATTTGACCTTTCAAAAGTATAACCCTCTTATCCAACAGATAATCCTCCAGAGGAAAAAGGGAACATATTTTTATAAAAATTAAATCTCAAAAGGAATAGTTCCAGACTTCAGATACACTTTAATGTATTTACACAGAAATGATACCTAGAAGCATCCTGTTAGTTTTTTTACTTATTTTTATTGATTTATTTAAAAATACTTTCAGTCTGATTTTATTTTGCTCATGTCTATGCAATTTAACTGATTCCAAGGGAATTTCTGATGTTCTCTGCTCTAAATGACAGCAATCAAATCAAACTTTCAGACTGTGCTATGTAAGTGACTCAAGTCTGCCTAAATAGAGCACTTACATTTTATTTAAATGACATCAGAAAAATTTTTGTGAATGTGTATAATTTTTCCCAATGAGAAGTCCCAACAAATTTCATTAAATTGAAATGGCTTAGAACATCACATGACAGGAAACGATCTTCTGAAATAGTAGCCACTAAGCCACACTGGTAAAGTGGAAAAATGTAAGAAGAGGAAAACGATTTTTAAATTTGACATCTGTAAAATATATATTGTGGAATGTGTGCTCCAGAAATACACATGTATTTTTAAATCCAGACAAGTTGCATAACAATTGGTGTCTGTGCTTTCCTTTGCTAATCTTGCAATAATTAAATCCTACTAGTGAGTTACTGGCTCTTGAACACTTACACATTTATTATAAAACTGATATTGCTAGACAACTAGTTTGAACATACACATACATAGCAAACAAATGAAACTCATCATCTCAAAGAAGTCCTAGCAGGGTGTAAGTGCAGTGCATGCAGAATGCACTGCATACAAAGCTTGACAGAATGAACAGAACGAATGCATTAAGTCAAGCTATTCTTCACTTCATCTTATTGGTCTTTTAAGTTTTCTAGCCTATTGCACTCCGCAAGGAGGGGCTACAGGATAACAGCCTAATTTTTAAAAGGATCTATGATTCGGTTAGTTAATAGTGAAAACTGTTATACATCTTGAGAACCTCTGATCTTACAACTCACCAAAATTCAAGGTAAGGTAATCTAGAACTAATGTTTAAATATTCCTTCAAATTTTTACATTCAACTTCTTAAATGATTGGTCTGGTACATCATTAAACTTTCTGTAATGCATTTGTAAGAAGAAGAAAAAAATCATATTGTTGAACTGCAAAATGATATAATGGTATTTCTACCACACTGATAGTCATGTATTGATAAAACTATACTAGTGACAGTGTTCTGAAACAGCACTTTCTGCAATGCTGTACAATGCAGACTGTGAGTGACGTACTGCCAAAGTCAGATCTTATTTGGAATAAAAAGAAATGAATAGCCAAATCTACTTAAAATATTAAAAGTTAGCTGATGATTCAACTCTCCTTAAAATAGTTCATATATTAAACTTGCAAATCTTTTATGAAAACAACCACTGCTTGAATTCTAACATTATGCACCACTATCTTTTAAAGAATTCATATTTAATTCCTGATTACAGACTGTTGCTACATCTGTCTGATTTTTTTCCCCCTCATATTGAAAAGTAGATGCCTTTCATCATTTATAATTCAAAGGAAAGTGGAAAGAATCAAAGCATCAGATACATTTCAATGTTATACAAGACTCTCAGAGGCCAGAAATCCTATGCTTTTTCTTCCACACCGGGTCAATAATAGCCTCAGAGTATCTGCAGTTATCCCCTCCCTTTTCAACACAAGCCGTTCTACTGGTAAATTGTTCATTTTAAGATGATTTGTGGTTATTTGTTTGACCGATTTCCAGTCCATTTGTCAGAAAACTTCCAACAAACCATTAGAAAGACTGATCCATTTAAATCAAAACATTTTGTGGGGACGTATTGATTTTGTTAAGGCTTTCATGACAAGCCACTTGAGTTTTTTTGCCAGCTCACCCAATTTGTGGGTGTCTTGGTTTACAGCAAGCTGTTAGCAGATGACCACCGGGGAGACAGGAATAACAGCTGCCCATTCAGGTTTCTAAGTCAGACTTCATTTTCAGAAAGCTCAAGTGGAAAAGGGATTCTAATTTTTCTCCCAAAACGAACTGTTCAGACTCCTCCCCTTTCCTACCATAAACTTCTTCAACATGAATTTTCAATGCAACACAGAAATAATTGTTTGTTTTTAAAATAATTGATATTTAATGCAACAGAAATCTGCTTCTATCCATCTCTTACTTCTCACTGAAAATTAAACATTATGATTCTTGCAACTACTGGGCACAGTATGAGCACGGTATCCTTCCCCTGTATGTTGCCATAATGTAGCAAAACAGCGAAAACCTCCACATCATTGTTGCTTATTTATAATAAATGGCTTTCAAGTAAAGCATTTTTTTCCCCCCACAGTGATTGGTTTCTTCCCCCTCCCCCCCCCCCGTTGTATAATAGAAAGAATTTTTGAATTAATCTGACCTCAGCAAATACATCCTACATTTTTTTCCCTGACAAAACTCCCACTGAGATCAACTGTCATTTTTACTCAGGAGAACTTTTGCCTGTGAAAGAACTACAAGAATTGGCACTCTCAGTGCATCCTAAAATTTTGACTGCCACTGAAATAGCTACAGTTTTATATCCAGGCCAAGCATAACATACTGTTTCTTATTCTTCTTATCAGAAGACAAAAACATTATGCAGTTTCTAAAAACCACTGTATTAGAAGTAGCTATCCCTGCAGAAATTTTTCTAGTGCTTAGTACTAAGCATCTCACGATTTTTAGTTTCTTGTGAGGAAGAAAGTGTTATTATCATCTCACAAATTGAGGACTACAGTAGGACAGGTAAAGTGACTTGCTGTAGCTCACACACACTGCCTAGAGGTAGGCTAGGCAGAGAGTTGAATTCAGATCTCCAGAATTCCAGTCCATGTTTTTCTCTCCCAATCCCCAACACCTATTTTACCTCACATTTGAATACCAGTTGTTATGACATAAGCTATTTAAATGTCTCTCTTTATTAAAACAATAAAAGGCAAAAAAACATTTCTTTTGCTTAAACATAAAGAATCTATTATCTATATGAGGACCAGCCAAGTAAGTATACTTACAGGTAGACTTTCCGTGGGTTTTCTCACAATTAGGACAATGATAGATGTCAATATCTGGTGCCTCTTCTTCTTCAACACCCACACAGCTGGAATATGTAAAGACAGTAACTTGAGCCCATTTCCAAACATGCAAGCACATAATTAATAACAAAAAAATCCCATCAAGCTGTGCATTTAATATGCAGCTATGTTGACTGCTAAGGGCTACAACAAAGCAAAGCTTAGGTGTTTTTCACATACATACAGTCAGATTGATTTTTTTGCAGCCTACATTCCTGATGCAGTGCTAAAAGAGGTGTCATTCAGAAGCTATGAGGTACCAGCTTACTGGGGATCTCCTTCAAAATATGGCAGAAAGTCCCAAAGAATTTCTTTTTCCCAATCAGAGAGACAATTTGGCATTTACATGGAGTTCTTCAAACACCATCCAACATAACCTAATTAACAAAACATCTTCTTTACCAAGCATGTACAGACAGCTGCTAGGTCCTAGAGTAATCATGGCAAGCTATACCATATGCCAGACTTCTGTAGGTTCCATCTCTATTACAATATAGGAAGATGAGGAGAAAAAGAAGATATATGGCTCACAGCACTTCTGGCTACCAAGAAGATGGGTTGTATCATGGCAGCTGCTTAGAACACCCACTGAGATTATTTTGGATGGCACAACATATGTAACAACACAGTGCAGCCTGTGGGCACGCTGTGTGAATGCAATCCAACGGCAGAACACAGCACTGGGGAAAAACAAAACTAAATTGCAAGGCAATGAAGTATCCAAGATAAGAAGTTGTTGCGCAAAGTACGGAGCAGCCAGCCAAATAATCAAACTGCAGAATGGCACTGTTCCCTCAGAAGGAGCACAGCAAAGAGGGCTGTGTTCTTGCTTGTTCTGTCTGAAATGGTCCAGGCTGCAAGGCACATTTGCAGCACAGAAAAAGTTTCAGCTGCCTTACAGAAAGCTGGGTGCTCTGCGATAGAGCCATGCCTAGAGAGCTGTATGAGAGCTCAACTAGACAAAAACGTCCAAGCGAAGCAACAAAGACAGCTTCTCCTTAATCATATGCACAGACAAGGCTACATTACACCATGGTATGAACAATCTTGGAGTTTTTCTACACTCTAAAATGCCTTTGCAGTATTCCTGGATTAGCAAAAAAACTCCATTCTACCCAGTTTCTGCCAGAGGAAGGGTGTGTTTGTGTGTCATGGAGATGTCATCTTCATACATGTGATAGCATTCAGCCTCCTCATATCCCACCAGCAGTGCACCGTGGTAATTAGTACAGGAAGACTCCAATCCACGGTTCTCAGTGGCTAGTTCTGATCCAGAGAAAGCATGGGAGTGAGCATGTTTGGTTTTCTTCCATGGACAAGGCAAGAGGACGGGTCAATCCTGTTAAGCAACAGAAGCATTCTCAAAGCATTCTCACTGGGTTCAAGCTGTTGCTTGGTGTCCAAAATTATACATAAGCAATTAGACAAATTAATGTGGGCTGGGTACATCAGTAATTACTAAACATGATGGTCTAGGAGCAAGAAGGCCCTAAACTGCTGGCTGTTGGAAGATAGGAAGGAGCATTAAAAGAAGGATTGTGTGTGATCATACTTGCCTAGTTCCTATATGCTTATCTATGCATTGCTACTCAACACTGTTGTAAACCATCTACCTGGCTAAACAGACCTCTATTTATGACTTTTTTTGTGTGCACACACAAACACATTTGCATGGTTGGGGCAGGAAGAATTTCTTAGAAAAACTGAGAGAAGAAATACATAACCCTTAAAATTTACTGCGACCCTCTATTTACAAAGGTGGGTGTGAAATCACTTCTGAATCAAAGTTACACAGTGATGTGTAACTCTAAGGATAAAAAAACAGCATTAACAGAACTCATAGTGAGACTGCAACCAAGCTAGAAAAAGCCAAGTTAGCTAAGATATGGAAACAAATCTTTTTATAACCACTGTAAATGGTTTGTCAAAAAAAGATGCTGCCAGATACTTTGTGGATATTTTTCATATTGCTGCAGCCTGTACTCACACTAGTGAGAATATAGGACTCAACCCACTCCAAATTGAATTGGACACATTGAAAGAAGCTCTGCAATCAGAACTAGAGAAATTCATATATTTCTGAGTCCAAGTTGCAAAGAGAGCTGCAGCAGTAGAACTGCTAGTAAACAGGATATTATTTCTGAATCATGTAAAAGCAACTCAGCTTTGGCTGTTGTTTCCTGTATTAAACGGTTTCTTGAGAAAATACAAAAGTATTGGGTCTCCCTAAACAGACGGCATGGAAAACTGAAGAATAAATCTACAGATAGGAAAATCAACAAAACAATCCAGTCCTTAGCATCAAGAATGTACAGACAGTAAAATATCAGACTAAGCCCTAGAAAACTTAAACAAACCCTGGCAGATTAGAACAAGCAAAATAGACTGTAGAGGATTCCTCTACCCATAAAGCTGCATCAGCTGCTTATTCCACTGGATTCAGCTTGTCAAGCTTAGTAAAGGTATGGATTAGGCTCCATACAAGGGCTTGAAAAGTCTATATTTAGCTAAACTAAGCAGATGAGACCCTTGGGCACTGCATAGATTGCTACAGAAGGAGGCACAAAAGCTACTGGAATGGGCAAAGGCTTCAGTGTGGTGGGAGCTATTGTTCTGAGAGCAAGTAAAAATATTTAACTAGAACAAAATGGGAAAGTAAAAATAACTGACCTCATACTCAAACTGTCCTCTAAAAGATGTAGTCAACTTTTCCAACTACAACAAGAGTTTAAAATAAGGTGTGACCATTTACAGCTAGTAGCAGCCCAAAACTGCTGTCCTCACTGTACATTGAAATTACATGTACTGGCTTTCAAGTGATCACCCAATTGAAATTCTTTAGCTGATCTTAATCCTAAGTGTGAACCACTTTGTGCCCCCTTCCTTCAATGAACAGAGCTTGACTCAGTGGGTATTTCCACAAGCAGAACTGTTTGCAGGTTCCATGTGCATATAGGCACAAAAATGTGAATTTCCATAGTTAAAGACATATTGATACAGACTATTCTTAAAGAATATTTCTATCAGAATAGGAACAAGGATTTCCTGCTGGACTGCCATCAGTTTCCACAGCAAATTTGTGCCTGTGAATGAGAAACACATGGAGACTGCAAGCCCTTGGCAGTAGTGTAAAGTCCTGGAGTGGTCTCCTAGGTAATTTACAAATGCATCTTTTCCTCGAGGTGATTCAATTAACAGTTAAAAAAATGATGATAATAATAATAATAAAAACATTTTTCCAGTGGAAGAAAATCATCTCATCTAAATTGGCTGAGCAGTGCTGTCCTTTCCCTCAACCCCTCCAAATTCCAGCACAAATGGTGCTGGAAAAATATATCTATTTTTTTCATGAGAATGCTCCACTTTGGCCCTACAGTTTCTTTTTTCAGTCATTTGCCTGAGTGAAACACAAACACAGAAAAGGCTTGAGTCAAACATTTGACCCCCTACAATGATCAAAGGGGTTCATAGTTAGACAATGAAGGATCACGTGCAGCGTGCTTGAAGCAGCCAGCTACAGGCCCTGCTGCGGTGATTCGCACATTAATCTGTCAGTATGAACCCTGAGCATGCTACCATCAACACAGAAGAACTGGAAAAGGCTCTCAAAAGCAATTATTTGGATCTGCTGATGAGATAAAAATGGACATAAGTTCAGCAAAGGAACTGCAAATCTAGTATTGAGGCAGAACTTACAAAAGCACAGTCTGAGCTGGAAATAGGCTTGGGGAACTGGAATCCTGGCCAACATCACAGGACTGAAACAGCTGCCTGCCTCCTCACAATCTGTTCCTGCTTCCAGAGGCAACAACTGCGAGGGGCACGCACACCAGGAGCTGGCCTCTCTGAGCCCTACTCTCCTGCCAGGAGGCAGGGGAGGTAAAGGGAGGTCAGGACTGGCTAGAAGGGATGCTAGGGGGGAAGGCTCACACAGATCAATGGAAAATGGAGAAGACTGAGGCAAGAGACATTGCTGTTTCATAGACCTGGAAGGGAGAAGCTATGGAGAACTGCTCCTGAGAGGGAAGGATAGGCAGGGAACAGAGCACCAAGCACCAGAGGCAGAAGTGGAAGCAGTCTTTTGACCAATGGCAGAAGTAGTCATTGCCATTTGTGTCAGTGGCTCAAGAAACAGCGTCAGAAAGCCTGTAGATGCCACAGAACAGCATGATGACGTCCCAGCAAAATCCCACTCTGCTGCAAGAGCTCAGAAATCAAGGAGTATAGCAGTTACTCTACAATAGTCTTTTGAAAGATTGCTGAACATGTGATCCCGTTTGCATAGCAAGGTCAACCCACTAACGCCTGCAATTTGGTACTCAAATATGTATGCAGGCACAAACTTGATGTCCTCTCAGAAAGTATCTACAGATCTCCCTAACAGTTCTCACTGTCTATGAAACACCTCTCCCTACTACTTTTTAACTGTGTGACAGAAGTTTTGCAGTGTCAAACACATCCTCCTTGGGGAAAACATCAGGTGCCCAAAGCAAGTTTGAAAGGGAAAATTAATTGATGAAGGGTAAAGAGAAGAGGAAAGAAAATGCTCCCAAGATGTCCTGCAAAGACTTTCATTCACTGTGAATCAGTATTAAGATGTGAGAGGCTACAGCAATAATATGTCAGCTGGGAATCAGGGAAACATCTGGTGCTGAAGGTTTTGATGTAAGACATGTAAGACAAGAAGACAGTACAGACAGGGAGAGAGACAGAGACTCACTAATGCAGCTAACAAATACTATTCTAGTTTTTTGCCCAACCTGTAGAAAGCTTGTTCCACAGTTTTGCCCAAATGCACTGAAGATGGAATCATAGAATTGGTAAGGTTGGTAGGGACCTCTGGAGATCATCTAGTCCAGCCTTCCTGCTCAAGCAGGGTCTCATAGAGCATGTTAGACAGGGTCGCATCCAAGCGGGCTTTGAAGATCTCTAGAGAAGGAGACTCCACAACCTCTCTGGGCAACCTGTGCCAGGGCTCTGTCACCGTCACAGGGAAGAAATTCCCCCTCACGGTCAGGCGGAACTTCCTGTGCTTCAGTTTTTGCCCGCTGCCTCTTGTCCTGTCACATGGGACAACTGAAAAGAGCTTGTCCCCATTTCCCTGACACCCTTCCTTCAGGTACTTGTACACATTGATCAGATCCCCCTCAGTCTGCTCTTCCCCAGCTGTCGCAGCTGTTCCTCATAGAGCAAATGCTGCAGCCCTCTCATCACCCTCATAGCCCTGCGCTGGACTCTCTCCAGTAGCTCCACGTCTCTTTTATAAGACATTAATCATTGAATATGACTTTCAATATGACATTAATCATTGCATATAGAAGAATATCTTGTTGGAATGACTTAAAACAACTGAATAGCTGATTTTAAAATGTTATTAAAATGATTTAACTCAGGTTGAGATAGTGTAAAATTATTTTGATAAGTAAAACAGTACTACTGATGTATTTCAGTTTTACCAAAACTGTTACAGGCAGAAAAGCCTTTGATGTTGTAGCTAGTTAAACTGATATATCATTTTACAGTGACTTAAATAAGTGCAAACAGAAGCATTAGCAATCAGAGGATACAAATTACGTTATTAAAAACTCTGCCTTTTGCTGCTTTAAAGCAGAATTGCTTCTGTGTTCACAGTTCAGAGATGTTCAAGTTTCAGTATTTTGACAGTCGGTGACATTCCTTTAATATAGGCAACAATAATAAAAATGTGTAAACTGAACTCTTCCCATACTATGAATGTTTATGAGGACCTCAATTTGCAATTTTCAATGAGATGTTTTAAGTAATTTTAGGAGAAAATTAATTCATGTAATATATGGTGTATTAAAACCATTTAATACTCACTAACAACCAGAAGACAAGTATAGAAATATATCAAAAATAAAACATGCAAACCAAAAGCAATTTGAAGAGAAATAAAATAGAAAATAGTAATATGTAAATAAAACAGAAGGATTACGTGTTATTACAGAATTAACCTATTAACTTTTGTTTGATGTCATCATTTATCCACTTCTCCCTGAGGAGTATAAGAAACTGCTACAGGATTACACCTTTCTCACTAAGTAGATCCTAAAATACACTCTATCTACAAAGAAAATCAGTTCAGTTACACCTTTCTGCAGATAAGGAATTTGTCAGACACAGGATTGGATGGATTTGCTCAGATTACCCAGGAGGCCAACAGTAGAGTTAAACACAGAATACAGGTTTTCAGAGCTCACTGCTGAGTACCACAGTATACATAGCATCCATTGTCAAATGCATTGTTCAGAATCTTAAAATTTTGACTAGCAAATAGATTGCTGGATTGTTACATTTTGTGCATTTATTTTAAATTCCATTTTCAATCTTTGACATTGAACATGTTGAAACCTTAGAAAATGTTAACACTAACAAAAAGTGACACCTCAATTCTTATTCCACACAATTACATACATACTCTGTTCTCCTCTCCCTGATTCATTTCTAGTCCAAGTAACTTTGAGTACCAGCACAAACCTGGGAGCTGCATTGCCTGGATCAGTAAGTTCTTCACACTTCAGTAACAGCTTTCGTCTATTTCACGAAAGTGAATTTAGACACCCAAGGACAGCTTTGCACACAGGGTATATACAGCATTTCAGGCACATGAAGACCCAACAGAAAAAAGTGGGGGCCCACCTCTGCCACGTTCTCCAATGAAGTCAATGTTGTTTTTCTCATCAGTATCAATTAGGAGAGGCTTTGGCTCTACATCATTAGGAAAGCCTCAGGCCAGGGCATCCTGACTTACAGAACACCTGAGCACTAAACCATACTCATCTACAGGAGAAAGGCTGCAATGTCTGTCAACACTTCTCCTAATTTTTCTTGTGTCTTAAACAATTGATGACCAGAGCCAAGGTGGAAGCCTAAGAACGCAGCTCTTCTTACCCTCAATGCTCCTCTCTTGTTGCCAGCTTACCTTTTCTCTGCCATTCAATGGTTTACTCTTCTGTATCATTCATCATTCATTTTCTGTACCTGATTCTGTAAGAGTCCCAAAGGACTCCTAAACAGGGTAAGGCCCTGCAATCTTCTCCTAATAAGACTGTGGAATCACCACCCCTCAAGGTCTCTGAAGAGCTCAGACCACATCAGATATAAAGATAAGCCTGAGAAGGTGAAGGGCCTATCAGGAACCAAGAGGATAAAATAGCTATGAAAGAGTAGATGCTTCTAGGCTCTGAGCATACACTTTGATATCAGAGATTACTTTGTTTGCCAAGTTAGGTCATTAGTAGGACAAACTAAGAAAAATAAAATATGGAAACCACAACGATGGTATTCTCTAAGGACAAGTGAATGGTAACTAACACAGCAGTTAGCAGACGGGCCAGAGTTAAATGACAGTAGTTTTTCGTATCCAAATCACAGCATCTGGAAATGCAACAGCCAATATGGTGGAGGCAAGCTAAATTAAGAAAACTAAAGAAAAGACAAAAAAGAAAAGAAACAAGTAGTTCCAAGAGCAGTGAAACTAGTGAAAAGTATTGTTCTATGGATTTGAGTCTCATGTATTGTGGCTGTTACTGGGTGAACTCTTACCAGAGCTCTTCCGTATATGTTCTCTGGTGTCTAATGAGAAAACAGACAAGATTTTCCATAAATAGGAGGGTTTGGCTCATGTAATCAATCACCTAATATCACAGAACACATATGAATTTCTGAGACCTCAAGCCTGCTGTCAGATGTGGTTAAAGCTAAATAGTGAGTTGAAAAGTCATTTTGGGGATCAAAGACACATATAAGCATCATTTCACTCGAAAATGCAACAGCAAGGAATGGTAGGAGCAATGCGTGTTAAGTAAGGTCTAACTGCCAAAATGTCTAATACAAATGCCTTGCTGAATTAGGACCTAAATGAGAGAATCCTAGATATACTGGATAGCTAGTATTTCATGACAGGAGGCAAAAGTGGTTCTTCTTACACATACTCACCTCTAGTGCACAAAGAACTCATTTCAAAACAAAAGGGCATCTGTGGTGTCCCCACTGGGAATAACACTAGACAGTAGCTTCAGCAACATGCAAACATAAAGGCAAGCAAAGCACAGGAAAATCTGCAATATTCTAGTCTGCTATGTATGAATTAAAAACAAACGAGGAGGAGGATTTCTGAGAAAGTTAGCCTAGTGGGTTCAGCGTCCCAGTGCCCTGCAGTATCTCATGCCTCTAGACTGCAGTTGCCATCTGCTGTCTTTCTGCACCTAGCCTGAGCCTGCAGCACACCCCACCTTACACCTATTTGTCAGATAGTTGTAGGGGCACCCAGGGGGAACACTGACGGGCTGCTTCTGTCAATGGGACACTGACAGGATTACAGCAGTGCACCATGGCAACGCAGAGATAACAGGATGCTGCACCATAAAAATGAGAGCAGAAGTAGGAACCAGGAGCTTGTATCCTACATGTTGTTATGATTCTCTTTAATCCCAAGTAAATTATTCAATTGACTCAATTTCTCCACTTATAAAGCAGTAATATTAATACCCGCCTGATAACCTCAAAGGCTGCTGTAAGTGTAATTAACTAACATTTGCTCTGTGCTTTGAAGATGAGAATCTGCATTATAGTGCTTGGTAGTGCTACCTACACACAGATCGTTTGCTTTAGAGGTTAGTCTCTGCTGCTTGTAAGTTATCTCGGAAGAATTTACAAATAAATGTTTTCTTTGTGACACTATCCTCTCCCATTTCACAAATCCACATGCTTTCACATGTACTAAAACAAACTAAAACTTACACCAGAATTTCTAAAATTTTGGGCATAAAACTACAGTGCTTATTAGAGCTCAAAGTGAATAGACTGGAATTGTCCTCTATGGAGCAAAAGTTTGGTGCAGTTGGTGGTTTCTGCAGAGACAAGAACACTTCAGCTGCCTGCCAGCCGCATCGGGCAATGTCAGCATTTCCCTGCACTGCCCAGGAGTGGTGCTGTGTGAGCAGCACACAGAGTAGCATTTGGCATGTTTTATTTTTGCGAACCAAACAAAAAATGCCCCTGTTTACATCCTCTAACCTCCTGGCAATAGAAACAACTTTAAGCCAAACATACAGTGTATCTGAAACAAGATGGATTAACCTCATTTAGCTTACAAAAATATCTTTAAGGGAGTTCCTTTCTGTTCTACGAACTACGACAATGTTCCTAAAATTCAAGAGGTTTGAGAAAAAAAACAGGGATAAGCTTCAGGCAGGATTGTCAGCAGGAGCTGACACACTGTTATGTTATAGTATCTAAGGGAATGTAAACCATGGGCAGGCAGACCTTGAGTGTGCCTTAGTGGAGAAATGTCCAAACAAATATTGCCATCAAGGTACAAACAAGCATATACAGTATATACCAAGAATACTCCACCAACACAGAACATGTATTCCAGTAACTCCAACAATGTCCGCAGTTCAGAGTACATGCCATGCCCATTAAAGCCACAAAATCGTTCAAGTGCTTGGGGGCTGGAGGCATGACATTAGGAACGTTTCTTCCAACAGCATACGCTACAGAAGGCTTTATTCTAGCAAAATGCACAACATCACTGCCTTTCTGCTAGAATACTTCTAGGCTACTTCTGCAGCTTCCTCCTGGCTGTGTGTTGTTACAAAGTATGCACAGACTGGAAAGGCAGTGTAATATGCTACAGTCGCTTGATAAGAAGGGCATCAGGCACAAGCACTGCCTGACAAGGGGTGTCCAGGCAGGATTTAAAGTCAAGCCAGCACCCTAGAATATCCCTAAACCAACCTTTTCTGAGACTTCTATCAAAACTCTGATGAGGCAAAGTAGACTGCTGTGCTGAGATCAAGAGGGATGCCAAAAAAGTTCTCCCTCCTGAAATATGCTTCTCCATTAATTTGAAAAGCCTGAGCCTACTGTCCCTTAAAGCATCCATGGAGAGGGAAATGCCATCTCTGAGGCATGCGGGAAGGACGTGTATCCATTTTTATTTTATTTACTACTTGGGAATTCTTGGGGTGTGGAGGGTGTTGCCTGCACTTTTTGGTGTTCACACTGTACTGGAAATTAATTGCTTGCTTATAAAGCAGGTATCCTTTCATTTTAAAAAGAGGAACAGACTAAACCCATGTTACAGTCCAGTACAGAAATGCAAACTGCATTGTATTACAGCAAGTAGCTGCTCTCACTTCTTCATCCCTGCACCTCAGCCAGTTGTACAAGTTTTCTGTCTTGGATAAACTTTGTTCTTTCATTGACTGAGCCACGTTTTGCAATTTTTTTTCCAAATTTGTTTGCAGTTGTGGTATGTATCAGAGAATTAGCACTTCAGGAGAAAGCATGAATTACTTGACCTCTATAAAACTATTTGTAAAAGTGAGTGAAATCAGGACCTTCCTGAAAAACAAAGGTTACAGCCAACTAAGCTAGCTGTGTACTATTTTTTTTTTAATTGCAAATGACTGACTGAGCATGGAGCTCTACAAATTGCAAGGAGAGTTAAAATAAAAGTAGGTATGGGAACAAAAGCAGATATTGTGAACTTAAATTACATTTATAGGATTACAGATTTTATGCAATCAACAATATCCAGATTGTTGAAGCCTGAGTCATAAAACAAATTTTATAACATCATAAACAAATCATATTTAGCAACTGAGACTATCATTATAGAATATGTTTCTCTAAGATACAATAGTTTCATCTCTATTACACTGAATAGTATTAATGATAATCTATCCTCCATTGTTATCTTTATTAGCAGGTTACTTCTTGGTGAAAAAGACTTCCTGTTTTTTTGAACACTAAATATCTGATTCATTCACTGAACTCCCCAGCAATTTCTGTAATATCAAGACATTACAAAGGAAACAGAAGTTCAGTCCACTCCACAAAGAGTTACTATTTGTAAACGCTTGGATTGCTGTTATACATAGATATAAATTGTTAAACTATTCCAGTGGTTTAGATGCATAAAACCCATTTTCAGCCACTACTTATATTAAAAATACTATAACTGAGATTCTTTTAAATTTACAGGAAGGAGACGAGTCCTTATAATAGATTGCATTACATGCTACACCACTACTTTAACTTAAAAACATATTAGAAGAAAAATAGTTATTTTTCACACCAAAAGAAATGTTAAAAATTGATTAAAAAGGGGGGGGGGTTCCTCTTGAAACAGGCAGCTGAGTGAAACTGAGATAAAGGGTGCAATTTTTAAAAGCACCTCAGAAGCCACTTAGAAGCCAAGGTTTGATCTTCATTAACAGTATTTAAACTCAGAAGCTCGTAATCTGCAGTGTTAGTTTTTATATATCCTTCAAGTGATCTCTGTCTGATTCTTACTAAATTGCTGGTTCCAGTTACTTGCAGAGACTGTGAGTTTTGCAATCCAGCCAACCAACCAGGTGAAAAACAAACTTTGCACATGTCAGTTTTGCTCCTGACACCTTTCAGTCTCTGTGAGCAGCCTTCTAGTTGTTTCAAGAGCAGAGAGAAAAGCCAAGGTAATTCCAACTATCCAAAAGCAGACTTACAATGAAGGCCTGAATGCCACAGCAAGAAACACCACAGAAGCCAAGAAGCGATCCCAGTGAGGTCGTGGACTGCCATCCTAGCATAAAGCACAGTCAGTTGAGGCCCCTCACTGATCGTAAGCAGCAGACCATGCCCATGACTGCCGCAGGGGAGGAAGACCAGTAGTTCCTCTTCACATAACTCACAGTGGTGGGGGTGGGGGGAACAGGAGGTATTTTTCTTGATTCCAAGTTCTAAAAAAAGTTTTTATAGTTTTGCCTGATGCAAGCTTCCCAGCAAACGCCTGACATCAGCAGTAAAAGATCTTTCAAACGTCTCCATTCCACCAGAGACGGATAATGCCAGTCTCTGGGGTTTTTGGTTTGTTTTTTGTTTTTTATATAAAAATCTTTTTAAAGGTCAGGCCTGTTTTCACAAGCAGCTCACTTTCCTCTTAAACACGTAGTTAAGAATGGAGTGAAACAGAAAGTCTACACGGATTATAACGAGGGCTTCAATTCATGTTTTCTTACTTCATCCCAGCCATGTTGGGGGATGCGGCCCTGCAGCCCCCTGCAGGGTGTCCCAAGGACATGGGCACTGCTCCACAAACAACAATTATTCACCTGATCACACACAGGTCACGAGCCAAGTTCCTTACAGAGCACTGCACAGGTTTGGCTTCATTTTTCTTGTCTTTGATTGTAAGATTCTGGATCCTGCTCTGGTCTCTCTGGACTCCTCCTGGGGCACAAAGGACTAGAAAATGGCCCTACATGCTCAGCTGAGAATTCACCCAGCACAAGGGCATTCCTGAGTGCCACAGAACCAGCCTACATAACTCAGCTTCCTATGAAGGAAAAAAAGCGCTCATTAATGTATCAACAAGACTAATTTAATTTTTCTTTCTTAACAAACACACAATTCCCCCAGTTGGAGTAATGCAGAGAATTGTCACCTTCACATTTTTAACGCATGGAAAGAGGGCTGCAGTCCCCATGGGCTGCTACAGAAATGACTTTTTAGCTCTTTTAATATCATGTTTAGCAAATGTTATTATTTAAAAGTGGTTTGCCAATCTTCCCCAATCTGTGGAGTCCTATGTATTTTCCTGCAGACCCTCCTAGAGGAAATTTAAGCCTACTGACATCAGACTTGTCCTTTTTTAAATCAAGAATCTATTAAAAAGAAATAATGACTTCAAGGGGGTCCCTCAAATATTCTGAATTAGAAGACTGTTTTCAGACACCTGGCACAAAAAGATATGAGGAAACTTTTGCAGTCTATTGAAATGGTCTAGTTTTCAGACAACTGATCTAAGCAAGCAGGAGCAACTCAAAACCTAAAACTTTAATTTAAAATTTAAGCCCTCAATGATTTCAACAATATTGGCACTTCTGTTAAGGTACAAACATAGCTAAACCTGAGATTACAGCGCCCTGTTTTTTAACATAACTGTGTAAATGTGCCCTCACCTACTCAATCTGGATGTTCACAGTGATTCTGTGTGGTCCCATGACAGTTGTAGAATAAAGTTTGCCTAACAAAATTCAGACTTTGTAGATATCAACAATCTGTCACATTTACTTTTGACACTGTAATACCCTTTTCTCCCCTAACAAATCATCAAGATTTGAAGTTAACAATTGTGCTGTGTTAGTTTTATTTCACAGTATTTTCCTAGTACAGTCCAAGACTGTTTCTTCGTTGCAGCAGCTGTCTAGCATTTGAACACAAGTCACCAGGCAGTCCACACCTTCCTGCTGGCCCTGCTCTTTCTCTTTTACATGCCTAATTCCTTGTCATTACAGGAGTCAGCCAATATCACTGTTCTCACTTAGCTAGCAAGAAGGCCTCGAGGAAGAGCTAAGAGCATATTTTACAAACATAAAGTTGCATAAAATTTCAATTTTCCTGGTTCTGTAGTTAAACTCCCATTGTGCCGAGGAACAACAAATCTTTACATGAATGTGCTTAGTGTCAGGGAAACTCAGGGGAAATGAAGATTCTAGATATACGTTTGAGACTATCCCCAGAAAAGACATTTTAACCTGTGATCTAGAGGTTTTGCACAACCTGAATCTAAGGGATTTGCCTAAACCTAAGACTTATATTTGTACAATCATGATTCACACACACACATACACATATTAAACACACACACACACTATGACCTGCAGAACACCCTCATGCTTAATTAGCAGGTGCAGTTTACCTGGAGGCCTTCCTGATCTCTTGTGAGAACACTGAATTTCAAAACAAGAGCTCCAACTACTGCTTCTCTGTAGGAGCCAGAATCAAGTGACTCTCTCAGAGCGTATTTACAGGATACAATGAAGCTTGTTCAAGTGTTTGAACAATATAGCTTCATTAGCAAATGCTCTGCCCAGGCTGATATAACCTGCTCCGTAAGACTAATTGTGCTCGTGGAACACTGCATCCGGGTGCAAATCCTGCCTCGGTGTGCAAGCTTTGGGGAGGCAGTACAGCTACATGGCTGTTAGACACCTGAGTGTACAACCTGGCCAGAAGGGAAAGGGGGAAACCACAGCCTCTTTATCTCTTCACTAAAACTGCACCTGGCACTTCTGTAGCCTGCAGCTGTGGTACTTCCAGTACCCAAGCTAGCACTGGTATCTCTAAGCAGCTTGGCACTGTGCTCAGACCTGGTGCTTTGGCTGCTGCGCCCTGCAAACCAGAATTAGCTCAGCTAGCCTCACACAAGCTCAGACCTGCAATCCTGTTCCCTCCAGGAGCAATGACAAATAGTAAGCAGTGGCCAAGTAACCTCCTGAAAGCAAGCACTATTTATTTAAAACAAACCTCCCTCAAAACTGATCTTGTCTCCAAGAAGCTCTCTCCCTGTCAGCTTCTCTCCATGTGTAACTTTCGAAAGTCACCACCTTTCTGCTTTCAGGAAGGCATTTTCATGAGTTAAAGTTCTTTCTATCCCTAAGCCCTCAGCTGGCAAAACATGTTCTGAAAGAGGATCCTTTAAGCTAACAACTTGCCTCTTATTTTTCAAGGGTGCATTGGAGTGTGCGAGGGTGTCCCGGGTTACTTTTCCACAGCTTTCCCTGAAGCCAAATTAGTACAGCTGCTGAAAAAAATTCTGATAATCCATAACAACTTCTTACTTATCCATATCATTCTTATGTGTAATTATTACTAAATCAATTCGTAGTCATTTCTCATCTGCCACACTGGTCAAACAAACCAAGATACTTTGAATACTGAATGCGCTCAATGTAACTTTTCAAAATCCACCAACTTCACACTTTGACCTTACTCTGGAAACAAAAGCACTCAGAGAATTTTTAGGTATTCATCAAAAACCCTGAACTCAGCTATCGTGGTGTTGACCGTAAGGGAGGATAGGACTTCACTGCAAGTGGGTATCGAAAGAAGATGAAGTTACTGCAGCATGGATGGTCATATGAACCATGGAAATCAGCCTAGGACTGTGGGCATTTACACAGGCCTCTAGTCTGCAATGAAGTCTAGCCAACTTAAGTACGCATATAAGTACCTTAATTTAAAACTACTGCTGATAAAGATTTTACATTACACTTCAGTGTGGTTGCAATATAGATGGATTGAAGTCACTCCTGGGGTCTATAATCAGAAAAGTTTGTACTCTTTGAGACAGAGGTAAGTTCCTAGACTTCCAAAGGCCTATCCCCTTCCACAGAGTACCCAAGAATGCCAGTTTTTCATCAGGAAAAGCCAGTGTTTTAAAGACAAATGTTCACTACAATTCAAACACAGTGGATGTCCTTCAAGAGAAAAAACAGTCCTTTTCCTGAGCAGCGCAGAAAGCCATCTATTAAAAACAGAGTTCGATATCCTGTTGCAGGGGTCTCTGAGCTCATTTCAACCTGCTACAGGTCACTGATTATTGCTCTAATTTTCAAAAGATCCATTCCCTTGCACAAAAGGCAAGAAATTCACTGAATAAAAGGTGATGGTCTTTGCTTAGGCATACATGACAGTAAATCATTTCACTGCATAGCCCATGCTGATTCTGAAGTCCTAACTCAGTTTTGATTCAGGCACTTTTTTCAGTGAACCTGACTTTGATATTAGCAATGGGTAGCAAGGGGCTGAGACAGGGCTTTGGCAGTTCTTCCCTGCCGCTGAATACCTGGGCAGTTTCTTAGTTTCCTACTCTGTGAGAAGCTACTACACAAAGAGAGAGACAATTCTGTTGCTTTTTTTTTTTTTTTTTTTTTTTTGAAGCAACAATAAATAGGTCACGAGCAGAGATGTAATCTTCTCTCTCATTCTTGCTTTAAGCAAGGCATGTAAATTTAAAAAATGAAACCAGTACCAAGGAGACAGGAAGCCCACATAGAAGACAAAACATTAACATAAAGTGTGAAACATGTTTACTGTACATGAGTGTTTCCTCATCCAGTAATGTAAACAGCAATTCACATTAGACTCTGAGATGCCCATTTCCTATTGTGCTCTATTTCTGGGGGGCTGACACCACATTCACACTACCGTAGAAACAATACAATTGCAATTTCCAAAAGGGAGGTAAGTTAAAATGAAAAATTTTTCATGCAAAAAAATGTTACACTGCATTGCAAAATGTAAATTCACACAAAACAAATTTAATTATCTGAGTCATATTCTGCTCTTTGAATCCTTCCCTTTCTATGCATGCATGAGCTGAAACTGGATCTTTGTAAGTCTCTATTAATAGAAAGAAACCTAAATATGAATAATGAAATAAAAAAGGGGAAAACTCCTGTACTGAGACAACTTAAAAAAATAATTACAAGACTGTTTTTCAAGTATCAACAAATCTATCACAGGTCTTCTCATAACTGGATATTTTATTCTATATAAAATACCTTCTTCTTGAGTTTCAGAGAAAGTTCTATCTTACATTTCCTTCTGTCAAAATAATATTCAGAACAACTTTTCCCTTTGGTTTAGCTTCTGATTAAGTTGTGTCATTTTATCTTTTCTTTTTCTATTTCACTATAAGGCACTTTTAGTTTCCAGAATAAAATATTCTACATTTGTATCCTATGAAGTCAACAGCAGAATTTGTCAAATTCATTACCTGCCAGATATGAAGCAAACAAACAAAAAAGACCTACCGAGACACAAATATAGACATATATGTATAAACACACATAGACAGACACAAAAGATTTTTCATATAGCCACAGTTTTGATCCAAAACATTGTCTATGAAGTCCACCACAGAATTGCTCTTGATTTTATCTGGGAGATGCTCAGAGATTACAGTATTTGAAAGCAGTGTAAACGTCTAAGGTAATATATTTAGATGACAGACACATTCAACTGCTTACTGTGACTCATCTAGGGCCAGTTCCAACACTCACTCCAATATTTACTGACTTGAACTGCTGACAAGACTTAGAGGCAAAATATAAAAGATTAATTGATTAATCTCTCATTTTTAGTCAGTAAGATTGTAAATACTAGCAACAAAATCACTCATTATCTCTGATGAGCTTATACTTAGGCCTGGGTGACAAGAGAAGGTGTATCTTTTTATCAGAAGCAAAGATAAACCCAAACAAATATGAAGATTTTTGCCATTTTGTCTTCACAAAGAGTAAATAATAATAGTAATAACAACAAAGGGTCTTAAAATATAACCTAATCAAAAGGAGGTTTGTCACTGGAAGTGGAAGATTTGCACAATCTTATCAGTAGTTGGTCTGTAAACCAAGACGCAGCAAAGCAAACCAATCAAAAATATTCTAATATATTTAAGAGTGACAGAGATGGAAGCAATTAAATAGAGCAGGTTCATCTATATGAGAAAAGCTCCCTGCCCAGCTGCTCCCAGCTGCTGCATTAACATGCACACCCCAGGGGTTATGAAAAGTGCATCGATGTACCAGCACATGGGGCAATGAGCTGAGTGTGCCAAGAAAGAGGGGAGGCAGCAGGCACCAGTGCCAGCAGAGCAGGGGTCCACAGCAGCAGCAGGGCAGAGAGGGCTGGAGAAGGGATGTGCAGTGTGCAGCAGAACAAATGGCTTCAGCAACTGCACAGCAAAGCAACCCGTGCTGCTAATTGTACTGTCTGTAACCATTTTGGGCATATGTAACCACATGTACTTCAACACCACAGTGACATGATCTCCAGAGGTCCCTTCCAACCTTACTGATTCTATGATACCACAGGGCAGACTCACCCCTCCTCACTGACACCAAATGAAGAACAAAGAAACAGCTGTGCTGCATTATCCCAGTTCTGTCAGTTGGACCTAGTCTGAAAATAAGTTTAACCAACAACATAAAAAAAAAAAAAAACCTTGATGATCAAATCTTAGCACATTTCTTTCCAACTCAAAACAAACTCTACTTCATGCATGAAAAAATAAGAAAAACAATGCCACAAAATGCTTATGCTCACAAGAGCTACTTGTGGGAAGTACCTGGTGTTCTAGATGTATAATGGCTGAAAGATGCTGAAAGCCATGCACAAATTAAAGGTAAATACTGATCTACATTTTTGCTCTCGTTGAACTTGTCTGAGCATTTCCTGACAAAATCTAGATGGTAATGATAATTTTTAGAAAAGCTGCCTCCAGCTTAGATTTCTATGTTTATGTGTTTCAGAAAGATATAAAAATTTAGACTTACACCTTAAAATTGTACCAGAGAGGGTTCAAGCTGATCACATGGTTGGCCAATTGCACAACTTTCCATTTGGAACTTGCAAGCTAGTCAGCTATCTGGGAGTCCTGAGACTGACAGAGTAAAAGTGTAAGATAGACGAGATCCAAGGAAAAAACATCAGATATATCAGTTATTGACTGATACTGACTCAGTCCCAAACTGAAGAAGCCCTTCAGAATGTACTCATCACTGATTTCAAACACAAATCGAAAGGCAGTTCTGTAAGAACAAATTGCATAACCTAAGCCTTAAATCACAGCATTTTTCTATTGAGTTGCCCTTGGATGAGGAATAACCCTCCAAAGGGCAAAGCTTATGTCTTTGTGTAAAGCTCAGTTATGCTCTCCACCCTTTGGATAACTGCATGGGGTGATTTGGATGTAGAAGATGAGGATGAAAATTCTCCTCACTTTACTCATTTGATAAAGAGGGGCTAAATATTGCAGACTAATATCATATTTAAGGAGTAAAACAAGTCTGCAACACAGCAATCCAATCAAGCTGGACTAGGCAGAAAGCACGGCCATTGTGGTATCCAGCTACACACCAGTGAAGTCTACATAAGAGCAGGCTGTGATCCATACTATACCCTAAGCCTTCCGTAATAGAATGATTTGTGAGAGTTGCACTGTGTATAGGTCTAAGCTATCCCTTTATTTTTATCATCATCATCTACTTTTATTCCACTCTGGTTCATAAATAACTGTTCTAGCCATCATTTGATTTCCTGTAACTTCAGTGGAACATGGTTCAGGATTAAAAAGGGGATTCTTAAGGTGTAAGCAGAGCACCCCGTTTTCATGTATATTGATATCAATGACTCAGGACACAATCTGACAGCTTGTGTTTCTTAAAAATAAGCAGTTCTGATATAAGCAATGAAATGATAAAAGGAGAGATATGCACTATAAACACTTCACAATATCCACCAGGAAAACAACTATGTCTTCTTTCAATCCTTATCTTTATCTCAGGAAGTTATGACAGTGGTTTATAATTAGGTAAGACCAGGTATTGACATGGTATCCAGAAAATTGAGACCAAATCAGTGCCAAGTAAGACTGGATCCTTAATCTAAACGTTACTCAAAACGAGATCTACTTCAGCAGTTACAACTCAGCAGACTTTTACATGGAGCACTGCATTTGCTAGTGGGCTATTCGCCATTGCCCACTCAGGCTCTGCCAGGCTCCCAAGGGATCTTAAAGAGAGAATCCCCACTAGACATGAACAAAAACCAGTTGAATAATACAGTACCCCAAAACACAACCATCATAATTCAGAGAAGCAACAAATCAGCTATCTTGTATGGGTCAAAGGTAGTTTTGTGTGACAGTTTTGGTGCTCTGACAAGGTGCTGGATTGACAGATCTCAAAGTTAAAAGCCTTTGTACACACACACACAGTTTCCTTTGTCTTGACCTACCAGAACCACCTCAGGCGCTTCTTCTCCATTCCGCATTTGTTGCAAGCTGAGGCTACCAATTAGTGCCCAACATGATAGCGACTCCTGTGTGCAGACACCTGTCAGTTAGCTGTTGGGCTGAGAACAGCAACTTGCATCACGGTCCAGTCTGCTGGCAGCATGTATCAGTGCTTTTGAAACTGCATATTTTAAGGGTCCCTGAGCCATTTAGAAAAACCTATGACAGGTGATTTTGTATTTTGCCTTGTCATAAATAATAAGGTTACATTTTCTTCATAGATCTTTTGATTTTTTCCTTTGGGAGACTTGTGGGCTTTAAAGGCATTAATTTCTATTTGCCAAGCTTGTCTTTATAAATGAGACATTCATTAAATTAATGTTAAGTGATGAGCACTATAATTAGGACACATTTAAAATGCAGTGCATCTAAATCAAAGACTACCCAAGATGTTCTCCTTTTTGTTAAGATATAATTCAAAGGAAGCTTAATGTTTAGTTTAAAATGAATGTTATTTTCCAACTACCTCTTCCAATGTACAGACCAAGGAAACATCAGAAACTGGCTCCTTCTAGTTGACATTTTTTCATATGCTTTGGGTATCATGTCTCTCACTGGCTATTATATTAATACTTAAGGAAGAATACTGAGTTTACTGTGTAATTTTGTGCTGCTGCTAGCAATAGAGGAAGGAAGGAAAACAAAGAAATACAAAATAGTGGGTCACATATAACTAACCAGGGCTGATTTAGGGAAGGAAAATGTGATGTCACAACTTTGATGAGATGTTGCCCAGGTTACAGCACTTGTGGTTTGTTTCACGAGGGACAGAGGCTCATTGAGAACACATTAGTCAGACACAAGCACCCTTGAGGAGGTATTAACTAAGGTAAATGTAAATACACAAGAGATATTACAACTTCAAGCCAAGGGCCAGATTCATTCTCCAGTGGAGACACTTCAACAATGCACTTTTTCATTTAAGACCTGGCTGCCTGCAGTTCAAAGAATCACAGAACAGCTGGGTTTGGAAGGCACCTCTGCAGATCATCTAATCCAACCCCCTTCTCAAGGAGGGCCATTACAGCATGTTGCTCAGGACCATGTCCAGGCAGGTTTTGAATATCTCCAGGGATGGAGAACCCACAACTTCACTGGACAACCTGCTCCAGTGTTCAACCACCCTCATAGTGAAGAAGTGTTTTCTTATGTTGACGGAATTTCCTGTGTTTCAGTTTGTGCCTACTGCCTCTTGTCCTGTCACTGGGCAACACTGAAAAGAGTCTGGCCCCATCCTCTTTACACCCTCCCTTAAGGTATTTATGCAAATGGATGAGATCCCTCCCTGAGCCTTCTCTTCTCCAGGCTGAACAGACACAGCACTCTCAGCCTCTTCTCATATGTCATATGCCCAAGCCCTTAAATCATCTTTGTGGCCTTTTGGTGGACTTGCTCCAGCAGGTGCATGTCTCTTGTACTGGGGAGCCCAGCACTGGACCTAGCACTCCAGGTGGGTCTCACCAGTGCTGAGCAGAGAGGAAGGATCACCCCCCTTAACCTGTTGGCCATGCTCCTCCTAAAGCAGCCAAGGATGCCTTTGGCCATCTTTGCCACAAGATTTTGCACATGACTGACTCACGTTCAGCTTGTCATCCACCAGAAGCCCCAAGCTTCTTTTTTGCAAACCCTGTAGTGATGCATGGGGTTATCCCTTCCCAAGTGCAGGACTCTGCACTTCCATTTATTGAACTTCCTCTCTGTCCATCTCTCCAGCCTGTCAAGGTCCATCTAAATGGCAGCACAACTACCTGGTGTATCAGCCACTTCTCTAGTCTTTTTTATCATCTGCAAACTTGCAGATGCACTGCAAACTTGCCAAGGCAGAACGCACTTGAGGGTGCATTAGGTCACACCATCCAGATCTTTAATGAAGATGATAAACAGTACTGGGTCCAGTATTGACTCTGGCTTACACTACTAGTGAGTGGCCGCCATCTGGACATGATGCTGCTGATCACAATCCTGCAACCCAGCTGCAGACTAGTGAAATTTTAGTCTTTGAATATAAAACTTGTGAGACTTACTTGGCCTCCTTGTCACCACAACAGAGCACTGGTAACATAGCATTCTCCAGCTCTGTACTGTAGTATCAGATGACACTGCTTAGCCATATCTAGTATAAGGCATCTCAGAGCAGGAAAGAGCCTACATTGTGCTGTGCTCAGGAAATACCTGCAGTCATAAGACCTAGCGCATTGCACTACTTAATGCCTTACCATCATCACCAGTCCATTTATCCTTACAGCATCCTAGTGAGGTAGGAGCTGGCATTAGCCCCTTCTCCTACATAGAGAATTGAAGCACAGGAAGTTAAAACGATTTGCTGTAATTTATGCAGAAAATATGTGGCAGACTTAAGACCAGTTCTCTGAATTCCTACTGCTAAAAGACAATGCTGCCATAAGAATAGACCAGCCAGAAACAAGTTTAGGTTGAAGAGAAGGTTTCTAAATGGGTGGGTGAAGGATTAGGGGTTAAAAGTGCCAGATGAGACTCCTTGTTATTTTACATCAAATAAAAGTATCATTTCATCTCACTCTCAAATAATTTAAAATAATTAAAGGCTTAAAAACTGACCTCAGTGTTCAGTCATACAATTCCAGCTGACTGTACTATCTGTCGTCTGGCTGACATCAAAGGCAATAAAGGTCACCTTTGCCAGAGACAACATGGGGAGAATTGGTTATGCATTTTGTTGCACAGCAACTTATTACTACCTATATCCAAAATTCATCACCTTCCTGTGAAAACTTGAAAACCAGAGCCTGATTTTTCTCTCAGTCACACCAGGCTGTCACGTAGGACCATGCTAATGGAAATCAAGGGACTCATCTAGATATAGCTGCATTTAAAACTTAGACCTTATTATTTCAGTTTCTTTCCCAAATCTGTACAGTAGTTCAGAAGTTTGTCCTTGAGTTTCTTTGCTTGACTACTGCCTTCTTACCTTGTCTTCTGGCAGTTCCAGCCTGGGTCAAACTCTCAACCATATGCCACACACAATTTTTGCAATTAGTGCAGGACATTTGTGGAGACACCTGTTAGTGTGCCAAGGATTCATCACTGAAAATGGGGCTCTGACAAATGCAACCTGCTTGGTGGAGAAACTGCTCAGCCCTGTGTGTTTACAGCTGTTCCAATTCTTGTTCTACTCCTTCTCTTCCGGATTTTCCTGTATTTTTCCAAAAGCATGTGGTAAATAAGTCAGAAGGGAAAGAACAGAGAAACAGGCAATGGTAAAAAGCAGGAATAAACAAAACTTAAGGAAAAAATGCAAAGCTAGAGTAAACTTAAAACAAAGAGGCAAGAAGTACTTTAAATAAATAATATAAAAATAATCCATCTTTCCAAATCATCCTCTTATTTGGCAATTTATTCTTTGTGCAACTCAGCTGAAAGAAATGGCATTAGTCCACAAAAGGATCTGGCCAGACGTAGTAATAAAACTTCCAGTTTTTATGGGCTACTTTGACATAAGGAAATTGCAGGGAACCTACAAGTGCTCATTATGACCTGGTAGCTGCAGAAGGTTACAAACAGGCTGGTTGTCAGAGCGCACCATTATACAAGCATTCAAAAGCATTACACTCTCTCTTAGCTATGCAACAACAGATTTTGATGAGAGCAACAAAGCATTGTGCTATGAGATGTAAGCTGATAGTCTGCAGGTGTGAAAAAAGAATTTATTTGCACATGTTTTTTGTCTTTATCTTTCCCTGCTCCTCTTTCTCCAGTTACCTTCTGCTCTTTATGCATATTTTTCCATTTCATCTTCAACTACTACACCAGTTGTTAGCTAATGCCAACAAAACAGATACCAACCTAGTCTGTCTCAGCGTGACAGCATCTATGTTATTTTGCTATGAAACATGAAGACAATAAAATACTAAAAATGAATACTTGGACAGACCATTTTTGTCACACTGTAGTGCCAAAAATTTGAAGTAAAGCTATGCGCCAGGAGTAGAAGAGGTCAGAAGCTTGATCCACTAGCTTGTGGCTATTAAACATTTTTAGTGCCAGGGTCTCCACGGAGCTCACAGACTGTGTGACTGTGGATTTAAGAACAATATCTTGTCTAAAGATCTTCGTTCTTGCATTTGGACTACTCCAGTCATATCATCTTCCATCCTATCTCTTCAGAACTGTCAAAAGAAATGGTGTTTTGATATCGTCTAAAGAAATATTCGTGCAAGCGTGTCGCAGAAAAGCTTTCAGTTGGGTACGCTGCTCAGCAGAAAGTGTTTCAAGCACGTCTGTACAGATCTCTCAATACAATCCTTTGTTAGCACAATATTTTTAAAAGAGTGAAACGCAAGGCTGGATTTCTCCAAAGGCTGATAGAGTGCTAGTGGGCTGCACACACCTCGTACCTCTCTTTCCACACACACTCCACCAACATCTAGGTGCAATACACAGTCCCTTCCATGAAACACTCCACTCAGTCCTGGCTGCACACAGCTCTGTGACTAACAGCCAAGAAGATACAGCATCCACCATATGCGATTACTAATTAGCCATGACACAGATGCAATAATCTCAATAATAGCACTGTGACATGAAGGACCAATAAGGAAAATCTGAACTAGCTTTTAAATAAGCAAAAGTGGCCGTATTCAAACTCCATTAAATCTAAATAGGTCAATATTACCTAAAGTCAAAGATAATAAGCCCACAGATCATCAACAGAACAAAAGACCTAGCCTCATCGTTCTTCATAATGTTCTAAGATGCCACTTTTTATCTCTTTAAAAATATGGTATGTTAGACATTACAGAGAAATATACTATGAAAACTACACACATGCTAACATTTATAATAGTGAAAAAAGACTGACATATTTGCAAATGTATGTGTTCTAGACTATTGAGAAGTGGTAGTGTAGTACAAGTTTTAATCAAATTTGCATTCACAATCACTAACTCAGCTTCCAAAACCTTAATGGAAAGAGTCCTCCGCTCCGCTTAAATACATCCTTCAGAGTCTTGATCAAGATCTAAGAAAAGAGGCCACAAAGTGTTGCAAGACTTTGCGTAAGAGCAGTAGGAAACTTGATTCGGATGTCTTTCTCTGAAACACATTACAGTTTGTTCAGGTAGAAGAGCTTAATGCTTGCTCATTAGCATCCTGTGTAATGGAAATGCTCTTCCAGTCTGGAATCTCTGAAAGCACTGAAGCGTTTCTCAGTATTCCTGTAAGCATCAGTTGCATCTCCTGCGTGAGCACAAAGAAAATTCTTTCTAAATATTCCCAGCCTACTTGTTTATACACATGATTACAGACATTGTTTGAATTCAGGTTTTGTATCCACGCACACAAAACCAAAACATTTTTGGCTTTGTGACCTACACGTCGGCCAAATGGCTCCTGTTTGCATCTGTGATGCATACACACTTTAAAGAAACATGGAAAGAGGAAAACAACACTATAGAAAAAAAAATGGTCTTATGATAAGGAAATGGTCAGCTACTCTTGGAGATCTGGATCCACTTTCTGCATTCATGCGCATAAGTCATTTTCATAAAATGACATTAATATCTTCTACTTTGGTACTATCTTCTGGGTGATATGGACTGTGGAGGAAGCAATCTCTTCTGCCAGTTGCTCATACAACACTTAGCACAACAGATCCCAACCTCAGCTGGACACTTGATGCAAGATGGTAAAAAGTAAATAATACATGTATTTATAAAGTCTCATAAAGCTGTTCTCACATTTCAGTAGGGATTCCTCATCTCACTCCTTTATTTAAGAGCATGGGTAAGTAAATATCTTTGCCAGTCTGGGTCTTCTACCATCTGTCAGCTTTAGGGTTTATTTTAACATTTGTGACCTGTAATCACCAGAAACCACAGATCTTTGCAATGCAAGACTTCAAACAATACAGCGCTAGGCAAGCTGAGTTTGTGCAAAAACAATTCAGCTCCCAAGAATGAAGGAACAGAAAGGAGCATGGGAAGTGATCTGAAAAAATACTTTTAAAAGAGTAAACATACTTGAAGTATTTTGTCCTGGAATCTGAGGAGTGTTTCTGTTCTGTAGCGAGAAAGAGAGACTTGGCCTATTTCAATGAAAGGTGATTTCATGTAATGACAGCCATTTTAAATGGCAGTTAGGCCATTTTACTTTGTCCTAAACAAACCAGCAGATTCACATTCTTTAACCAAATATGTAGTTTTAGTTGTTGTAGTCAGTCCATCGCCTGGCCCAGTCCTACATTCACCTTGCAGGCACAGTGTCTCCAAGTCTGTGATCCTCACATAAGGATTTTGCCTCCTCTATCTTGAGTTTTCTGTCAGCATAGTAACTCCTCATATAAAGTTCCTCAACAGCTGAGCTCTAACAAACAAATGGGGCAAATACTAAATTGCCTCAGCAAAATTCCCACTGAAGTCACTGAGAGATTGACGTGAATAAACACTAATTGCAAGCTGATTATTGGTTTTTGGATTCAACCTGGATTTAAACTGTCATTTTAGTGGCTAAAAATCAAAACTGGATTCACATACAAAAATTGCTCTTCACCCTTTCCCCCTTCAGGCTCACAGCCTGCCATCAGGCCATGTAGGCAACATCCAGATCACTACAAACCCCCTATGCAACTGCACACACATTTCAAGACTTTTACATGAAATTAGGTGCTGGATTAATGAAAATAAGCCATTATTTACTACCTGCTAATAATTAAGTGATGAAGTGTTCTTTGTAATAGATGCTGAGAGTCAAGTGCAACAATAAACAAAAAATAATAGCAATTTACTCATTTTCATCTACATGTTGAAAACCTTAGGCTAAATTCTGCCTAGTGAATGAGATAGGAAAGGGAATTAAATTAAAACCAAATTGCTTCAGCAAGACAGGACTCCAGCAAGTAGTATTAGTGGGTCTTTAAAGTACTGTGGCATGCAGACAGCAGTCACAAGGCACTGTGCTTTGAGAAAGCAGTTTGAGAGCCTAACTTGCTCTTTCTTACAGCAGCATTAAGAGCAGCCAGAGAAACCGATATCCATGGCATGCACTGAGTCAGTGCTAGCCTGTAGAGGTACTTGCAAACTCACATTCACTGTAACTATGCTGTATAGCAAGTGATGTGACACAAACTGCATGTCGGCTTCTCAATCAGTTGGGGCATAGCCACGAGTGCTCTGTGTACTGTCAGTCACTATGGCCTATCACAGGAATATTTGGCATTATTGTTATGTTATTATTAGTCATGATGCCTTAGCAAGGATAGTAATTCTGTAGCAATGCCCCCAGTGGGCACACTAGAGTTTGTCTTTGGAAGAAATACATTTTTGCTTTTCTATATGATCAACACAATTCCCTGTAATTAGTGTCTTCAATACTTCTACTTGTATAAAATTAGCCCCCCTGCAGAGCAAGGAGAAAAAGACGGGGGCCTGTTATGGTAGGCACTCTACAAACAGAACAAAAAGAAGGCCCTTGTCCCAAAGCAGGCATCACAATACTTAACATCTGGTTTTAAGAGGAATGTATAACTGTAAAGCTAAAATAACCAACAAGAGAAATCATAGAATCATAGAATTGGTAAGGTTGGAAGGGGCCTCTGGAGATCATCTAGTCCAACCCTCAAACAAGTGGCCCATACGGGAACTGAACCCACAGCCTTGGCATTATTAGCACCACACTCTAACCAACCGAGCTAAATCAATGTTTTACACTGGTATCAGAGCTGACTCTTCAAAGAGTTCAGGATCAGCTTTTCTGTCTCTCTACATACTAAACCAGTACATCTAAAAATCACTGTTCAGCTATCAATACATCTTCTGATCCATATTTAATTTGTCATCTGTGCTATTTACAATTCCTCCTTAAAAAGCTTGATAACGCAGCCCTTATGAAAAATAATGTCAAAATATTCTTGTATTACAATGATGCAACAAAAATAGCATAAACTGTTCTTCACAAGGAAGTGCTGTGATTTAGCCTTCATTTGTTTTCATTAATATAGCACTTCAAGTGAGTACAGGTCAAAACCACTTCAGAAAAGTGTCTATTATTAGCAAGCACCTTTTGTTCCTCAGCAGAAACAAAACATTACTGTTATATAACATATTCTGAAAAAATGTAAATCAAACAGAAGTAAGTAAGGTTTTTGAATCACAGTAGTTAAAGTTATTGTACAACCAAAATTTCTGCCAGCATTACACCGCTAAATGGTCTGCCTAGAACAGGTACACACCAGAGAAAAATATATTTTCCAAAGCCAAATGTCATAAACTCAAATTCAGCAATAATGTACTGCTCTGCTTCTTGAAACCCCACAGTTCAAGGTCACAGCCTCAACGAACAAGTTTAATACAACATTTCATAGTTTGTTTTCAGAAGAATTTAATCTGTCATGTGCTAATAGACAAAGACTTTACTTACAATGGACTGAAGTTCACAACTTTTACTTTGGCCTACAGACTATGATGGAAAAGGAGGATAGACACATCCAGAGCTCTAGCCTCAATCTACCCCAAAGCTGCACAGAGCACTGTAGCTGACTTCAGTGGAAGTTTGGTCTGAACTGAGACTGTAAGACACCAGTCAGACATTGAGAGAATAGAGTATCCTAAAAAAAAAAAAAAAAAAAAAAAAACACTCAGACTTTCTTTGCCATTCCAAGCATTCAAAGATGAAAATTA
The DNA here is from genome assembly GCF_028389875.1 of Rhea pennata. Classification (NCBI taxonomy): domain Eukaryota; kingdom Metazoa; phylum Chordata; class Aves; order Rheiformes; family Rheidae; genus Rhea; species Rhea pennata. The sequence goes on along the minus strand of NC_084674.1, from coordinate 17,250,366 downwards.
AATAGGGATGCCACCTCACAAACCACTGAGTAACACAAAAGCTGTCTAAGGAGAGAGGAGGAAGACACTGTACTTCTGCGTTCCCGGCTTTGTGCTAGGGAAAAAAAAAAAAAAAAAAAAAGTTCTGTACTGGCCGGGAAGTTTTGTCAGTGAGTCAAGTAGGCCAGTCTTCACCACTAGTGCTTCGTGGGAGAACCACATCAGAGAGGAAGACCACAAAAAGCAGAGCCCAAAAGCAAGAACTGTGCAGTGAGAGCTATGTGCAATACAGCTGACTGAACTAATTATTTTTTTCCTTTAATGCAGTAGCAATATACATTATACATAATTATACATAACATAAAGCAATTCCAACACCACATTGTAAAACATATTCCTTATTGAGAATTTCTTGCCCTCCATGATTCCAGGAATTAACTTTAGAAGACAAACACATTAATATCAGGAAATAAACCATTAGGTAAAAACCTTACAAACCGACTGCAATCTCTCCACGACCCTTAAATTTTGTTTCTTATTACAAAATGAACGTTACATATTGCAAATGTCACTACAACAATCTCCTGTCACCACAGTAAAATGACCAAGTAAAACTAGCCATGCAAAATCCATGACTTAACTGAACTCTCCATAACATTGGCCTATTATAAACTCATATCTGCAGTTTGGTGTATTCCTTAGTAATTTTCATTTTGTAACTTACACGTTGTTCCCTTTCATTGTGGCTGTACTTGTCCCAAATCATGTAGTTCAGCTGAATGATAACAACAGGCAGATTGCACATGCTATAGTTGGGGATACCAGTCTCACTGGTCATCAGGTTAGCATTTATTTCCCCTTTCAGTTGACATACTGCCAGTTTCTCAGAGTATACAGCATTAGATCTTAGTAGGGTAACAGGCGATCACAGTATCTGGAAGGCTTCCATTAGTACTCTGTGATGGGTCTCAAAGTAACTTGCTAGCTTTAGGAAACAGCAGGAAAATTTCCAGTTCATCAGCTCTGCCTAGTGATTACGAGACCAACATGAATTCAATGGAAAACTCCAGACAGCTGAAAATAGAATTAAGAAAACATACATTATGATACTCTCCAGCCAAAACATTGAATCATAATGCAGTGTTATTTACAAAAACAATTATAAAAACAGTATGTAAATCAAGTAGGTTGGCATTATTAACAACAAGACCATTACTACTTGCAAAAGCTATACTGCATCCCCACCTTTCCAGTAATACCCTCATTCATGCACCTCTATCTTGGTAGCCCTCTGACCTGATTAGCTGTTAGCAAGTAATTATGCATTCTGAAAAACAAGAAGTGTCTCAACAGAAAAAGTTAGAAGGACTGCCTGATAAAGAAATCCAACCGTTTTCACTGAAAACATGCATTCTTCCTCTTCTCTAAGCACCAGTTACATTTGAAAAACCCATGGATCACACCTTCAGCAAATGTAAATTGGGGGGCCCGCACTGAAGCCAGCTGTAGTAATTTACATTCATTAAAAACTCGGTCCACATCTTTTTCCTTTTACCTTGTTTCATTTCCTACCCACCCCCTCCTGCAAGCACATAAACCCTTTTAGCTTCATTTCACTGGCTCAGAAATGAGCCAACAGCTGCTTCTGAGGCAGACAGAAATGCTGCTTTTGGCTCGGCAGCAAGGTGTGCTTGCTGTAAAACAAGCAGCTGTCTTGCTTACATAGCCCACGTGGAGTGCCATGATTTAAACTCTAGCTCTATACAAAAGCATTTACCAAATTTTAAATACATCTCACTCTTTCTGGATTGTGAGGTACATGTATGTAAAAGGAGGAGGAAGGAAAGAGAAGAGTCCTTCCTATATGACTATATGCATGGGTATGTAAATCCTCACTCCACAGCATATGTAAAATTACAAAATTTTACTATAAAAATTTCAGCAAATTTTGCTTTATGACAAACTACCATGCTTATCTGTGATTTTTAACACCCACATTCTCAGTAGCAAAAACTCTTGCCTCAGGCTGATTTTTTTCACTTTTGTTTTCTTTGGAGGAATAATTTTTAGTTTCTAGGGACATTTTAGAAAGAAAACCTCCATGCGGTTTGAATCAATAACATGAGAAGAAATGAGATTTTTTTTCCCAATGCCAAAAAAGAATTCATATAATTTTCCTCCATATAGATTAAAAAAAAATGGTTTGGATTTCAAACTAGGTAAATCTCATCTGCATTTGCATTCAGGGAGGATAAATTTTTACAAGGAGAAAAGGTAAATATACAAATAACAAGCTCCGAAAAGTGGGCATGTGTTTGAATTGAATGTGTTTATCTCACCGAGGGGTGGCTCAGGATTAAATGATTTCTTAGCCTCTTTTGGTAAAACCCTGCACACTGGTTTGAGAGCTCATTTATATAGATAATGTATGAGCAATTTTACTGCTGAAGTTACACTAGTGTATGCTCTTTTGGAATCTACACAGTCCATTAAGTCTAAGATTTGGTACCTGAGTTACCAAGGCTACATAAGTAGTCCAGAATAAAACTATTGGTAATTATCACAGCTGCTCTGTTCTCTGGTTGAAGAAACTGTTCAAAAGCCTCAGAAAACACTTCATCAATTCCGAGATCAGAGTACTACTTCCACAAGTGTTTGCGCACAAATATGGCACCACAAAAGGGAACATTGCACTTTGCCGTCCAGACTACTACGTCGCCACTCTTTAAACAAGCGCTAATTTATCCAGCTATCTTTGGGCACTGTAATATGCAAAGAGTGCTATTATTTTAGGAATATAAAGTTTGCCATATTCATTCAAACCACCTATTCACCAAATCAAGAATCCAGTTGCTCTGTATATCATACACAAAGCCATATGCACTTAAAGAGCACTCGAAGATGTGTGAAATACATATACAACAACAAGAAGTAAATTCAAATAAGCACATTGCAAATAAACTAAACAACAACAAAGCCCCAGGCAGCATCATTAACTTTGTTCAACATTAACCACTGTACTAAAATATACATGAATAAAATTTCTAGTACTGTATATGTTTGGTTTGCTTTAATTGCAAAGCCCATTTATATTACTTATTTTTCAATCTGAGTTAACTTATAATTGTAATTTCCACAGGCATTTTATGCTAAGATCTTACTTTAAAAATATACATCAACATTTTGTTGGTTTCTCATTTTCATCTACAATATCCCTTTTCATATTTTTATGTGTATAAAACTTTATATAATTCTATAATAATTTTCTACAAACATTTTTATATGTGTACATACACAAATATATAAAACACCATAGTCTTGATAGCACACTGACATTGCTTTTTTCATGCTCTATTTTGCATAGCAAATGATCCAAGCCAACTGTGCTGCCCACACGCGAAACACCAGCGATGAACCAATGGTATACCAAGGAGGGAAGAAAGAAAGGGAAATCACTTTCATATTTATGAAGAACTGATAATATTCAAATCATCCACAATACAATTTAAGGATGTTCTTTTGAATAAATTATTAACAGAAATCTCCCATACCATTGTTGACTCTTTTTTCTTGTTCAGTTGCATAACCTGTGTTTGTATCTGAACCCTATTAGTCTCCAGGACTTCAAATACATTTTTCCAAAATTAATATCTAGTTTCAAATAATTTAATTATTATTTCTATTTAATTTACATCTGTAATGTCATAATGATTTACTCTACTTAATAACTCAACCCTTAATGTAAATATTTCTCTGATTATCTAGTACGCCTCATCTCTCTCCTGGGCTGCCAAGATATTAGTTTAACTTTTACAAGTTTTGTGAAATAATAGGTTGATAAGGGATTTACAGAGACAGCATAAGGCTCAGCTTAACTTGACAACAGGTGAAAGCACAACAAGCTCTTTCACAACAGCTGTGTGTTCTACAAACAGTAAAAAGAGGGATTTTTCTCTCACACGAGACAATGCGACAAATGTATTTAGGCCAACAAATACATGTTTGCAAAAAAATCTCACTAATGACATGTCTATTGATGATGCTCAACTGACAATAAATGTGACACAATGTGGTAAAGCTAGTCAAACCTCATTCATATTTAAATAATAATTACTACACTAAACTACAAGGCTTGACTCTGGAACCCCTCTTCTCACTCCTGACTTCAAAAGAATCCCTATTTACTGAAACAGGCCCCAAAGAGCCAATGCTGGACAAATGCCTTCTGTGTATTGCATTATTTCATGTTTATCATTGTTTATCAACAATTTCAGAGCAATATCAACATACCATATTAACATGCATCTAGTGAGTTAATCATTACAGCTTCCTGAACAGCAGCTCAACCAAAGACATCATGCTTTGCAAAAAAAAAAAAAAAGTAGCCTACTAGACACTGTAATAGTGCAAGCTCCCAGGGATTTGCTAAATGATTCTTAGAAAATTAATTTGCTATAAATTAACTTTGTATTATTTTTTATAAAACTGTTCTTTTAAGGTCTATTTTGGGATAAGATCTTAAAGCTTGATTCAGCAAACATGCAGCATTACTATTCACATGACACTGAGATGAACCAGAGCTTACTCATGTGATAAAGGCTGCTTGACTGTAGAAGTGACTGCAACAACTGTGATTTCCATTTTCCAAGGAGGAAAAAGAGGTTCACTGTCATTTAACCAAAGAACACACAATGGGATTTGCAAAACAGTTTAGCATGCAATGGTCCAAAAAAATGTCGGGAGTTCCCACTTTCGTAGCAGTTGACAGAGAAGTAGGGCGATGCCAAACACTTTTGAAAGACTTGCACATCATGTAAAGTTGGAGTTTAAACAAGTGTCTGAAGTAACATACAAATATTCTGAAAGTTAAGTTTGCCTAGGAGTTTTCAAGATTCTGGGCAAGACACCTAACAGACAGGTCCCTCCTTTGATTACACAGATGAAAGAATCCATAAATTTAGTAAGTATCAGAATTTGATTCAACCAGGCATTTTAAACAGAACAATGTACCAGTCGCTATTCTGTGAAATACATGGCAACCTGCCTAGGATGACAAACCCAGCCCCATGGCACTAACAGACCTGCCTAAGACCTCGACAGCCAGATCATCACTGCCCCCAGCACTTGCCACTACCAGTAATTTGCTAGTTACACTATTGACATTTCTCTTTCTTAAAAAAAAAGTATTTAAGATGCTGGGGTTTTTTTCCTCTTTACTTACCACGTCTTTCATGTCATTTAAGAATACAAAAGGTTTAGAAGTTTAAAAAGTAAATCTGAAATGGAATTTTATCAATAAAATTCAAAATTAGCTACCTAAAAAACCATTCTTTCCCTCAAAAAACCCTTCCCTTAAGTCCAATGATTCCATTACTAGTAAATAATAATAGTAGTAGTATTTTTTTCAATATGAAACACAAGTTGCAGCTGCCTATAATTCTTAGTCTACTTACAAATTATTCCAAACGTGTTAGCAACTGCTAGCCTCACATCTATGCAACTAATTTGTTCCAAACTGATATGGAAACCCCTAAACATTTCTTAACAATACATTATTTTGAAATGCAGAGGAACACAGACAAGTAACAGGACCTAAAATGATTAAAATTCTATTTAAGTTTAATATTATGCTTTAAATTAGCATTTATAAATTATATTGCATGTATCAAGATGGAACATTTACTTGAATTCATACATAAGAATAGCAGAAAGATAAGGCAACCAAGAAAGGTAACCATGTTACCAGGACATTTATTTTGCAAGCTATTAAGTTATTACATGGGAAGCAATACATTTTCTCTTTTTCTCCAGACATTTCTTATGTCATTTTACAAACACAACATGAAGTGTTGATATTGTTTTCCTGCCTGTGGCTTATCAATAGAAAAATCAGAGTTCAACCTTCCTCCCCCTGAAATGGAAAATCCTTACACCTAAAGAGTGCCACAGTTTGGTTTTCCCCTTAGATAATTCTGTAGTTTATTAAATGAAAACGTTCAGAATGGCTCTTGCTGCAAGGCAGGTTTACTCTGTATGCTCACTTTCAAAAAATAAAAGCATTGTACTTTACCACAAACACTCTTGCCGATCTTCATAATAAGAAGCCAGCTACAGAGTGACTAACTCTCTCAGTAGTGGAAAAGTCACTTTACTCTGGGGGTTTACCTAACAGCAGTGATCTGAAAAGCTGCAATATGACAAGCTTTTAAATCAAAGCTACTGTGGAATATGCCAGCTTTTCTGCAGTCCTGCCCTTTCCAGAACACTAGCAGATAATAGCAGATTTGTGAGTAGGAAACTTTCCTTGAGCTAAACTCTGTTCTTGAGTAGATGTTTAGCTCTCAGTAATCTCAGAGGGAATCAGACATAAGCATCTGCACACATACTGACCACTGATATTTAAACCTCATTATTCCTGCTCCTTTGAAGGACTGTGGCACAAGCAAGACTTAGGACAGAATTTGTCACAGTTGCAGTCAACAGGCATTTTGCCACTGGCTTCTGTGGGAACACAAGTGGACCAATGGAGCTGAACTTCATTTGCAGTAAGTACTGTTAGCCGTGTTCTGCATTTAAAGTAAACAGTTCTGCTTTGTGCAGAATTTAGTAGTTCCAAGAATGCAATGAAAAGTAAAATTCAAAAACAACCAAAAAAAATCAGGTAAAAAGAGGAGGCAGACAGCAGTTTTAGACTGTGATTGTCAGCAGTCAGAAGGACTCTGAAAAGATAATATAACCTTGCTTGCTACTAAATTCAGTTTAACCACTGTCAAGAAACACACTGTCGAAGCCTACCTTTCTTTCTAATATGATTCTCCAACTTTCTCTCCCTGAAAATGTAGAAAAAAATATTCTGAACAGCATTTATACTTACTACTTAGTATCTGCAAAACATCTCCTGTTACTAAAGCATGAAGTGATAACTTTGCTCATTCTGCCTTATTTCTGCCTCCCACTGGACTACTACCACTAGTAAACAACAAAAAAATATTTGTCAACCCCTTCCTCAGGGAAGCTTCCCAGGAAAAAAACATAAGGTCAAAACAGTTAAAACTTCAAGACTTATCTTGTCTTTAATATAATGGGTAAAAGCATCCCTTACTACAAATGATATGCTGGGTTGATAATTTCCTACTGTCCCTCGTTTTTGGTATGAAGGAACAATTACAATTACTGCTTATTACTGCCCTTTGAGAATTTTGCCAATAGTACTAAAGTAACTTAATTTCAGCAATATTGATACATTTTTGACATGGAAGAAATCCAGCAGTATTGTAAAAAGTGATATAAATTGTATATGGGACATAAGTATTTAGAGAGTCAGTATGCAGCCTCATAGTTATCTTGCAGTTTACTTATAAACACAATGTAGCAGCTTTATTTATATCTTCAGGGTGCTTGTTCTGCTACGCTGCCTCTCCTTCTCCTTTTCTAAATCACAGGCACCCTCTCATAGGAAGAGGCTGCTAAGTGCAATGCTGCTGGTGGATCCTGGCCAAACAGCGAGAGGATTTGGCCTCAGAGACCACTTCAGGGAACCTCCAGAGAAGTGCACCGAGCTACGGTGTCCCAGTATCTTGCCTGTTGTGGGCAGGTGATGCAAGTTAAGAGCAGCCCTAATCTGTAAATGGGACCAGAGCATACTACCAGTAAAATAAACTTGGTGCAAAATCGAGCTTTAGACCATTTCCTCAAAGCTGTTTTGTGCATTTTAACTCATGGCTTTGGCTAAATGTGTACTGAAACCAATTTTCTTGCAACCCCTCACTTGACACAGTTTGCAAACATCAAAACTGAATCTGACACAATAACATTCATCTTACAGTAATACCTACAGTGTCTAACCAGGACTATTAACCACATTCAGCTTGAAAAGATCACTTCACGTGACCAGAGAAGCAATTCATGTATTTTTCCCAGTTACAGCAAGTAGTGGATATGCAGTAGGAAAAATAAAGCTAATCAGAAACAAACCTTTGAGTTATGTTTAAAGTGAAATCAGGTTACCTCTGCTGAGTGAAAATGAAATCCCAAATGAAATCCAAAAAATACCTGAAGAGAAGGCAAATAATATTACCCAAGATTATGACAGCAGACTGTAACTTGTACACAGATTTGTTGATTCAAATAGCATATATAATGAGAGCTAAATATTCTGACATAGACTCAGAAAAATCACAGTAGATTGTCATTTATCTGTTATGCCATATCACTGCCAAGCTGCGAAGTAGCACAGTATGTTCAAGACACACATTCTACCTTGAAGATACCAAATAACAGAGGAAGATTCCATTCAGTGACAAGTTTGCCAGGCTTCTGCCAACCCAAAATACTGCAAAGTTCACTGATACATATTTGCCACACAGTTCAAGTCAATGCAAGACAGAAGAAGGCCTAAGAAGATGGCTAAAACAGTGACTGTATAATTCAGAATCAGAAATAATCCAGATGGTCAACCAACCATAGGGAAATGAAAACCAGCAAAAAGCAGACCATGGCACTGCTATCGGATCTTCCTAACAAATCCTTGGTTCTGTTGTTCTGACTATGTCTTCCAGAACAACTTTCATTGCTCTTTCTTTTCCAAATATAAGCTATTAATATTTTAATTGGAATACGCATGAAGAAAATGAATGAGAAGTACAAAGGACATTTTACCCGTCATTTGTACTAACTAATTTAACACTTAACTTAGCTTTAACTAATCAGGACTTGCTAGAAACCTATGGGTAAGATGGGTCTATGCTATGACTCGTTCACTTGTTTATCACTGTTATATCCTACATCCATGACTAACATGGTTAACTGATTTGACAAAAACTCAGGAGGAAATCAAGAGTAAAGCCAGTCATAAATCTTGCAGTCCCATCTCCTTGTTATCTGCATTAAACTCTGTGTTTAACCAGTATGTCTAAAAATATAAATGTCTTCATACTGCTTAAGTATTTAACACAGTTTGGACTATAATAATTTACTTAGCAATTTTAATTCCAGAATGTCTTTAAGCTTCACAGTTGTATGAAACACAAAGAAAATGTTGAAATGTTGAAGAACCAAGGAAAGCAGACAGAAAAGCATAGCTGGTCCTCCCCTTCCCCCTTCCCCATGCAGCCTCCCCCCCCAAATAAAAATAAAAAAAAGACAAAAAAAAAAGAAAAAAGAAAAAGCTTTTAGGATACTCCACTGAACAGAACTTAACACTCCAAAATTCAGTCTGGTCAAATCATCAAAAAGTACTCGAATGACCACAGGTGGTCAGAACACTGGCTTCCTGTTTAATTCTGAGGAATCTCCTCCAACAGTACAGTTTCTTCTAGCACAACACTGGATAATTGGTTCAATACAGACTCAAAAGGCAGCATGTTGTTTACTGAATCCTCATTACTATTTTTATCAACACTGTGGGCCTCTCATCCGAGTACTGCTCAACTTTCATTACTTAGTCTACAAGATCTTTTAAGGCCACAGCTGGAGTTACTATGGAAAGATTACCTAAGTTTTAATTAATATATTGATGTCATTAGTGATCTAGGATAACACAATTAAAAAAAAAATGAAAACATGAGAATAAGACTATAGGAGACTATGAATAAAATTATTGGGTGAAATGCTACTGCGGATGAAAAAAATGTTACCTTTTTTTCCCTGATATGGTTTGTAACGTGTTAAAAACACAACTGGAGGACAAAGTCAGAACAGAAGGGAATGGGCTGAATATTTTTGTACATCCGGACACACATTCTTTTCTGAATAAATAAAGAAGATTCTAAAGAAGGCAATTACATTATTATTCTTAATTCACTGGAAACCCAGAGAATTGTTTACACAGGCCTCTTGCAGACTAAGCAAGTATTTCAGGGGCACCTCATCTTCATAGTTCCAGTATGCCTCTTGTAGAGCTCAGGAAAGATTATTCTTCTACAGTACTGTTATAGTGTCCTGCTGTATTTTAAAGTTTTACAATCTTCTAAGCATTAGGACAGACTGACTAGAGAATGTGAACCATTACAATAGTAACACTAAATAAGTTTCCCCAACTACCACAATATTTTATACCTCCAAAAGACAGGCAGTTTCAGAGAGATGGAGTATGGCTTCAGAGTCAGGACACCTAATCAAACTGACCCAAAAACACAAAACATTTTCCTACAGTTTAGGATAAAATGTTCTCCACAGTGGACATTTGCTGAAAGTTACTAGGTTATAGCTGGGATTAAAGATACCATGAGCCCCTACTTTCAAGTGATTTGACTTTTCCTAAATATTTACACCCTGACGTTCTAGTGCTAGTTTACCACACTGGAGAGGTTTTTTTTCCTACAAATTCAGAGCACAGTCTGCTACTATTATTCACAAACTATTTCAAAAGGTAGAAAAACAATTTCAGAACTACATAGTTTAAAAATAACCAATAAACCCATATCTGACTGTTTTATGAGATAAATGCATGTAACAAACATTTCCTGGTTATGATTGATAAATTTTGCAAATGTATGCAAAGCAAAAGGGAAACATTATTTTTGAGTGGAAGATACATGAGGACATTCAATGAAATATGGTAAAAAAAAAAAAGCTGTATGTATGAGAAATGCAAAATTAAGCTTTTTTTTTTTTTTGACTGTAGGAGCAATGTTCAACTACTACTTCAGCAGAACATAAACAAACAGTTATATCATCTTGCAGTTAAAGAAGTAAGGTGACTCTCCTTAGCAGGAGGACATTAACATGTCAGAAAGCATCTGTGTGAGAAAGAAAGCTCTTCAACTCAGCCAAGAAAATAGTAAGATCTAATGTCTGGAAATTGAAGTTAAACTAACTCAGACAGGAAATAAATGCGACTTTTTTTTTTTTTTCAATAATAAGACCAATACCCATTAGAACAACTCACTAAGGGATTTGTTGACTTTTCCTCAAGACTAGATGTGCGTTAATTCAGCTGACATATTTTGATGCAAGAAAAGTTGGTTAATATTCTGTGAAGTACTATTTTGACATTAAAAGCTTTCAATTTATAGGATCATTTCAGAACAAATTTCAGTGTTTCAAGCTCTCCTCAACTATCTAAGCAAGAATAAGGCCACCCATTTTAGAACAAAATGTCCTGCATTCAGTTTTAAGGAAATAGCATTCTCATCTCTTTCAGGAGATCTTCCCTAACATTCTCCACCATCTCTATGACTTTTAGTAATATAGCTTAACTGAGAGACCTTGTTTCCTGAACAGGAATTAATGAAGTCTTCAGAATGATTAATCTCTAGTCAATAGCTAAAGGTAGAGTATAAGCTTTAGTGTTTCACACATAACACGTAGGGATGAGTGAGATGAGAGTGCTGAGAGATTGCCTATAGTCTTCTTTCCTACATACATTACCCACAGTTGGAAAGCAGCCTTAGATTATCTGGTCATCCTGACTGTCTTACTGTTTTTGATGGTACTTCTGTGACATAGTTTTTCTGATGAGGCAATGGAATTAATACTTACTAGTCCTACAGATTTACCATTTTGCTTTCAATTAGTATTTGTTCAGGTATCCAGTAGTATTACTCACCATAACAGCATTCTTTAATTCCACATAAAATACTTCAGGAATAGAAGTATTTGGTGGTAGTCTGTAAGGACATGGATGGCAGTTTGTAAGGACCTATGGTAGTCTTTAATGATCTGGATGTTCAAGAGGTCCTGCTCCCAATTAATTCCAACTGATAAACTGCATTTTGAGATAAAAAATTAAAAGTACACTAGATACACTTCTAATTTTATATTCCTTAGCAACTGCTGCAATTGCACTTAAGGATGTTTAGTGATCTTGAATGCAGAAATCACAAATGGATATAGTAAATGATCCAGAATATCTATTCTCAGTGTTCAGATACAGTCCATACAGCAACAGAACTTTAAGCTCTTCTGCTTCCGCCTCCTGCCCTGATCTAGAGACTCTGGTGAGGTGTTCAACAGAAAGGATTCAATATTGCTTAGATTCTGGCTATGGGGATTGCATGCCTGAATAATGATCACTGTTTCATGTAGTCCTGTGTTACTCTCTGCATTCATCCAAAAACATAATGAAAAACATTTGTGTTCTTTGTTGTATCTGGCATCAGAATACTGAAGACTTTGCACTACCCACTGCTTGAAACTTACAATGAGATACTGTTTTACACCATATTAGAAAAAATAAAGAAGTGAGCTAAAGGGGTAAATCATAACCACATGGCTCACATTTAATGAGTATATTTCTATACACATGAACAATCACAAATGCATACTATAATCATTTGTACTACATGTGCAAAAGCTATGAAATCCAGAGACATCATCTAGTTTTTGAACTCATTGAAATTACTGTTCAATTCACACACAATATAGAGCAATTGTGCCAAAGGAGCAGTGGAAGATTATTAGTATTTTAAAAAACGGGTATGTATTAACTATGTATTTTAAAAATCGTAATAATTTGGCCATATCAAGTCCAGCTTTTCCAGACCACTGAATGGCACATATAACATAGGAACAATGTTCCTGCCAATTTTCCATTGAGATGTAAACAGCATAAAAAGGAGGTTCAACCAAAAAAAAAAAAATCACAACAAATGATTCTTAGCAAAAATATCTCACTTTTTTTTTTCCACTTGTTACATCCATTCAGTCTGCCAGATGAAAACTTTAGGAAAAATTGCTATCTCTGAAAGTAAATGTACTGCATTTTCTTGCTAGAAGAAGAAAATGTAATGAAATCCACCAGCAACTCAAGAGAAACATAAAGACAACCATAACTACAAGTGCTCTTACCTAGATCTAAGAAATCATGTTAACAATTGTGACCAATGAAAGGAAATTTCAAAATATTTTCATTTTTTAAAGTTCTGATCTTTTTATGTTGGAGCATATTCTTTATTAAATTTTCTGCTTGTCTTGACTACATATTAAAAATAATGGTAAAAGTACTGAAGACTGCTGATTAGTATACATTAAAGGTCTACACCTGTTACTTGAGCAACTTTTAGCATGTAATTGCACAGTGAAACTCACTGCCCTCAAATCTGTTCATATCTGTAAGTGCATTAATAAGTCACAGCCTAATTAGGAGAAGTGGGTACCCATGTTTTTTCAGGATCTGTCTGAGAGAAAGTGAAGAGAGGAACTTCACTTACTTCTGCTGTTGAGTATCTTTCACACATTTTCAGCCTCTTACATCAACTCTATTGAATGCTTGTGAGAGCTCAACAGGAAGGGTTTCTCTCTCTTTGAGGTCATGAGAAAATTACCCACTAATCTTGAATATACCCCCAGGCTAGAATTCCAGCTATGGATGCAAATGCAAAATACCAGAATAAATGAGGAACTGTTCAGTGTGATCAAATCAATTTCTCTATGAGCATGAAGACAGTGGACACCACTGTCCCTCAGTCAGTTTTTTTCAGAAATGGCTAAATTATTCAGCCATTATTTGGAGTGGTTGACAAATCACTTCCTTGGAACAAATAGGAATGATTTCAGGTACAACAGGACAGGCAGGCCTATTGCATCTCCTGTTATTATGACATTACCATCATAACTACAGGTGCAGCAACAGTTGTGTACAGTGTATCTGGAAAGGAATGCAGACTGAATTTGACTCTCGAAATTACACAGGACTGACCTGCACATTTTTAGTTTCAGAAATATTGTTTTAAAGTATGTTCACAAATCTGCAGCTGATGTCAGTTAATGTCTACAATATTTTTCACAAATGCAGCACGTACATCTTTTTGCAAATAAAAAGTTTACTGAACACAGTAATTAACCAGGGGCTTTTTTGGTACTCTGAAGGGGGAAAACAAAAAAAAAAAAAAAAAAAAAAACAAAAAAAAAAAGAGAGAGAGAGAGAGAGTAGAAAGTCAGACAGAGATTTTTTGACATTTGCCAAAAACCTTGTTATTGCCAATATTTTATATGGAAGGTGTTTAGACACAATGGAAACGAATGGATAGATGATATCCTAAAACAGATTGTGCACTGCCTGACTGTTTTCAGATAAAAAAAAAAAGATTAGAGAACAACTGTTCATACCCAGCAATTCTAAGAATTTCTAACATAAACACATTACTACACTCCATGTCACAGATCAGACACAAAAAAATGGCTACTATGAAAAATCCAGGCGATTTCAAAGACAGTTAGCACACCTGTATCACAGCAATGTCTCTAGCACTGCCATAGTGCAGCATTATACCATGCTTTTAATGTCACACAACTCTTTCTTTTAATAAAATATTTTGAGGAACTGTAAAACATTGTAGATACAATGAACTTCTGTTGAAGAAGAAAATAAGTCGTTACAACTGGAAAGTTACTGTCCTTTAGCTGAAGGACTTTTTCCACTGGAATGATACTGTAATAAAAATATCAAACTAACAGTGGGATTTTATACTTGCTGTAACATACAATTTTAATGTATTTTTGAAGTGCAACATAATTTTGCTGATAAAGCTTTAAGCAAAAAGATAATTTGCTTTTGAAAGTGAAAGTACATTCTGTTCATGCAAGACACAAAAGACTGACAGCCTTAGCAAACCACTTGTGCACAGAACATGACTTGCAGCAGCCTCTGCATATGCCTGCAGTGCAATCTAAGAGCGTGACCAAAATTCATGAAGGCAGACTAAAGTTAACTTTAAATTGTGCAGTTGCATCGCTTCAGGCACCAAGTTTTTACCCAAAGTCCTTGTGCAGTTGTACAATCCATGCTGAAGTCTACGTTTCTGTTACTACAAGCCATTATATCCAACAGTCATTAGTTTTCAGTGTTGATATACTGAGAACTGAAGCAGCCACTTCTTATACTAACTTTCCTTCATACTGCTTATCTTCCCCATGAGTGACAAGAAGTCACATCCCATTTCTTAGTCAGCTTAGTGCCTCTTCACCAAGGCTTTCAGAATAACATGTAGTCCTGACCTTGTTCTGAATTTGACTTTTGATACTCAATCCAGTAAATGTAGGATTTACTGAGGGTGCTTTTTGGCAAGTATATTATTTGTTCTGTAAGTTATGAGAGGACTTAGACTGCCAACTCACCCAACAAAGGCCAGAGAGCAGCCGTTAACCTAACCTCTAGAAACATAGCGAGATCTGAACCTACTCTATTGATGAAAAGTTCTGTACACCCATTACTAACCTCTTGAGGCAGGTATCCCCGGTATAAAACAACAATTGCAGCAGCTGTGAGAACAGCAGAACTGTAACAACTCCATTCACATAACACAGGTTCAAAATACTTAGGTGGATACATTCGTAGGAAGATGCATATTGAATCAGAAAGAGAAGAAAATATATTAGACAATGTTAAAAATTATGACTTTTAGAAAGTCTCATAATGATCCTGGAATACATCTTCTGTTCAGCATTTTTTCTCTATGTGTAGTTAAAACTGCTCTGACCATTTTTTCCAAAGATTTTTTAATCTATTTTCTTTATGCCTAAATAGCCCTCTAGTAAAGAAAAATAGGGTCAGTTACTAGCCCTTCTTTGCATGCAGAACTGATTTTTGTTGCCTGAAGAATGACATTATTTTAACTTTTCTGAATAAAATCAAACACCTCCTAAGGGTGCAGTCCTGCTGTTATTGATCTTAACAGGCACCTGGGTGAGTGTAGGACTGCTTACTAAATACAGTCTAGTTACAGGTTTAGGCTGCTGGAAAGCAGTCATTAATTCATACTCTTTTCTAAATGTTTCTTTTTAATTAAACCTGAATTGTGCTTAGAATTCATAACATTTTATCCTTTCTCTTGTAAAAATCCTTTGATATTAAAAGAATCTACACACAACACTTCTGTGACTATACTTACTGCCCGCTAATTTGTCAGTCAACATACTTGCAGGCCAGTTCTTCTCACATTCCTGACCACATTCAGTATTACTTAGGCTCATATTTTCTAAAGCATCCATTAATGTGGGGGTTCCATGATTTCTGGATTGACACATCAAAACCCTGACATTCACAGCAGCTAAGCAGTCGTTATCCCAAATCCCTATTTGCAACACATGGAGTAATCAGTGCTTTGGAAAAACAGACTCATGGTGTCTCAGTTAAACATCTTTTCAAACTGGAACCTCGGGGGTTTTCTAAGTAGCAAATTTAAATACAAGACACTCAGGCATTGCAAACCTCGATCTGTCTAATAGTCATGTTGAATCCTACAGCACAGAGCTTATCAGGATGGAAGAAACCACTCTGCTTCTAAGTCAGCTTTGTAGTACTAGATCCTGTACTAACACCCACTTAATACCAGCTTGGTACCTGGGCAGTGTTCCAGGAAAGAAAGGAAGACTCAAAAATGAAAACATTTGACTACAAGGAAGCTGATCTGCTTCTCTTTGCATGCTTACCTGAACATGAAGCCTATAGTTTAACAACAGAGTGCTGTGCCAAGTGCTTTTCCTGGGGACGTCAGCATTAGAATTCCAGCACGGCAGAGTTAAGGGTGAATCTCAGTTTCCAAGTAAACTTAACTTTTAGGGATAAGCATTCAATCTTTTTAATTTACACTAAATACAAGTTTTGAACACTCTAGCATTTTTCTCTGCAAGATAAAACTGCATGCCCATATATTTGAGAACCTGCTATAAAAATGAGAATGTACTTTAACAAATACTTGCAAAGTAATCTTGCAGTTGTGATTGATATGCATTGGTTGTAATGGTCCAGGAGACACTGAGGTCAAATGAAAGTTTCCTACGGCATTCTAAAACTCTCATATATTTTCCACTCTGAAGCTAGTTTCTTTATAGAGCACAAAAGGATATGAAGTGGTAAAACTAGCAGGTTTTAGCCAAGCCAGAGGATCAAGATGACAACAGTGATTGGTAACATAAAACTGCCTTGCTTTACCATCTGGACAGGCTCCCAAAATCTGAAAGTTGATGTGAATTATTACTGTTAGACCATACAATAATATAAGCCAACAAACCCAGCACCAGTCCTGGTACACGTATGCCACATATTTCTACTTCTATGCAGTCCTGGATGGAAAAAGAAAAGGAAGAAGAAGAAGGCAAAAAAAGAAGAAAAAGAAAGGATTTGAAGTGAGAAAAGGTTCTTACGTTCTCTGAACTGCTTTCAACTTACAGAATAAATAATGCTACATTATTAAAAGGAAAACTAAAGTGGCACGAATTTCAACCAGAGCAGAAGAAATTTTGTAACAGTTTCGTTGCTACTGCAGAACTTCTTCACCTTACAAACTTAAAACTTAGTTCTTTTTTAAAAAGTAGGTGTTTGAGTGAAGGATTGAAAAACAGGATAGAAAAATCCTGTTTGTGCAATCTACTGTTAACCTTAGTAGCTCCCTCCAGTGAGATAATACTAGGGCAAATAGCACTGCATTTTTAGGATTATCTTAATCCTAAAATTTTAACCAAATCTTCATTTTTGGCTAAAGTTGGTGATAAGATAGAAGCCTACATAAAACACAGGAACTAGACATTGCCACGCAAAAACCAGATAAATTTAAGAAAATGCAGAACATCCCAGCATCTCCTCCATACACAATGTTCTAGTTTTGCAAGGTAATAGACGAGTGTATTTCTTAATCCAGGTGGAGCTTATTTGTCCACCAAGGCACCTTGACTAACAGCCACCATAATTTCATGCTGCTATGGTAACTGCATGAACTACTCTTAGATAACTAAAACTTTTACACTTGTAGTAAGCTATTTATGTCACCTGCACCTGTGGCAATGAGTTCCACAGTTTAAATACACATGGGGTAGAAGAATAAGTATTCTTGTTATTTTGTTTAGTGAGTGATTGTATGATCCCATTCTTTGATACCAGGTGCATCTTATACTTACTGTTAATGAAGAAAATAAATAATTTACCTTCCTGAACCTACAGCTATAATAAATAATCGAGAACTGATTTCTAGTGCAGTCAACTTGGACAAAATAGCTTCTCTTGCCATGAATGTCAGGCTCTGTAACACTTCCATAATAAATTAGTTTATTAGTTAGAGAATTGCCAGTAAATATAACTTTTTCCAATGTTTAAGAGTTTACATTCACAAACTGTCAGAAAAACTACACTAGATGCTTTCAACTGAAGAAAAGGTCCATAGTTTTGAAAAGAGGGTGTCTTTGAATCAGACAAAATCTAAGCCACATAAAATTTCATAGATCATGACCAACACCATTACCTAGCAGCAGGTGAGAAGGCAGTACTGTTCAAAAAGCACAAGTGCAACATACTTTAGCCAAACTATTTTACCCACTTGGTGAACCATCTTGTCCCACATAATCTAAAGCAAGCCTGCACCGTATGTGGCCTAGAAAACACTTCCTTTAGCCTGCAGCACTGCCTGCACAGAGCAATTTGTCTGGCCAGGCCTACAGATGACATAGCAGAGTGACTGGCTGGGCAGCTGCCGATTCTCAGATTCACTGCAGAACGCATAAAGCAACTCCCTCCTTTTCCTCCCCCACCCCGGCATCCCATACCAATAGGCTGCAGAGTTGAGAGGCACCTGTAACTCCCAACTGTTGCTACTGCCCATAATCCTATTGTGGGATAACATGCAGAACAACGCCAGGAACTCATCAGGCAAAGGCCCAAGAGGTGAGCACATAACAGAGAGGCACTACAACAGAAAGGTGGATGAGCTAGGAAAGCAGTAACATTAGGTTTTTGCAGGAAAGCAAGAGACTAGCAGTAATGGTGGTATGCAGGACTTCGTTAGACCAAACATCCACATCAAACAATATACATTAAATGGCACTTAATGTACAATATCTAGCATCAAATGGCCATCCATAAAATGATGTGCAGTATCTGCATTATACAGGTTTTCACCTCTAACAAACATGGAAAAAAAATAAGATTTTGCACCCTAAAGTTGATATGACTCAGTTGTTCACAGGAGGGTTCTGTGCAGCTCATCAGGAAGAGCTGCCATCTGATCTTCAGGAGCATCTTAGGAGACACAGGGCTGTTGAGATGGAGTCATAATAGGAGATGCAGCACACTGAACACAAGAGTGGGCAGCTGAGTTTACTGCAATAAGTGTATGATCAACTCAGCAAATAAAAGTCAGTCTTGAATAGCTCATCCACTCATTTGAGTTCCACACCTTAATCTAAAATTTAAGGTTATATCTCAGCAATATCCCTAGTGAGAGCAGGCTACAGTAAAGTCAGAAACTGAGACTACTGGTGACCACTGTGATGCTGTAAATACCTCCTGTGTGAACTAAATTACATTTTCCTTTTACTACCATTTATCAGGTCCATGGAGGATGAAGAACCCACCACAGTCTCTGCAAGAGAAAAACTTGGGAATGCTGCACTACAGAAAGATTCTACCAGCTTAACAAACTACTGCAGAAAAAAAATAACTGCACTGTTCCTTAGGAATCCACAAACAACTGAGTGTGCAAAAGCATCCCAACTTTATGAATCTCTGGCAAAGAAGGTATAGTCTTCACTAATAGAGGAGTCAATCCCTCTATCATCTGCCTCAGCATTTTTTCCTATGAGATCACCTCTGTCCTTTCCAGACATCCTGAAGCTGCTTTCCTCTTGCTGCTCAGGCATCAAGCAAGCATGGAAATGATTCAAACTCAATCCAATGAGAAGTCACAAAAATGGCATTCTCTGAACATACTTGTGGCTCCATCGTTCAACAGCGCCTCAGGGTCTCCTATGCCTGGGTAACATGTGGGGTCATAACAGTGTGGCTCTCCAAAAACTTCCAGAAAGAAAGGAATGGAGCTAATGATGAAAAACTCTGTCCACTTCTTTCTTACTTTGTATCAGCAACACTACTTGGGCAAGATTACCAGAGCCTACTGACCTAAAAAAATCAACATGGATGCCTGATCTTTGTATATCAGAAGAAACTTATTAGCCACATAACAGTTCACATATTCTAATGCATAACATCACTACATGCAGTCCTAACACCAGAATGATGAAAGGCATCCAAGAAATAGAAGAAAGCTTGCTGATGGATAATCTTGCATGCTACACAAAGTTTTACATCTAGTAATGAGTGATCACTGGGAAGTTTCATAGGATTAAGTAATGATTTCTACAGAAAGATCTAATGTTGCTTTACAAAATAAATCCTTCCTGAGAAAAGATAATAAGAGTTAAGACTTAATAAGCTAAGTTATAAGTTAAGACTTAATAGTCTGGAAACTACTAACCAGTCATGTAGTGATGGCTCCATCTCCCTGTTTCCAGCTTCTAATGTGCATAAATTAAATTAAATATATTTAATGTAAGTTAAATATTTTTCTAATATTAATTTACATTTGCAACTGTTGAAGCTGCCACAGAGCTGTTACCTAACATTAGATGAGAGAAAGATTGTGACTGATATGTAAAGAAGTCCATGAAATACTTCTCTTTAAAGATCTGGAAATTACTGTCAGAAGGGAAGCATGTAAACCCACTTCTACAAAAAATAAAATAGAAATGATTTTTTTTCCCTGAAAAGCACAGCGTATATCATATTAAAAAAAACTAAGTATGATTACAAGGTTAAAATTTGGATGCGCCTCCTTGATAGTGTTTAGTCTTGCACATTTGTTTATCTTTTGATTGCAGTATAGTATCTACATAAACATTAACACCATCAGAGCTTTGAGTCTATAACTAAATCCTGAATTATATTTATTGTTGTTGAATATTTTTTAGTTCCCACAATACAAATAAAATCAAATAGGGGCATATATAGGGTATTTTCTACTATACCACTTAACATACTTCTCAAATATAATTATTTTAATTTTTTGGCTTGATGACAAGTCTCATCCTTCTCATTTTTCTTTACTACATAATTCTCCTCTGTAAGAACAAAGGAAAAACTTCTCTGTAACTGAGCAGAAAGGTGCAACTTCCATTTTAAGATACTGTAACAGATTTACAGTTCTGCGCTGCTCTTAATACAAAATAAAATACCTTTCTTTGTGCGTTCACGAGATATTATCACTGATCTGTCTACACAACGCAAAGATCATTTTCTTGACCCGTTACGCCTAATCAGTTCTAATCAGTTTTAATCAAAAGTCACTACTGTATACAGGAAGCTTAACTTTTTTTTTTTTTTTTGGCTCAGCTTTTTGTGAGTCCGCTTTACCACCATTTTGTATAAAAACCTTAATTTTTCAGGTTCTATACAATAATTGAAACTTCTTTTAAGCCTCTAAATCAGTCTCACCCTGTTACAGATACCTAAGTCTTAATAAATACAAGCAACTGTGCATCTTTAAGATACGTCTAGAACCATAAATGTAAACTACCCCACTACCAACATTTTCACTAGAACTATTTATTTCAATATTTTGCTTCATATTTCCAAATAGCATTTATTAAAAAAAAAAGTTGCAATATCAACCCTAATGCTACAGTTAGGTTTCTGTAACAGCTTTTTGTGTACATAATTAGTTTGGGGGGAAATAAGCAACCCGTATCATGCCTGCTCTGGTATCGGCAAAGGGCAGAGAGAGCAGAGAGCCTCCTTGCATTCATCTGCTCCATCCATCAACTACTTTGAGGCAATTATTCAAGCCGGTTAAAAGGAAAGAGTCACAGCTTAACCTTACTGAATACCAGTCATAAACAGCACTCACCTAGGTGATTTACTGGATTTTAATTTCGCCTTCTATACTTGGATCCCTCACAGTGCCTGATCTTTATCACCCAGGGAGAAGTGCTGCAGAGCCGGGAACGCTCCATCGTCCTCTTTCGCGACACCAGATGCAAAGAAAACTTCTCTGCACCGGTCGCTTCCTCCTTGGTGCTCCTCGTCAGTCACAGGTGATCCTTCAGTATCACCTTTCCAGAGAGTCGCACTGACACAAGTTAATCGGCGGCTTGGCCAGCGTCTGGTTATTAACTCTCCCAACCGCCTCTGGCTTCCTAGTCTGAGCTCGCTCCTTGCCATCACCCTTCGCTAGTATTTTAGGGCCGCTGCTGTGGTTCTTCCAGCTGGCGCACGCCCGAGGTTTCCCCGGACCCGAGCTGGGACACCAGACGCACAGGCCCGCGTTAGAGGCAGCTCCCCAGGTGATTCTGTGGACTCTAACAGTCTCGGCTTTCCGCCCAAGCCGCTGGAACTGAAACTTCCCCGTTTCTCACGGGGGAGGGGGCTGAAGTTCAGTCGCGCAGCATTAACTCGAGCGTGGCCGCTCTGCCATTGTCTCCCGCACAAAAGCACCTCTCTCCACAACAACGCTTCAGGGAGAAGCGCCTGGAGGGCGGCGGCGCGCCTTCGTCCGCCCCCGCACGGGCGCCGCCTCCGCCGGAGCCGCGCGGCGCCCGCCCCCGGCCGCCTTCCCTCCCCTCCCCCCCCCCCCGCCCCGCGCAGGCCGCGGGCGCCCGGCGGCGGCGCGGCACCGCGGGCCCCTCAGAGGCGGGAGGCGGCGGGCGCGAGCGCTGGGGCTGCGCGAGGCCGCTGGCGGCCGTTGGCGGGCGCGAGCGCTGGGGCTGCGCGAGGCCGCTGGCGGCCGTTGGCGGGCGCGAGCCGTGAGGCTCCGCGCGGCCGTTGGCGCGGTTTGAAAACCCGCCGCCCGCTGTGGGGCCGGGCGCGAACCCCGCGCCGCCGCCGCCGCGGTGCGAGGGGGATCCCTGCCCGCCCGCGGGGCGCCGGCGCAGGCGGCCGCCCGGCCCGGGCGGAGGGGCGGGACTCCCGGCGTGCGGGGTCTTCCCCACGCAGCCGGCCGCCGCCCCGCCTCGGGGCAGGCGCTCCGCCAGCCCGCGGGGGCTTCCCCTCGCCCTTGCCGTGCGCGCTGCCCCTCCGCCGCGCCCCCCCCCCCCCGCTCCCCGCCGCCCGCACCGCGCCGCGCTGCCCCGCCAAGGGTTAAGGCGCCGGCTCGCCCGGCGATGGCAGCCCTGTCAGACGGGAAACACCCCGCCGCCCCGCGGCTCCCCGCCGCCGCCGCGCCGCGCCGCGGGGCCCAGGCGGCACCCGGGCGGCCGCGCCGGGGCGAAGGGGCCGCTGTGCGCCGGCGAGACGCGGGGCCGCGGCTCCGCGAGTCGGAGCGCGGTGACAGGGCGGCGGAGCCGCGGCCGCCTCCCGGCGCGCAGGGTCCCCGCGCCCCGCCACCGGCCCTCGCCCCTCCGCGGCTCGTCCCCGCGCCGAGGGGGAGCAGCGGCGGCGGCCGCGGGGCACAAAACGCGCCGCCGCCCGCGCGGAGCCCGGCCCCGGCCCCGGCCCGGCGGCGGCGCGGCGCAGCCGCCCGGAGCGCGGCGAGCACAAGCCGGCGCCCGCGCCTCCCCGCCCCGCCGGAGGCACAATAGCCCCCCACCCCGCTGACACCGGAGCCCCGGCCGGGGGGAGAGCTTTGTGCCGAGAATTGAGCAAAATTTACAAAACAAAACAAAAAAATACAACCGAGGGAGAGAGAGAGGGAGACGGGGGCAGAGTGGCTCCTCCTCCTCCTCTCCAAAAAGGCCTGTTGGAAAACTGCACACAGCAGCGGCTCCAACAGCACCGTCTCCCTCTCTCTGCCCGGGAGAGAAAAGGGGGCGAAAGACACCGAGCGAGACGGGGGGATCGCGGCGAAAGGGGGGAAAAGGCCCGATCTCTTTGTGTTACCTGCCGTGAAACCAGTCCTTGCAGGCATCGCATTCAATCATGAAGCGGGTTACGTCGTAGGGCAGCCTACAGATGCAATAGACGGGCACCGTCGCCATGTTAGCTCCCTTCAAAACAACACCGGACTCCCAGGCAAGCACGCAGGGCTCGCTGCGGCTCCTGCCGCTAGGTAGCTTTTGCGGCTTCTCCTTCCAAAATGCACGCAAATTTGCGATGTCGAGAGACGGAGCGGGGAGGGGGAGAAGGGGGAAGGAAAGAAGGGGGGAAAAAAATCAGATAATGCAATTACGGCTCCTCAAGGGCGAGCTAGCAATGTCAGAAAAATAATAAAGGGCTTCCCAAAGTTTGGCTGCATGGTTCCTCTGGCTCTGCGAGCTCCGACCGGACTGGGGCTTTTTTGTTGTTGTTGTTGTTAAATGATTATTATTCAAAATGTTTGGCGAAATGCATTATATTGCATGCCCCCTGGTGACAGTACAGTACCGAGGCTTTTCATAAACACTCCGAAATGTAGCCCTTTCCTTGCAATGTCCTTACGTCAGCTTGCAACATTGTAATATTTCCTCGGCTGGGGCTGGGGCTGGGGCTGGGGCGAGGGCGGCCGCCGGGGGGCGGCGGGGCCGGCGCGGGCTGGGCACGGCGCGCCGGGGCGCGGGGCTCGCCCGCCGCCGGCCCCGCCGCTTTTGCGGGGTTTGCAGGCGCTCTCGAGGGAACTCGCCGCAATATAGATTTTTTTTTTTTTTTTTTTTTTTTGCCTCGCCACGGGGAGAGACTTTTTAAAGAAAGTGGCCTGCAGACGCGCTCGGCCGCCGCCGGGCGAGGGGGGCCCGGCGGCGCGGGGCGCGCGGGGGGGCGGCCGCGGCCCACGCGTGGCCCCGCGGGGCGGGCATGCCGTGGCCCGCACTGCCCTGAGCGCGCAGTAAACACCCCCGTGCCGGGTGCCCGGGCCGTGAGGGGGTACGGGCGCGTAAACACGTACAAAATGCACATATTTTGGTTCATATTAACGTGGAAAAAATACTTTTTTCTTCAATGGAATTGTATCATTGCCTTTAAAGTTACCAAACTCCAACTGCGTCAACTGCAGGAGCGGGGCTACTGCACCAGAAAGATGCCAGTGAACACCAGGGTCTGCAAAGTACCAAAGCAAAGCCGTGGGGCACTGGGTGTGTGCGGCAAGGTGCCACTTAGGAGCATAATATCCGTGTAGCCCGGCGGTGCGCGGACGCAGGCTTCCTCGTCTTGGGCAGAGGCGGGTAAACCGCGGCGCCCAGGTGAAAGAGGAGCCCTCAAGCTTGCGCCGGGATCGCGCGTGGAGAAGCGGAGAACCTCCCTCCCGCTCAGCACCAAGACGCCGGCAAAGCGGGAGCGCCTGTGGGGGGATGCATGTCCGCAGCGTGTTGGAGAGCTGCTCACACGCTGCCCTTGGGAGTGAGGGAGCCACTGAGAAGGGCACACGGAGGGAGATGCCACTGGCATGGGGCTGCTGTTTCGGATGGATAAAGTGTTTTGTGTGATGTCCATTGGAAAGGGAAAAACCATCTTCTGCTTATCTTAAACTGAAAAGAAAGAATGGATACTTCTCTGCTTTGTTGCAGTGGCCTGCAAAAATCCTGAGAAGCCACCTGTAGAAGACAAGGGAAATCCAGACATCCACGTAACTTTAATGCTAAGTTTTTCTACTGAGATAAGGCTGTTGTCAGTATAAGCAGAATCTGTTTGGATGATTAGAGAGATTCAAATTATTTACATAGCCCATTGAATTTCCATGCCATAGAAACGACTTTGGTCACTGCTACACAGAAGTACGTTTGAGCTCGTGTCAGAAACGGCATTCTTGGGTTCACCATGGATGTTTATGAGAGTGAAATTAAGCTTCTAACACAGGCAGCTAAAAGCGTGGTAACGCAGAGGTAAGACTGTCAGCCTGCGTTTTAGCCACTCACTCGGGTGTTCTGGGTGACATTGAGACAGCACTAAGGAACCTCTTTCCTCCATCATGCTGAGCGGGATGAGTATCTGCCCTCCACAAACCTGCCCTCCTTTAGTTTAAATTGATCAATTGTGGTTCTTTAGTTACTTTGAGTTCCGACCCAAAAAGCAGAAGAGCAAGTCTAGGGGATGGAGCAAGAGGAGAAGAAAAGGCCTAGGAGACCATTACAGAAGTTAGATGCACTCTTCTAAAACCTGTTCTTCACTATTCTGCAACGTAATGTATCTATCAAAACCTCACTGCTTTGCAGGATGGACCTATGCAGAACATTCATCTATTTCGGTGCATTTTGGCATAAGACAGTCCCATAGAAGTTGGCGTCTTCTCTGCACGCTATAAATGTATGTTTGTTGACATATATCTGCAACCTGGAGTGCCTTCTTCCATATGTAATGTCAGTATTTTAATTTTAAAGGATATGGAAACACGTATGTAGCAGCTCATTGCGTTGGGCTCTGTGTTTTTCTCCAAAAGTACCAAACCCATATGAACTGTGAGAAATTACATCCTCATGGCCTTCCTTCCAGTTCCATGAGCATCTCCCTGAAAAGAGCCGCTTTTCCAAAGTGCAGCTCTCCACTGCAGCCACAGGCAAGCTGAAACCTCGTGACACGGCGAGGACGGTGGTGGCCGCACCAGCAGGTGGCTGTGCTGGACTGGAACGCAGCCAGGCGCTCCCCTGCAAGGATGGTTGGAGCAGTGG
Organism: Rhea pennata; assembly: GCF_028389875.1. Lineage (NCBI taxonomy): Eukaryota > Metazoa > Chordata > Aves > Rheiformes > Rheidae > Rhea > Rhea pennata. Next base: position 17,224,113 of record NC_084674.1, on the reverse strand, counting down.
CAGGCTCCTTGGCTGCTCCGCGTGGCTCCTGGGCGCTGGTTGCTCATTTTAGTCATTGTTTTGCTAGGGATTAGCAGGTAGAGAAACTAATTTCTGAGGCTGGTCTCATGGTTTGAACTTTTCCCCGAGCAGTTAGGTGTAGAGACCATGTCAGGAGAGTGCTTGACTGCTCTTGGTCATGGAGGAGTGAGTTGGTGGAGTTAAACCGAGATGCCTTCATGGAACAGATTTGATCACCAAGTCACCTGTTTTTAAATTTTGAAGCAAGTTTTAAATATATGTATTTTTAACCAATTGGAAAAATCAGCAGCATAGGCCCAAACAGATACCTAGAAAGAATCTTCATGGTGAGTTCAGACTCTGCAGGCAGGAAGGAGCAGGACTTTCCCATCGGCTTAGCGGTAGGCGACGCTGGCGCAGCGCGAGGACTCCGGTGGGTACCCCGCCTGCAAGGGGCCAGGCAGCAGCTGCTCTCCCGGAGCTCACACGGCAGCTTGGGGTTTCTCCAAAGTACTGACGTGGCCTAGGAGCACCGAGCTCACTGCCTATGACTTCCTGAATTACTTAGGCACTTCTGAAGAAAACACCAGCTGCTCCTTCAGAGTAAGCGGTGAAGGTTTACAGTACTCTCAGCTTCGGTGCAAGTCCCCTGTGCACAGTGGAAACTTGGACTTGGTCTTCATCACAGAGGGAAGGATTAGCCATCTTTCTTTGTTTTTTCTGAGTTTTCGTATTATTTTCTAATGTTCTTCCTGTAGAGCTCCTTTGTAGTGGTCCTAACAGGTCCTCTACTTTATGACACTCTATAATTTTAGAGGCATTTTTCCCATAGTTATTTCTATGCCAGTGGAGAGAACTAAGCCAAGTTATCTTTCTTCCCCTCAACCAGATCTGTTCTTTAAGTAAACATTGCAAAGAAGCTCTATCTATGAAAGCAACCTTGAAACATGCTCCTGGACACAGGGATCAGTGAGCTTCAACAGCTCGAACAAGAGAGGGGTTAGCTGAACTGCTTTCCCCTCCAACACCGCCTTTCCTTACTGTACTTGTTGGCTAGATCCGTGTGCACCAGCACAGAGCAGTGCTGCTCAGTTTCTAAAAACACGCCGTGGAGCTAGGAGAGCGGAGGGGGAAGGTGCCTGCTTCGGCTCCCGCTGTCCTTCAGCCCGGGCCCGGCAGGAGCAGGGCGCCGAGATGCCGACCCAACGCAGCAGCGGCAATACCGAGATGTGCAGTTTGAGGCAAGGCGCTCAAAAAGGTAAGCAGCATTTGTAATTCAAAATGGTTAAAATTGTAAAAGAAATTGTAAAAGCAAACCGGTGTAAAAAGGCCTTTCACGAAGCAAATCAGTTATGTCTTTAAAAAGTTAAAGAATGTATTTTGTGTTCGAAACAGTTAACACAACTTGCCTTTATCGGTCCGCACCGTACCTTCTCACTCGCACACTTCTCTTCTGCCGTGCATTTCAGCGCATGATCTAGCGTTACACAGGGTGTTGGCACAGGGACGCTACTTCAGTGGGCTTTGGTGTCGTACTGACATCAAACTTTCGCATTTGTCGTGGGCTGCCAGAACCTGGCAGGGTAGATAGACAAAATCTGAACTTTACCCTTCAGCCAATGTCACTGAGAGTTTATTGGCTTTTCTTATCAGAGATTAAATTTTCAGATGCTTTTTTTTTGGGGGGTGGGGAGGGCAGGAACAAAATTGTAGTAACTCTAGTAATTCAGTGTATTTGGCGTAGTTCCCCAGACTGCGGTGGGAGAGGAGGTTTCTCTCCGAGGCAGCGGCTCGGGCCGAGGCGCAGCAGCTCCGAGGGGGAGCGCGGCGGGGGGCGAGCCGGGGCCCCGCTGGCCGCCAACCGAAGGGGAGCACAAACGGGGGCTGGGTCGAAAGCACCCGGGGCGCTTTGCGTATTGGAAACCCCTAGCGCCGTGTTTCTTCTGCAGCTGCGCAGGCCAGAGCCTGCTCCTAGAAAGTGCAAGGTATTTTCTGTACAAATAAAGAGAGTTTTCCTCCCGCTCCGCCCCAGTTATTGCCAGGCTGGTTTGTTTCGTTAAAATACGCGCAGCTCCTCCACACCACGTGGCTGAGCTCCGGCGCCAGCGAGAAGGCCTGACGCCGCAGCCCCAGAAAGCAGAGGGCTCGGGCTGGGACGCGCCGGGGGAGCGGCGGCCCTGCAGCCAGGCGGATGGGCGCATTTCTCTTTGCTGCTTGCATTCAAGCTGTTGAAAAACGTGGTTGTTCATTTAAGTAGACACATTTATTAGCAAAACCTCCTACAATTTAATGAATGTTGGGTGCAGAAATTTTTTTTCAAGTATTTACCGTCTATATTTTACAGCGGGGTGTAAAGCAGTGAAACGATTGCTGCTAAGCTCAGTGACAGAAGCAAACACGTATTTCAGTAATAGAAATATTTCCATTAAATATGTTTCTGCAGTTTAAAGCCCACGTGGCAGAAAGCCTTATGCTGGCTACACATCTTTTGCCAAGGAAATTCACAGGTGAACACTGTGATCTTGGGGGGAGCAGCAAAGTAGGGCTCAGCTTTGCTGCTAGAAGAGAATCTGGTTTGATTTTCCTGATGGAGCTTTTAGGCAGCTTGTTGGAGCAGGAACCAAGCACCAGCTCCCTGCTAAGGGGGTAGTAGGCCAGGTTGTACAGATAAAAGTGTTGTTAATGCTAGAGAATAAAACAGGGAGGTTTTTGCTATGATGCAGTACTGTAAGAAGCAACCAATAGTCTTGAGATATGTAGATAAAGGTACTTAACTACCAGTTTATATAACAGAAAAAGCTCTGAAATTTCTTTGAATATAGTAATTCTGGTTATCGTCCTTCCGGCCACTCACATCCCTTATCTGCGCATTGAACTCGTCGTTCACACTGTGTGCGTGATACTGCATCAGGTTTAATCTTCGGGAGAATAGCTATCAAAAAACACACCCCAGGCGCAGCCGCCGAGGAACCTGCGGGCGCTGGGCGAGGGCTCGGCCAATTCCCGGGGGCACTGCAGGGCCTGTTCTCTTTCCAGCCCCTTGGGAAGCCCTTTGGGAAATGCAGTAAACATTTCTCTGCCCCGGGCCGCCCTCCCTCTGCAGCTTTTCCCGCAGGCTGCCTCCTGGTTTCCTACGTCGCAGCAGCTCCCCGGTGCTCAGGGCTTGTTCTTGGAGAGGTCGCCGAAGAACCGGAAAACGCCTACAGCTTCCCCCTCGGGGATCCCGGCGCCCTTGCCGGGGTTTCCGCGCGCGGCCGGCTGCTCCCTGCCGCGGCCCGACCCGAGAACGGAAACCCCGGGCTCGGCATTGCAGCGCCTCCCTGCTCCGGGCATCGCCTCTCCCCGAAGCCGCTTCCTCCCGTCGCTGCTCGCTCGCTCCCGGGCTCCTCTGCCGCCGGGCTGGGGGAGAAGGCAGATCCCGGAGCGACCCGACTCGCCCCGCCTCGGCCGGCGGCCGCCTCCTCCGAGGCGCCGGCCGGGACCGGGGGAGCCTCCCGCGCCGGGCGGCAGCTTCCAAAAGCGCTTTCTGGAAGTGATTTTGGCCACGGCTACACGAGTAACGAGGCCACAGCGGAGCCTCATGCAAAATGCTTTTTAGAAACATTTGTAAACAAGGTTTCATAACTTGGCAGTTGGACTTATTTTTTGTTATTTTCACCCAGAGAACGCTGCCTTCTGTCGCTGTCTACCACGGCGCCGTAGACCACGGGGAAAGAACGTGGCAAACAAAGCCCTTTCTGCATTTCGCTTTGCAGCATTTTACCTGTCCTTGTAAGGATCAGAAGCACCATTTTCCCAAGTTTTGGGTTGGACAGGGTTATAGACCGTAGCGGCTAGTGGTGGGAATGGTCCGGCACCCATGAGCCCATGTTCTTCGCGCTAAGAACTAAAGAAAAAAACCAACATTTTTCTCACTTCCCCAAGTCTCAAGAAATTATGGCAACCCCGCCAGTCTGGCACCAGAGCTGATGGCTGGCAGAGCCTTGAAAATGCTGGGACTGGATCTGCCAAAAGCCTTCCTGCTATCGCTTCACCCTCGTTGGCTCTCGCAGCCAAATTGTCCTCCAGGAGAGCTAGCAGCAAAGTGGGATTGGAAGAGAAAAAAAAGCAGTCACAAAGATGTGACTCCATGAAACGCTGAGATTGGCAACGCGGCGTGACCTTGGTTAGAGAGGCACCATCAACCACCCCCCGGGCCAAACAGGCAAAAAAAAAAGGGGGGGGGGGCAAGAACAAGGCATTACTCCATCACTGCTCTTCTCCAAAAGAACAGCGTCAGATAGAGCAAAAATAAACTTGAACTCAACTAAAATCATGATCCCTGCGAGCTTTTTCTGATCTAAAACTGAATGAGGGAGAAAGATGAGAACGATCCCACCTGTGGTCAGCGCATCCGCAGTCCCGAGCCCTCCCCAGTGCGCTGCACCAGGGTTCCTGTGAGGGATCGCTTCTTCTGAAGCGAAGGAAGCCAGGACTTCACCAAGTGGAAGAGAATTTCAAAGTATTTGTAACTCTCCTGTTTTTGTTTGCTGAGGGCCTGTTACAGAGCAGGACACGCGGCCCTGGACGCACATGGACCTTTGGGGGTGCCCGTGCCCAGCATCACACTGGCTGCAATTACCCACCTGCCTGCATTTAAAGACTCAGGAAAGGCTGGATGGGGAAAAAAAAAAAAAAAAAAAAAAAGGCACTAAAAGTAACTGACTGCAGCACCCAGATCATTATTAGCCGTTAACACCATATTTACGAAGAGCAAGGGGGGCCCAGCTGTGGAGTCGAGGTCCCTTCATCCGAGACACCGGGCTCCTCCTGGAGCAGCGGCGCAGGCAGAGCCCCGCGCGGGCCGAGCTCCTCGGGGAGCCCCGCGCTGAGCCGCCCCGCGCGCGGGCCGCTGGCCGGTCCCGCCGCCGCCGCCGCCTCCCCGCAGCACGCAGCTCGCTCCCTCAGCGCGGCTCCCGTTTTGGGGGCGCCGAACGAGATTTTGGGTGCCTGTAAACTGAGCCGCCAGCCAGCCATCACCTTTATTCGTACTGATTTTCTTCACTCAAAGAAGAAAAAAGCGCACTTTTTGTACAGCACTTTGGCCTTTACAAATAACAACAAAATACCCCACTGTTGGCCCCATATTCCTGACGCTGTACCCACACGGACATATTCAGATGCAAAGACCTGCAGAAGAGGGCAAGGAGTTGGCTTCCTTCGTTACTCTGCCCAAGAGGGGTTTTTGGGTCATCAATATGAAACCTTAAGGTAACACGCGAGTAACCTGCATTTTCTGCTAAAATCCCGTTCCCAAATTCTCGCAGTTGGGCTGCAGCCGCGGCACGGTCCGCGTAGGGGCTGCCTCGGGGACCGAGGCGGCCGGAAGAGCGGGCAGCCGGGGAAATCTAAGGCAGCAGCCTGAACGCGTCCCCGCTCGGGACAGACCCGCTGCGAAACCGAGTCCGCAGTGTTGTTGCAGGACCTACCCAGAACCTGCCTGCATCCAGGTGCTCATTATTGAAAAATATCTACAATACCTCAGGTAACTTCGCTCGCTCACGGTCCACCTGCCAGGTATTCTCAGTTGCTAACCTTACATACGATTTGCAGAGAGAAAAAAAAATCTGAAAAACATAAAGGCATCATGTTGTATTTGGGTGAATAAAGTAGTTAATTTGCTGTACATACAAATCCGAACTTCAATCCAGCTTGTGTGGAAGGCTTTTCACACCTTGATTATACATGAAAAATGTTGCTGGCATAGTTGCATCACGGAAAAGAGTGACATCGTCGTACCTCCAGGAAGTGCCACGTTGGTGAAATCTCTCATGTACATTACACCAAAGATTTTGCTGCTGATGGTCATCATTCCATGCAAATGCTGCTAGGAAAGAGGGCAACTGCCAACTTGTGACTTCGCCAGAACAAGAGGCTGGACAATACTTCCAGAATAAACAAGCTCTGATGTGGGAGAGTAACAACTTCTCAGCGCAGGGTGGGAAGGGACGCCACCCCGACAGAGCTCAACAGCAGGATCCCCAGCAAAGCTGCACTTACACTAGCAAAACTGCTGCTCTCCAGTTTACTTCTGAAGGGAGGGAGGAAGAAAGATTGCTGCAATTTGCACAAAACACAGCTGTGCTGCTATAAACTGCATCCACACGAAGGGCGCAGAGCTGTTAACACCACTCATGTAGACACAACACGAGATCAAAAATGCTCTGGGCAAGACTGTTTCTAACAATGTGTGTCGGGAACCAGAGCGGGCAGATGAACGCAGAGATAGACAGCAGACAGTAAGGGTGTGCCTCGACAGAAAAAGCCATCCTGAAAGCATCAGCAGCACGCATTTGTAACTCCTCGTGCCCTGTCGGTACAATGCATTATATAGAAAAAGCTCCTGCGTAATGGAATAATTTATTTTCAGCTAAGAGGAGTCAAGATACAGGCATTGCAGATCATCTTACGTTTCAAATACAGTGCTGATGCATCACTGCAAGCACTCATGTTTGTTTTTTTTCTTTTTTTAATAACTGCCTTTGTTATTTCAGTCAACTATTTGCCTCACATTAACCATCTTGCATTTAGAAGTGGACATATGAAGTAGATGCATAAAATAAAAAAGTAGCAAGTATTACTCTGATGAAGTGTGATATTCCCCAATGCTGGCAGTGTATGAGTTTGGTTTTGTTTTCTTTCTCCACCTCTTGGGAGAACATCATGTAGTTCGCTAACTCAATCAGTTTATTTGGGCGTAGGAAAACTTTTATTCACAACATGTTAATTAAAAAAATACTTGACAAAAAAGGCATACAGTATTTTATACTAAAAGAATAAAGATTTTTATTAAGCACTGTAAGTTGCATTCAATAGCCTTCAAATACACCACACCACAATCCATCTACAACCAATCAAACCCAACAGTAGTTCATTCTTGCACAATCCATGAGTTGGGGCAGAACTCCCTTCAACTTACATTAAGATACCTACGTAGCTCTTGCGGGCAGGGAATGGGGAATTACACCTCATTTCTGATCACTAATGTGTGATGAAGAGCATCAGGAGAATTATATGAAAACGAATATAAAGAAATGATTCTGATTTTGAAGTACATTAAGTTTGGAAACACTAACAAAAACATCAAAATGATACAGGTATATTTGCTTATACTAAATTCTTGATGGGAAAGTTCTCAAGAACAAGCCATTTGTTTCCTGCTACAGAAGGGGGGTACTTTTTTTTTTGAAGATCAAAGCTTTTTTTTTTTGTTTTTCACAGAATTTCATATTTGCTAATATGAAGGCATAAAACAGCAACAGAGAACAATAATGCATACAGCAATGAGTACACCAGGGTAACGTTGATATTCAAAACGGCTAGATAATTTTTTTTTTTAAGTTTTAGAATAAATGCAACAGAGGTCAATAATCACAAAATTTTAAGGTTAGAGCAAGATCAGTCAATGACTAAACATAGTTAACATCTTTTATAGGACTATTACTGATTATTAGCTTTTTGTTTTGCAAATGGGCACAGTACTTGTAAGAATGGAAGAAAGAGGACAATAACATGCATAATATTAACTACACACTTTAAAAATTATGAACCATGCAGAAGTTTAGCTCAAATAGTAGTACTAATGGTCTACGTCTGATTCAAAACCACATAGTTCATTGATCACGGATGCATGGTATTAGTCACAAAAAGTTTCAGAACACATTGTGTTTGTTTTGAAAGGTCATTTGCATCTTCTATGATTTCAAGTTTATCTCCATTTAACTTGCTTGTAAAGTATGTATGATGTATATTTAAAATCAGCAGAACTGCAATATTACTCTATAATTGTTAGTTTCGATAGTTTGTACATTTTAACACAAAAGAACCACATCAACGGTGATGAAATTTAAGAAAGAAAAAACTGTGGTTGTGCCTTTTTCCCCCCATAATCATGAAATCAAAGCCTTAAAGAAAGCTTTATTGTGACACAGTAATGCAAAATCAAATATAATGGCATACATATGGTGCCAAGTACTAAAAATTATATTTTAAGCTATATATACTTAAAGACTGCCAAAATTTGTTTTCTTTATATTTCAAAAAACAAAACTACAAGCTTTTGTCATAACCAGTTTAAACTTTATGTATACTTCATTTTAAGTGCGGGAGTCAAATGCTCTTCATTCTCTTTCTTTTTTTGTTTTATTGTAGCATTTTGACTACAACTGGTTAAAACTAAAAATGTGTTGTTTAAATCTCTGACATCAAAGAGGGATCCGAATTTCCAAAGTCCTCATTTTTCTCTTACGGAAAGGAAAAAATGTACGTAACTGTAGGCTCTCTTTCTTTCCAGATATTCCTAATCCTGACCCTTCCCAACATCCTTCACCCTCTATAAAAAATAAGTTTACTCTTCTTTTTTTAAGACAGTGGCCTCAAGAGTATCATCTTTATGGCAAACACTGTCTGCATTTAGTGCATTTAAGTGAGGATTTGTATTGCACATTTTAGAGTCATTACTCAAGGCACTTTCAGACTGATTGGAAGCCCTGATGTCTCCTGTATTCCCATTCATCTGGGAAGCTGGTTTTTCCTCATTCACAACTCCATTTTCAGCCAGGGATCCATCTGAAGACACAATTGAGGATTTAGATTCCTCTGATTTTGACTTAAGTTCTTTGGCTACTTCTTCTGCTGAAGCAGCATAAGGAGGTTTGCCCTATTTTTTAAAAAAAGAAGAAAATTACTAAAGAACCACTGCTATATATTTGCAATCTGTTACAGTGACACTATTAATTAATAGGCAGCATGCAGCATGTGGAGATATCACAAGTGAATATCGAGTAGTATATACTGCTGAAATAAGAACTGGCATACAAAAATAACGTCACAGGTTAGCACAGATGTGAAAGAATTTCAGTATTTCTAGTGCTTTCTAGCCATGCTTTCTTATATTCCTTTAGTTAACAGCACTTTACACTCTGATAGTTATTTGTGATCTAAGAGCCACATAAAAGCCTGGAAATACCAAAACTGAGAATCAATATACAGCTTAACTGCTTCTTTGTTGATATACAATATAATTTAATGACATGATTACATATTATTCAAATACAAACCAAAACTTATTTTCAGACAATTATTAAAGAAGTGTGAAAGCATCATGCAATCCTAGCTATACTGGTCTATATACTTTTAAGATTAGGAAGCTGACTTCATATGAAAAACATGTAATAGAATCTTACAAGAAAGAGTATAGAATAAAAAACAGATTTATGTAGCAATAGAACCCATATTTAGCTTTTAAGTATCTGCAGCAATGAATCCTAGCATTCCAAAAACATAATAAGCTTTAAACAACAAAATGAAACAAGTAGTTTGGGTTGCTAAGAAGCAACGTAGTTATCAATCACACCATTAACAAAGTCAAGTACTAAGAAATGACTAAGGGACATCTTATACACCTCAAGTAGTAGCACAGTTTCATAATATAATAATCATATCTTTGACATATTAGAAACAGCATAGTTAATTCTTTTCTGAATTGCTGAAGGATTTTGCAGGTGAAATACTTTAAAAAACAAAACAAAAAAAAAAAAAAACTGTTGTTCTCTAATATAAGCATCATATACCCTCCTTTCCAGGAAATCGCAAAATAATCTTTCTGTAGCAACATTGCGCAGATACGTGACTGGCATATGAGGCCAGTGTGTACTTATCACTGGTGTAAATGTATTTTTTTAGGCTTTTCTACTAAGTGTTATACTTTAGATTAAATGTATGCTTTTCCCTCCAGAATCAAGAGTGAAAGATTGTATTTTGTAAAGAAATACTGATTTCTTTCCTGTAGTACAACCTGCTATTTGCAATCACATTATCCAACCTTTACTCGTATCAGCTCACAATTGTAATCAATAAAGTCATTGGATTCTATGGGGAGGATCCTACTTGGCGTAAATATGCATATCAGAGTCTGGCCCCATGTAAGCATTCTTTCCTTAACTGCCTAGGTTTGTAAGACAGGTAAGTACACTGTTGCAGTTAATCTTAATTAGTCATTGAAATCTACCCTTTATGCATTAAGTTTCCCAAGTTCTCCCCTTGCCACGTGCATTTGAATCCACATTTTTTTCTTTTCCTGTAAAAGGAACATAAACTATAAAATGCATTAATTATTGACTGACGATGGTAAAAATTTGATTAGCTCAGGACTAATTTACAAAAAATATCACCATTTATCTTTCTTCTCCATAGCAAAGGCTCAGTTTTAGACCAAGCAACTTGTGGTCATACATTTTTACCATTCAGATTACATGAAATTAATAAAAATATGAATGTTCAAACTTGCTAGCTGACTGTTAAGACTATCTACCTAAAAGTACTATCTGAGCTAGGTTTACATATGCAAAACTGCTGCAAGTCCAACATATTTGGAAGCTTTTTCTCCAGGCTTCCTTTATACCATGTGTTGCAATATTTCGAAATGAGACACCAAATAATTAACATAGCACAGTGCTTTCTCTTCTATTTTAAGTAAAAGATTTAAAGCTTTAAGTACATAGGTAAATTTGCAGACATCACACAAATTTGTATACATAGAAATTTAATAAGTAAGAGAAATGAAGTATTTAAATTTTTACACCTGAAACACAGCGAGTTTTACTTGAAGCAACTGGTTCCTTCATTATCTACCGGAGAACACTCCTCCTCTTACTGTCTGATACCTGCAAACACCCCCCTTCTCCTATATGCTAATAGCTATACATCGAATTGCAAAGCCATACAACATATTTATTGTATAAGTTTCCCACCTATGTAACACCCACTCATTCATTACCCTTGGGACTTGCATTAACATTCAAAACGGCAGAGCAGCAAGAACAATACAAAAGGGAGGAAAACGTAACTCCGAAGGAACTGGCACTTAATATGAAACACCAGTTTGCTCCATCTAGATTTAAAGGATCCATGGGAAAGGCAATAACTATGATCCACAGACTCTTCATATACTGTTGCCAAAAATGAAATTGTGCGTTCATGGTGGCAAAGACTGATCTTTCATTTCCTAGAAGTTTAGAGTTAGTGCGTAGTTTTGGAGCTATGAAAGAGCAAAGATGCTTATTTTTTTCTTCATGAGGTTGGACTGTGATCCCAGAAAATGAATTTGGAAAGGGTGGGAGGGGGAATAAAAGCTGCCAATTTTTTTCAGCTTCATATTTCTCTCATTCTTCTAAACTCTCTCCTATTCTCCCAGCTACTTAGAACTGTGTGGGCACTGCCTTCATATCAAAATATATTTTTCAGCTTCTGTCTTTACAACTAAAGTTTGCTTATCACTGAGCTGGAACACTAGCATGTCATCACCAGTTGTGCAGCCTACAGCTTCAACAGGTAGGCAATATCACTGTAAGAAACACTTATCTTTTAAAGTTGTGCTTATTAATGTTAGCTGGTCTGAAAGTCCATACTATACTAGCCTGTAAACCAGTGTTTTGAAGTCAAGCACACGGCTTTATTACCTGAATTGCTCCCTGGCTTTTATAACCTCTCCCATAGTACCTTCCACCTCTTCCAAAAGTTCTTATCACTGGAGTGGAAATAACTCCTCTAGGACGCCTGTAAGCATTGAGGAAAAGGAAGAAAGAAAAATACATATGAACTTTGTTTAGAAGTACTTTTAAATTTTATTTCGCTTAAGTATTTTTTTAGCTTTCTTGTCTAGTGACTAAAATCCACCTTTCTTCAAAGAAGCAATGTAATTAATCAATTCAGAATTACAGGGTTTTACTACTCTCAAGTGTATAAATTATAACCAATCTTTTGTTTTTCCAGCAATGAAATGACTATTTCTATAATTCACTTTTAAAAAAACAATGATTAAGTATTTTCAAGTTTTGCAAAAACATCTTTACAGTGTCAAATGATCTTTACAGAACTTCAAAAGCAGAGATCAACATAGTTTCACCTTAAAAAGAACACACAAGTAATCAGAACCATTTATAAGGCAATTCCTTCCATTTAATAACACTTCCTGTCAACCTCCATGCCAGACACAGAAAAAAATCAGATAAAAGTAAGGAAGGAGAAATACAAAATTGCTTTGGTTTTGATGGGAGAATACAAAGTAATCTAAGAACATGAGGAAAAATGGAGGCTTCAGGCACATCTGACATGTGTAGCAATTTATCAAGTTTGGAACACTTTCAAATGGAGACTTCCAACCAGGACACATCAGGTGGCAGCATTTCTATTTGACTCAATAAAGATTAGATCAGACCAAAATAAACTTTCACTCCACTCAAACTATTTTAATGCAAACAATTCCAGAAACTTAACTTCCTTTAGGATTATGTCAATTACTTCTCGCCTAAAAAAATTGTTTTCATTCTCTCTCCTGGAAATAGGACCAGTAACTGATTGCTCTACTTTTCCTCCAAATCCACTGCCTGATACCATGAGGTCATAGTGTCACGACTGACCCCTCTAAAGCTCACACAGAACAGCCAGATGGTGTTCAGGTCCAGCTCTACAACCAGCACAGTTTCCAAGCTGCGTGGGCTGCAATTGCACAGTATGCCATTCTGGCAACAAATGACAGCTGCAATTCTCCAACCATATCTCATTTTCCATATAGCTAATGTTTCATCACTTGACAATCCCCATATGCCAGCAAGGTCCCTGTGAGCTGATTTTGCAAAGAACAGCCTCAGTAGGGGCTATGATTTTGCTTAGTGCTCCTACTTCCTGCTGTTGTTGTGCTGTAACAATTAAGTTGAACTGATTCAGTGAAGAAATACTGCTCTGTGCCATGCAAGTCTTTTCACACATACTGCAAATTCCCACATTCAGCAACAAGCAATTAAGTAATATATTTTAAAAGAAAAAACCCTAAAGACTAAAGAGGAAAGAAGTGCATTTTACGTTCAATTACTTGTTTCATTCTTTCCAAAGATTACAACAAGGCTATTCTTTTTTTGACCTAATTATTTAAATGGTGAAAGTATACCCATTAGGGTATACATTCTTCCAACTCAAATTCATATCACACTAGATATATTGATGGATCAAAGCCAATAAAAGTCATATGATATGATTTGTATATAATGGTAAGAACACAAGTTTAATGTTGCAAACAGACATGAGAGAACAGTGTTGACAAACTTGACATGATCCTCTTTGCTGAAACTGATAAAAAATGAAATAGAAGTGTGCAGAACTAGATGATAAAGAGTAGAAAAATAAAACGTCCACTTTCCTCCTGAAGTGTTTTTTAGTAGCAAATAGCATCCACAGGTAATGAACTCAATCTTTATAACACCTATTTTTAGAGGGTACACTAACATTTATATGTTTTCCTATTTTTAGTATTGATTGATACTATCACTGCTTGTGGGAGTCTTCTTTTCCCTCTTTGAGTAACTTTAGTAACTCTAAATGTAAAGAGTTTAACTCAGTAGGATGCAACTGAAACAGAAAGGTCTGGCATTCAAAAAAATTTTTTTTTGTCTTTTTGAGGCGACAACTTGCATCCAAACCTAACTGCCCAAAGGTAGTGCCTCTGACAGAAGATAAAGACTCTCACATTTTCATTCTAACACAAAAGCTATTATTGGAGAACAGAGTTTCTCTGTCATAAAGGTACTTACAGGAGCAGTAACACCCCTTCTAGTGATTTCACTGCTTCTAGATAAGGAAGGCTTTTAACTTAGGACTTGCCAGTTTTAGTTCCTGATTACTGATATTTTGCACAAACTCAGGTGTTTGCTTTTTCAGAAAATGGAGGAACTGCTATTCAAATGAGTAGTCATGTATAAATGTAAGACAGATTGAAGCCAGAAGGTGTCTCCAGATAATCAGTCACGATGCTTCAGTCAGACAGCACCCTTGATTAGGTCACTATAAATTACCTCAACCTTTTTCACAAACAGTACTGCACACAGTGTATTTAACTTAAGAAAAGAAAGCTCTACAGTAGGCCAGATTCTGTTCTTAAGTTGGATCCATGAACAGGAGGATTAATAATCACATACTAACCTCACTTAAATGGTGAACAATGTTATTTTGTGCACTGAAACTGAAGAGTAAGATTAAAAAACACAAAAGAGCCCAGTGCCTCATCACATATCTTAGGTTAATTCACTGACCTTTGCTATTCCAGATGAGCAGAGGTGCCCTTTAAGTCCCGCATCATCTCTGCTAACCTGTACAGTTTCCTTTGAATAGCTGTCTCAAGTGTCTAAAACAGCACTAGATGCCAATGTTTTGGGAACTAAATCTCATTTTAGAGTATAAGATGTTCCTGACTAAATTTATTCCCCTTAAAATGTCAGTTTTGTTCTTTCCTCTTATACCAAGTCTACTTCCTGCTGCTGAACTTTGTTTCTGCTGTTGTTACTTCTCCTTCTCCTGGCCCCATTCTCGCAGGACTTTAGGTCCCATCATTTCCTCATTCAGCCCGACAAGACAGGCATTCAAACAGTTAAAACTCATTTTAGTATCAAGCTTTATAGCGCAAGCTTGATGAAATTAATGGATAGAGAGGAATTCACACAGCTCAGACTTACTCTTTTAGACTGTTTCCTGGCTTAAGATGACATGAATATACCCACTGTACTCCTCTATTACATGAATCACATGGCAACTCTGGGAGTTACCTACTATAACAAATGCAACTTAATTAAGGATGATAGACAGTTCTGTAATGCACAGAACAATAAAATTCTGGAAAAAATATAACCCTAAAAAAAATAAAGCACTAGATATTTTTGTGACAATTTTTTTTTTAATAAAAGATATGCACTTGTAATTCCAGCTGTAGTGAAACAAAGTGAAAGGACTGAAGAAATAATTATTGTTTTAAGCATATCTCCTATCATGACAGTAGCCGAGAACTGTTAAACCTGTAAGTGTCCTCCAGCTGTTTTTCAGTTTTACAGAAGATTTACAAAAAGAATTTATTCAAAAATTTATCACACTTTGTGAAAATTATTCTACCAAACCAAGAAAATAATAAAGTGTGGTGATAGTTTTCATCAGGTAAAATGTATTTATCGATTTCTTGTAAGGGAAAGGCCCTCAGGCCTTTTCCTCATGCAAAATGATTCACATACGTGTCAGATTCATAATATGTTCTTTTTTCACATAAAAACGTTTACAGTCATCTGAATATATGTTTCATTTAATATATTTAAAAATGAACATAAATGGCTTCTTGAAAATACTCAGCAGGCATAATATACCTAATGCATCCCAAAATGCACCGCATGCAATTTCTAATGCCCCCACTTTTTCCAGTTCTACTTCTATTCCAATCATTCAATTCTTCAAGCTGCACTTACCCTCTTGCTGGTCCTCCGACAGAAACAACCTGCAGAGGAAATGGCCCTCTACCCCCTCGTCCACGTCTGCTTCCAGCCCAATGGCCGACTACAGTGCCGGCAATTTCAAGTTTCCCTCCCTGAGAAGGAATAGGTTGGACTCCTGCACATAAAAGCAAAACCAGAACTTGATACTCACAATCATACCACGAAAGTTACTAATGAACGGAAAACATGTTACCCCAGATTTTTAACATGTATAGTTTCCCTTCTCATTTTGTGGTTGCTCAGAAGAATTATAACTCCAGGAGCCTTTTTTCTTTCTTTTTCTTTCTTTTCTTTTTCTTTTTTTTTTTAATATATAGGAATTCTGAATTGGAAAATGATTATGTGACAACTTCAGTTTCAGTTTCAGTAATTAAAAATACATATTAGATCAGCACTAAGAAACTGAAGTGAAATTTTACAAATTATCTGAAGATTATTTTTTACTACATTCTTAATGAAGAAAAAATTTTTAGTGGTTTAAAAGCCCTTTTTTTATTGAACATCAAATGTCAGCCTAAGACACAAAGATTATCATTTCTGTGAACAACTTATTAGGCAGAACTACCTACATTAATGCTAAGCTGTAATAAAAAAATATAGCATTTAAACTGATCTCGGTGTAAAAGATAGGTATACTATTTCCCTCCCAAGAACAGTAAAAATAATAATTGTCCAAAATACAAATGTCACTGCTATTTAAATTGTTTCTTTTTTGTATCTATTTTTTGCCTGTAAAAGCAACATGAGGGCATAATAGATATTTCAAGAAATTTAGGTAGGCACAATTGAGCCAGATGTTACTGGTAAGACACTAAAAGGCACTAAAAGGGTTACAAAACATAGCATTTATGCAGCCATGATTAGTCTTCAAACATTAATACACTAGGAACTAAATTACTGATTAAATTCAGAAAGGTTCATACTGCTCTCTACTAGCCTTTCAGCCTCAAATGCGTATTGTTTACAGTGGCAACATTATTCACACAATGAAGCATTAGAGATATGTTCACTCTTAGATATAAGAATAAAAGCTCAGAGGTCAGAAAGAATGGCTAAATGTATGGAAAAATTCTACCCTAAATGAATAATGAGAATTAACAGTTTTCTACCATCCCACCTCATGTAAGAGAAAAGCAATGAACACAAACAAATAAATAAATCTCATGCCTATGTCCACACTGACGTGACACCAGTGAAAAATGGGTTAGCAGTAACACAAAAGTCAAGAATTTCCATACTGTGCCATTTTTCCAAACAGCTCAATTGTCCTCAAGTTTTAGAAAATAATTGTTAATACATTCAAGCAAAGTTCAGTTGACTACAGAGCCCATCCTAACATTTTAAAGCACAGAAGACAGAATGTCCCATGAAATTTTAAAACTATTCTGTATTTGAACAACGATTTTCTAGGCATGTAAGAGACAGGTTGACACTGAGACCAGTTTGCCAAAGGGACCTAGGGAAAAGAGTCTAGAAGAGCAGAGCAGACAGTAAGTGATTTTATAGCAACCTGAGAAGGCTCGAGAGGAGTGAGAGCTGGAGACAGTTAGGGAGAAGGGGAAACTGGCAGTCAGTAGAAAGCCTCAAACCAAACCGTAAAGTGAAGGAAGCTGTTGCCAGAAGCTCTAAGAAAAGGGTTTGGGGTATAATTACCGCCCTGAAACTTGCTAGTCCTGTTGCTGTCATTGCCAGAGAAGGCTCCGGAGTGTCCTGCTGCTGCTGCCACCCGGAAGGCCCGGTACGCGCCTGTTGCTACTGTTTCCCCATAAGGGCCTCCGAAGCCATAGACTCCTGTTAGACCCAGGGTAAAGAAAGACAGGGGAAAAGCTGTGAGGGGGCCAGGCACGTGGGAGTTCCCCTAACAGAGAAGCTGCTGCCACCGTCCTCCCAGGGTCAGCAGTGACTGCTGCCCTTCTGCGCGTTAGGCAGGTGAAGCCAGCAGACTTAGCAGCGAGGGGAACGCAGCAACACGGAAACCCCCCTGGCCCAGGCAGAGGTTACGCAGGAGCACGTCATCAACTCGGAGAAAGCCCTACCAAAGACTTTCTGCAGTCTCAGCGCGGGAGGAGGTGGGGGGCCCTTATCCACAACAGCAGGCCTTGGGTTTGGAATGGGTATAAATAGCACTGAAAAGCTTGCAGCATTTTTTTGGCTATAAGCTTCAATGACTACAGTTGTGGCACCCCAAGAAAGCCTTAGTCTGAATGTCCAATATTAATATATGTACAGTTCCCTGTATTGGGGGCTATGGTTATGAGGAAGGGAATAAATCTAGAAACAGCCTGGAGTGGTCTACTCAGTGATCTCCAGGACTTACACTCAAGGGTGCCAATAGTTAAATGACTGTAACAAAATAAAGAGGGGTGGGGAGGAAGAAAGGTTGTCTTCAACTCTGGCAGTTAAACTGTGTCTGTTAATTAAGGCATTTTAAATATTTATAAATATAAACATTTTAAAGTAAAGTACACGGCAAATAAGAGCCTTGTTGTATCATTCAGTGTTGATCCGTTCCTCTTTTTTCTTTTTCATACAACACCTGTGAAACTATTTTGATCTGGCACAGCTACTAACAATCCTGATGGAAATACACAGCAATACAACACATTCTGTATTGCTAGGCTATCACTAATAAAAACAACAACAAAATGCAGTGATTGGCACATGACACCACAGGCTAACTAATTATTTTTATGTATTTTTCCTATGAAATTGAACGAACAAATCAGTTTCCAGTTTTAGAATGTGAAAGGTAAGATAGCACTTCATACCAATGTGTATCACACTGCCGTCCCAATCACTTACCAGCAAAGCCTCTCCCCCTGCCCTGAGGTGGTGGGACTGGCCCAAAGTGTCGAGGATACATAGAAGCTGGATAGAAAGGCATGGCAGGTGGAGGTGGGAAAGGGAGAGGATGGTTCTGCCTGGAGAAATTTAATCCTTCTAGGATGCTCTGACGCATCTTTTCAACCTTGGCTGCCTGCTCAGCCTACGAATGAAGAGAAGGTCACAAACAGATGCTAAAATTCTGATTTCAATTGTATAAATCATATTTACACAACAGATTCAAAGAGGAAAGCACAAGAATGTAGATAGGCAGTGAGAACAACTTTCCTAAGGCTAGCTAGTTATTCATAACGCTAGATGTTTAAATTACAATAATTTACCTCAGTTCCTCCAGAAAGGAACTGAGAAAGATTATTCTATAGTCTCTTAAACATTTAATGCAGCCCTTTACTTCAAGCAAAAAAACCATCACAAGCCTGGACTGCAAAGCAAAACCTATGTAAACAGGCTACAGCAAGTCTGGAGGTTAACAAGCCTGAGTGTGACCACAGCCATCATCAATATTTAATCTGCAATCAGTTTCACTAGAATCTGAAATAAGAACAGCTAAGCTTTTCTGCTAAAGGATTTCACATCTCCCGAAAAGTATAAGAAAGAAAAAAAGAAATTGATCATTTATTAAACTTCTGATTTTATCAGTTTCCTGATTTTATTACTAGATAGTAACATTTTGTTGTACCTAATTCATATAATTTATTTGTATTTTCAAGCTGGCTATAAGAAATGTGAAGAGATTTTGAACTTAAGGACCAAAATAATTACTTTATTGACTGTAAAATATATTAGAAATAAAATTCTAGCTTAGTCCTCTGAGACCATAATGCAGTCTTGATGCAAAAAGATGGTATTATTTGTATGAAGAAGCACAGAGAGTTTTCAAATCTAAGTAGCTCATTACACAATAACCACATTCAAATTTCAGTTTCCAGAGAGGATCAAAATGAAATCAAAGAAATATTTACATCAGTTTACTTTTTGAAAAATCTACCAAAATCTCATCTTGGCCATCAACAAGAAAGTAAGAGACTTGAATAGAGCTGACAAGTACCTACCAGCCATCTGCCTTGTATTTCAAGTAGAGAGATGATACATTAAGTAAATAATGACTGATAAACCATCTCTAACACTTATGAAATCTGGCACTCTTGATATTCTGTTATTACATTCTAAAACTACACACCTGACCATCACAGAGGTCAATGAGAGGAACTTTCTCCCGGCTTGCTTTGATGAGCTTGGTCTGGAATAATTTTCCATCAAAATACATCCACGGACAGCAGTGCTCCCATGGAATTGGCTGTCCGCAAGCATCATTTGCAAAAAGTGCCATATCGACACCACTCATAAATAAAGCAGACAGCTGAATTCCTCGGGGATCAAGATTCTCAATCTGTTAAAAAAAAAAAAAAAAAGAGTAAATTTTGTAAGTTAATGAGATATAATGCAAAACTAATTATTTTCAAAATTCATGAAAACAAAGTAATTTTAAAAAGTTCTCCAAACTCTAAGTGCTACTGCCAGTTTGACTAGCACACTGCCACATCACCGATCACCTATATAAGCAAAACTGCAATACTCAAAGAAGCTGGTCCCATCCGTTCATTCTAGAGGTGAGAGATAAAACCAAAAACTCTGTTGTCTCAAAGACAAAGCACATGAAATGATTTCTAACAATTTCATGTTTGAACTCAATTCACCATCAAGGAGCCAGTAAAAGTTTAAAGGGAAATAATATACATCTTGAAATTGTGGTGTTCAGTGTGTAGAACATATATGACACATACATTAGCTGCATTAAGATCATTCATAAATATGCAATACACAGTTTTTCAATAAATGCTGGAATATACTAGAGCAAACAGAAGCTTTTAAGATATGTACAGGAAATTAGCTGTAGAAAATTTCATTAAAAATAAGATAATTTCTTCCAAATAATCTTGTACTTATGAGGTATTTTTCAGAAAGCTTCAGGAATGAACTGAATGTGAGCATTCCAGCTTCCTTCCCACGTATCACATTTCCCTTCCAACTCCTTTGTAACAGAATTTCAATTAGCTTCTTCAAGATTTTGCCATGTTAGAATGCAGCTCCTATTAATGTAGTGATGTTTTTATGAATACAAGAGCTTTATTTAAAATGCAGGATAGATATGCAAAGGTAGGATTATATAGTGAATAAGAGCTGATGGGGGAAACAAAAAGGATTTGCCTGCAGCAAATACATTTTTAGCTTAGAAACAAGAGAATATAATCACATTTTCCGATATACTTAAAAAAAAAAAAAAAAGAAAAGAAAAAAAAAAGCTCTTTCCTGAGGACATTTTCAAGACTTTGGTATTAAATTTTAAAATTAAACTACATTACCTTCCTTATGCATAAGCAACCTGTAAGATCCAAAAGACTATCCAGATCGTTTTGCAGATATGCAGCTGGGTTCAAACTCAGCTGCTCTTTCTGTCTGACTTCAACAAAAAGAGAAGCAGCTGCTTCATATGAAGATAGTAACAACATTGCATGAAATATTGCATCTTTCAGTTAACCAACAAATACTATGGAAATGATCCATATTACTCTCCATGTATGATTTAAAAATAAAACTTGGAGAACAATTTCTATTAAACAAAAATATTTGTATCCTGTTTATCACTTGCCTTGTCTCTGTCTTTCATTTTTCTGTTGGAATGCAAGAAAAAAAAATTTATCTGGGGATTCCTTTCTTAGATCTCTAAATCCAGCAACTTTCACAGTGGGGTTTCCTCCTCTTTTCATCAAACCTGAAGACAGAGGCAAGACTATTTATTTGATAACTCTTGTAGATACCTTTGCCAAAATCTGTACCCATCGATGTTATTTGTTATTGCATTGGGTTTTGAAAATGGACATTGAAGACTGAGTTGCTGATACACTGCTGTTCTTTGACACATCCAGCTTTGCCTACAAAACTGTTGTTTGAGTTTCCACCGATACCCACAGGTACTATTATTCAGCTTTAAGACCTTGCAGTAGATGTCTTTCACCATCCTCTCACTTAAGACTTTTTAAAGGTGCTCTTCTCCTACTCTTCTAACGTTTGTCACCTTGGATGAGTGTACACGTATTTCTTCTGACCATGCAGGATAACCCACTGTCAGTTCAGTCCTTGGATAAAGGTTGGCACATGCTTCCCTTAAGATAAAGTACTGTTCCTCATACAACGCAGAAAATCATCTACAGCCACCATCTCTGGGATTCTGAAAGCCCAACAAGCACCAAGTGTTTCCAGCATGAATGTCTAGTAAACATCTTCAAGGACAGTTGAAACATCTTAACGATTCTCCTGATGGACTGCATTTAGCCTCCCTTTAAGAAATCAGCAGTAATGAGGGGTACTCAAAAATGTTGTTCTCAGGAGTCTACTATGCTTGTAATCCACATTAGGAGCAATCTAGTCTTAAGTGTTGAAGCAAACAAGCAGTCTGGCAAGAACTCATCAGGTGTTTGTTGTAGCTTTGTCCTGTGTTTCTTCATATTTTTTTGAGTAATGAGAGAAAGGCCAGAAGAATTTCTTCTTGCTGTTTTTTTTTTTTTTTTTTTTTTTTTAATTTTAACTTTTGGTAATTTATTCTTTGATGTATGGGGAGAGGAAGCGGATTTAGTTTTTCTGTTAAACTCTGCCATTAAGATTCATAAAATGTGAATTCTCTGCTTCCTGAGAAAAAATTCAAATAGGTTCTGAAGCAGATTCAGTTTTCTTTCTCTTACATTTATTAGTGCTTCTGTGCCTAAGAACTGGGATTCCACGCAGGTTGATTTCAAAAATTCAGACTGAGAAGTCCTTGCTAGGGTGCTACATGCAAGAATGCAAGACAGAGGCTGCTTGTCACCCACAGACGAGAAATCAAGTCACTTACTCGCTTCGAGAATGCTCTTATTGACTAGGTTTTAGTGATAAAACACTCCCCAAAAAAGCCTCATAGCTGGTATCTGCATGAGCTTAATTACCATTGCTTCTGCAAAAGCCGTGCTAAGATTGCTGCTTTTGTCTGTGCTTTCTCTACTGTTTACCTGTGAACATGAACAAACTTTGAAAAAAGGTACCTTTCTCTTCTTCCCAATTCAACTAAGGACAGCATGTGTCCATGCACTGCTGGGAGCAGAAGTGGTTACTAGACTTTCCTATCTTTAGCCCTCCACCTTATATGTAAGAACCTGAAAGACCATCTGAGATGACTTCTTCAACATGAGGTTACATAATGAAGAGGTGATCAGCATTTTACCTCCTTTGCTCTGTTGATCATCGGTGCAGCTAGGAGGTAAGATGAATACCTTATGGTTGTTCATTCCCTATAAATCCTCCCACAGTTTCCAGTTAACAGAAACACCATTGGGCTTAAGTTAGGTTATGTAGAAAAATGAATTAAAATTATTTCCATTCAGAAAAGTATTTGTTTCAAATGAAGGACTACATTCTACCATTTTTTTGATCCAGAGTAGAGAATTTGGCGGCAGGTTTTGGAAAAAAAAATTCTAAGAGCAAACAATGTAAAAGTAAAACCAAATTTAATCTGTATTTTAGCCCAAAGATTAGAAGAGGAAATTCCACTGTGAGCATATGAAGGCTGGTTGGAGAAATAACATGGAGTAAGGGAACGTTGCACAGGTTGATATACATTCTGTTTATACAATAGGATACTGCACTAAAGAATTCTATCACTTAACTAGCTGTATTTACTTCACATAATACTAATGTATTAGAAAAATCAAAAACTTAAAGATTTAAATTTTTAAAATCCTTAGAACAACTATTTCTACAATTCTGTCAGCATTAATAAACTGTCTCCTGCATTTTTGCATTCAAGCTTATGTAAGTCTCTCAATTTCTTTATCTGGAACACAAACCACAAATTTCTTTTGAATGTTGAATCATGGAAAAATACTAATGTCAGTATATAAGAACTTCTAATGGAAACACATTTGTTTTAAACTTTCAAGAGACAATTACTTGGGAAATTGTAAGAAAAGTTGCATAAGGTAAAAATTTTACCATCTTTAAAATTTTACTCATCAATCAAATCAATGAAATAGAACTGATTAACAATCTTTGTAATACTCAAAAATATCAAGATCAACATTTTTGAAAGCATATGCAAATATCCAAGGTTTTTAGTGAAACAGGCATATACACATCACTCACTATAGTTAACAGTGTGGATCAGCTGGGAATAAATTTTTTAGTTAGGAAGTCAGAGTTAAGAATTACCTTGAGTTCCTGAAGCTGGTCAGGCTCATAGAGCTTTGGAGACAATGCTTGGGCAAGAAAAGCATCAAGTTCTTGGCGACGAAGTATACGGACCCCTGGCCACTGTACCATATACCTACAGAGGAAGCCAATAATTATTTGTATCTGTCATTTAACTGTTAATTTAAGTACCATTTTATATGCTCAGAAGTCACCAGAATGCAAGAATTTTTTTTTAATTGTCTAGACTTAAGTAATTAAAAAGCCAGAACTCTGAAGAGATT
Source organism: Rhea pennata (assembly GCF_028389875.1). Taxonomy (NCBI): domain Eukaryota; kingdom Metazoa; phylum Chordata; class Aves; order Rheiformes; family Rheidae; genus Rhea; species Rhea pennata. The sequence goes on along the minus strand of NC_084674.1, from coordinate 17,200,424 downwards.
TAAAGCTTAAATTTGCTTAAGATCATATCAAAGAGCTGATGGCTGTGAATCAGTTACGTAACACAAACTAGAACAGTCCACTTCCAGTGAAAAAATGGAGGACAGGCAACCAAAATAGAATGTTAACAAAAAGTAGATTCCGGTACACACAAGAATAAAATACCATAAAGGTTACTGGTCTTTATAAAAAGGACTAGTGGTAAAAAGATTTTGTGAACAATTTTTCCAGATCATACATTATTCAAAAATGATCTGGTCAGAGAATTTTATGCCTGTCATTCCAAACAAGTGCTGAGTAAAACTGTACATCTTAATAAACATTAATCTTTTTAAGTCATATGTCACAGGAAAGAAATTTGCTGTACAAATGAGTATGAAGTTCTCCTTTGTTTAAGATATCGTTTGGTCTATTTTTTTATACTTACTATTCTATGAGGAAAAAAAAGAGAGCTTTAGTGCTCAAGAGGCAGGAGAAAGTGAAGTAGAACTGGAAACAAATTTATATTTATCAGTCTCAAAGATGGCTTAAATGTACAGATGTCCTGTACAACATGCTGACCCTGGCTTCTGCCAGGTTTATGATTGCTTAATCATATCAAAATAATCATCCCTTTCCAAAAGGTAAGGATCTCTCATTCTTAGTCCAAATTTCAACCCGAAAATTAAACAGGTAAGTATTTTGGGTCTTGTGACTTCCTATTTAATACCATACTTCAACTGCAGGTTATCACCACATCAACTAGATGAGCAATTATAGCACAAGGAATCTAATATATGATAGGTAGAATATCATTTACATGAATTTTCCATCCTGATAAGCTGCTAAGCAGCTGTCTCCGAAGTATTTTCTCTTTTGCTTTACAACTTTACCAACACAGCCGCTGAGACGTCAATGTTATTTTCTAGTAGGTTGGCGCCTGTAGTGCAACAAATGTAAACTAATTCAAATGCTACAGTGGCCTCTTTGCAACAAAATTTATTTCTCTTCCTTTCAGCCTTCTACACTCTGAAGAAAGAAACCTTGAAGCATATAGCACGCTTTTAAGACTCGCAACTGATGTTCTACACGAAAAATATCCCCTCCATGGACAAATATGAATTAGCACTTTCTAAACTCACAGTTTAATACAGTTAAATATGTCAGAGAGATTATGCAGCCCAGTAAAACCTTTCCTTCACTCTGCTTTACCTTACAGTAAGACTGACCTTAGTACACAACAGAGCACCATAAGATGAGTGGGCACATTAGTTGGATTGAGCATTGCTGGTGTATCTGATCTCATACAGGCCAAAAATGCCCTCATTCTTCGGTTCTTGTCTTCTACTGCTTTTCCTAGCCACAGCTTCTTCAGATTAGGACAGGTCCATTCCCTGAATGCAAGTGCTTCCACCAGCTCAGGGGTTTGAGGAGATTTGCCTTTGTAAGCAGCCCATTCTTTAATTATCACTGGTGAAACTACAAAATGACAGAAGTTGAAGGAAAACATTCAGAGTTAAGTAGTACTGTGTTTTTAAAAGATTTTATAAAAACATTGTGCCCCAAAAGTATTAGAGTACTCTGTACCAACCATCTTTGAATCATGATCACTTACAAATTACATATATGCAACCAAGTATACGGGAGGAATGTTGACATTAAGATTTTCAAATGAATATACAACATAAAGGAACTACACAGGATCTCTGAAAACAAACAGCATGATTTGAAAATGCAATTTTCCTCCAAAATATCTGTATCTTCATAAAAACCCTATAGTAACAAAAATAGTACATAAATATTTTCTGTATGTTTTAAGAACAATATAAAACTATAAATATACCACTGTCGTACTCACATCTTTACATCAGCACTTTAGAACTCATACACTTGTTCATGGTTGTTCAAATACTGCAGTGGAATGAGATCTCAAATACAAGTTTAAATTATTTTTTCTTTCAAAATTTTACAGAACATTAACTTGCATTAATTCACTGTACTGCATTTTATTAAAAAATTAATATTTTTGTTTCTGCTATGGTCCCTTTCATCCCTCCCCCCCAAAAAAGAAAGAAAAAGACCTCAATTTCATATTGCTGCTAAAGCATTTCTCTTTTTCTACACTTGAAGGCTACTAAAACAGAACACAAATTAAAAAAAAAAAAAAAGTCAAGACCAAGAAATGATATCTTTGGCCTTGGAACGACCCCAGGTTTGACACAGATCAAAATTTGTTTGCACCCTTCTTAACTCAGGGCCTACTGATGCAGTGCGGAAAGATTCAAGGAGCTTGTTAGCAAAGCGTCAAGTTACAGCCCAAATAGATCCTTTGGTCTGTAAAACAGTGCTGGAGAACAGATATACTTCTGCTAGAAATCTCTTGGTTACGGGTTGAGAAGCCACGACAGCCCTGACTGCTACAAAGATTCCTTCAGTTATCAGACGTCAGATCTACAAATGATTTTACAGTCGGAGACAGGCAAAGCATGTCAGAAGCCAGGACCTGCACAATAGAAGAACCTCCAGAACATCCCAAAGCACTCTTGTATGATTTTCTGGAATAAAACCACTCTAGCTCCAAGGAAAAGTTTTACAAAGATAACATGCAGCAATGAAAATAAATATTTTGATGTATTTAGTTGGTAGCCCCACTACAAAATCACATATTTTGGTTGCTCCCAGTTTTTTATATGCCACTAAGCTATTGCAAATAGTTTTTAACAGTCAGCAAAGCTACTCCATTATTTGTTCAGGGCTTATCACTGGTGTTCACGTCTCGCTGAGCCCTCGGACACCAGCACAGTAAATATGAAAAAATAAAAGGCTGTGTTTTATGTGTTTTTTCAAATAATAGATATTTTAATTGCTATAGGTCTTAGAAAAAAGAGACTTTTGGACCAAAGCTTCTTAGTACTCTCAGCAAACAGCCAGGAAACACAATGAGGGTACTGTGAGAAACAGCTTAAACTATTTAGCAGTAAAAAAGTCAAATTATTGATGATTGACATAAAATAGTTATTTGTATTTTGGGTTTCTTTTCTCTCCTTCAACTTCCTTTTGATAATGGAGGCATTATTCCTAGCTATACTCAGTTTTTCAGTTTCGATTCCCCTACAGAGGCAAACAGACCACACTCTATATGCCTATCACACTTAAGTACTCTCAGAAAACAGCTTCGATGATTCCTACAACAGCAGACAATAGCAAGAAAACAGATCCTTATAAAACACAAAAGTTTCATTATTTTTTCTTTTATATCTATCTTGTGCTGTAACAACCTCAAATTTAGAAGGGAATATTTTATGTCTATGTTTTCTATCTGCAATTCTATCTTTCAACATCCAAAATTGGTTCAAACCTTTCAATCTTGGGATGACAACTTCCATGACTCTATGAGATTACGACCACAGGAAGAGCACCTGAACTGGCTCTCAAAAAATATCTTCTTCAGGAATATGCTGCCTGTATAGGCTACATCAGAGATCTATCCTGATGTCAAAATTCTGAAAAATAATCATTACTACTGGAAAAGTAACCATTCTTCTTCCTCTAGTGGACTAGCAAACAGTGCCCTTTCTGAATGATGGGAAAGAGAAATTACAGCTGTATCTGTTCACAAGTAACCATAATACAGTTCACCCAAATTTAGTATTTAACATAACAGACCAATCTAGGACATGTCCCTATCTACTTATTTCTCCAGGGCATTTCTTACACATTTGACAACTCTGTACTGGGACTGGTGCCAAAAGCCACTGCCTTCCTCAACCAATGAAAATCTCTGTCCTCAGAGGAATGCTTTATGCTTTCCTTCCAGGACTTCCACTTGGACATATGAAATGTCTACAACAAACACACACAGAATCAGACTATGCTGAGCCACAACATCACAGAGCTAATTTATACTACTTTTTAATACTAAACTCGCTCCTGCTGATGATAGGTAGATTTGAATACTCAAGCAGCATAAGCACCTGTGCAATATATTGACATTTGAACATTATCCTCAAGACACTTTAAGGTTAGTCCAAGTTAAAAATGTCAGTATCAATCTGTATTAATGTGATCTGCTTGATAAACAGACACAAAAGTTGTAACAAGCTCTGAGGTCATCAGCAACAGCATCCTGCATTCTGAAGTTGTCTATTAAAGTCCTTGCTGCTACTGACAGCTCAGGTGTTTTCTGGTATTCTCTCTGCCTTCTTTTCACAAACTGATCGTGAGACATGATGTACCTGATGTTATCAAAAGACGAGCTAGCTAATGCAGATTAATCAAGCCTCATTTTTAACTTTATGATCTTTACTGACAGTACAGCTTGAACCAAGCACACCTGATTTTGCAGACAGGGCGACCGCCCAGATACGGCTTCCCTTTAGCAGAAACTAAGAAACTTTAGCAGTGTCAACTGAATACATCTTTGATGGAGAACAGCACATCACAGGGTGGCTAGGCTTAAAATAACAAACATTTGGATCCAACCAGGAGTTACAAAAGCTTGTACAAGTACATATTTTTCCACAGAGTAGAAAATGCTGATGGTTTTATATATGCCTATGTGTATATTAGAACCTGGGAAATAACAAATTTTATAGCTTGAAAAGAATAGCAAGTCAGACATTTTAATTCCATCTTCTCACTAGCAAGGGAAGCACAGTCTGTGCTTCTCAGCTGGCAGTAAAAGCACAAAGAACTATTCAGCTTTTTATATCCTCAGGTAGCACACATGAGGACACACAGGACAGGCATAATTTAGCAGACAATTAGAGACAACTTACTGATTGTCGCTTCCAACAGATCTTTTTTTTTGTCTTTTCAACTACATAAAATAACAACCATTTAAATGGTAGGAAGAAATTATTTTTTAGGAAAAAATTATCTGTACTGTTCTGATATTTAGTAATAATACTGACATGCAAAGTTTAATATGCACATTTCATAGCCTCTCATAACCCTGACATAAAATGTACCTGGAAATTTTTCACCATAAAATCACTATGTTGCTAGTGTCTGTACAGCAAAGATGGTAAATTTGCTCAGATTCTTTAAGACACTACTCTTCCTTACTGCCTTCTACAGTCTCTGGCTAAAGCTCATTGCCTTATAGGAGAGGTGATCAAAAGAAATGCACTCATGCACCATAGCCCTTTCACACTACAGGCTAGCGTCTTAGCTCAGTCTATCTTTACTGGCTGTTTTAGCTTTGCAGTGAAGCAACTAACGTTTGGGCAGGTGTTCCATTTTTTTAAGAGCATGGTCGGTCCTAAAAAAAAGTAGGTCAGGTAGCTGAATGTGTCCTGCAGCAAGATCTGCCAGAGCTCCTGTAACAATAAACCAAGTCAGCAGCAGTGTTCTTAGCCTCCACAGAGAATAAAAGCACTGAAAAGCAGTATAAATGATGAGAAAACAAGAGATTATATGGGTATCTCCAGCAGTCTACAGAGAACCGTCTAAGTTTACAAGATGAAAACACTCCGAAAACTGAAGCAGACCTTCAGCATGTAGCTATTTCACCACTGCAATCCTTGTAGTATACTTTTAAGGGTAAGAATCTAATGAACATAAACAAACACTGCAGGTAACTTTACTATTTTAATCCTGAATCTCCTATCCTGAAATATTATTATACGTGTGTGAATTAAAAGGGTCGAGTTTGTGCACTAGAGACATTTTTCAAACAGGGTAAATTTTAATTCCCACAAAAAATACTAAGATAATCAGTTTTTCAAACATTGTTGAACAGTTATCCTCTTCCGTATGAGCATACAAAACAACCTTCACAATTAAAAATGAAAAGGGAGAGAAAAGGGAATGAAAATAAAGTTTACAACTGACGATTCTTATTTTTACACTTACATGAGGATTGTGATGATGCTTTCACACATTTTAAACATCTGCTTCTTGAATGCAGTCTACTGACAGCAGACTTGCATATAAATACTTTTTCTGCTGCTACCATCCACTTAATGCTTTAGCTTTCCTTTAACCTTTTTAAGATGCTAGTGTAAAGTTCAATCATTTCCTTTTATGCATTTCATATTAAAAAAAAAAATCACACTTCACAACATTAGGAGGTTGAATTTTCTGGAATGATAGTAATTCCTGGAAGCAGAAAACTTAAAAACTTCCAGATTAGATGAACAGTCATGTTAATTCCTCTGAATTAGCAAAAGGACCTTGTGACAAGTCTGTTCACAAAAGTTTTGTCTGCCTTTACCTGAGGCACTAAACTCGAATTCTACAGATTATAAAGGTGAATTTTTATATGCAAATATTTGAAAGATACTAGAGAGACTTGTATGCTTCACTAAAGTACATTTAACTACACATCAGGAATAATAGAAGGAAAGGCAATGAATGCACAGTCATCTAACATTTTTGAAAAAATCGTATGCACATATGTATGTATGTACATGGAACAGAAGTCTTCTATAATCAAGCTCTGCCATATATTTTGAAAATTAGTACAAAAATCAATGCTACTTTGTACAAGCCTGACAGTAGCTTGAATGGACATTTTAAAAAACAAACTTCAGAACTTGCTTATAAATGATATCATTTACAGTTGTGAAACTACTATAGGAAATAAAATTTTGAACTAACAATATCTTTTTTTCTATAATCCATGGAATCCAAGAACTCATAAATTACTCCAGCTTTAGCTACATTCATGAAACCTTAACAACTATTCTCACTCAAATCATTGTACAAATGGATATAAAAACATAGCAAAGGGAAGTGAAATAAGAATGGATTCTACAGTACATACATTCTGGTGGAAGTCTGTTCTTTCTAAAAGCAAGTCTTTCAGTTTTCTTTCTGCTTTCTGCCAAACTAAACAGGACTCCGTAAACATACTGACGAACTGGCCTATAAAGCAGAGCAGCAGGAGGCAGGTCTTTGTTGGCTTCATCTTCTATAGAAACTGCAATTTTGATTTCACCCTTTGCATGAAAGAAAGCAGAAACATACCACACATTATAGTCAACAGAAAATGTTTACATATGCACACTAAAATTAACCTCATCCAGTTAAGAAAAATGTGATTGAGCAGTAACGTGGATCTTATGCGTGTGGAAGTAACATTAGAGGAGGATTACACTACAATCTACTTGCTTTCCTCCCACAAGTCTCCAGTCTCCGATTATCCTGTCACACTCCAATTTCTACTCTCCATCAGATGCCTCTTTTTGGCTGGATTATCTGCAGGTGAGGATTCTCTTCAAACCCTGATACTTTTAGAAGTGAAAAAGTATACACAAAAATACAGTGATGTGTTCACAGAATTAACAGACATTCAAAGTACGCTTGAATAACAAATGCTAAAAGCTGATATAGATTTCAGACAGCTATTTAAAAAATATTTGCACTGTCTAAAAACAGCAGTCTAGCTTTTGGTGCAATGATTTGAAATCCTAAAAGTAAATTTAACTTAAATCATCAAACACAGGGAGAACACTAGCAAACAGATATGTAACTGCACTTGAAATAGCCATAATGGTGACACTTCCAATTAGACAGTCCAGTAAAGAGATGAGGTTCAGGGAAACACCATATATGTATCCAACATGCTTGGATGCCTTTGCAATCAGCACAAACCAGAATACAAGGTAGAAACCGGTAGAAGTTGTATAAAGCTATAGGGGTATGACTCCATAAAGATTACTAGTTTACTTTATGTTGTCTCAGCTTACATAAAAATCTTTATTATATACACAGTATTAAATACAATATGAATAAAGTATAATAAAAATTAGTATTTTTCTTGTAAACACACATTTTTACCACAGTTAACTTCTTGTCTTTTTTATTTTGGAAATATACTCTTTAACATATACTCCTTAAAGTCACAGCCAGTCAAGGCACAGAGCACGATGCCCAGTTTTACGAAATACTGCCAGCTCAGTCTCCTTTCCTCTAAGTTCAGACTCTGAAGTTTCAGGATAGAATATTATTTCTAAACTTCCAAACTAACTGGACTGTCGAAATGTATCAGGAAAATTCTAGAGACTTCTGAAATCAGGTAAAAGACTGTCAATTTGCCACTTGAGATGAATCCACTGCTGCAGAGGCAGGCAAAACTTTCAGTCTTAGAAAAGGAATGAATTAACTCTCTTTTTCACTCCTCCTCTCTATTTAGAGAGGTATTTATCAATTACCAATAATAAAAAGAAAAAAAAAATGGGAGCAATTAACCTCTTCGCTGCATTGCTCCCATACATCAACCTTTATTTTCAACACTAAGAAGTAAGCCCACTCTTTTGCTAGTTGCTGTGCTAATTTCACTTAAAAATCATGTAAACTGTCCCTGTAATGAATACAGCAGGTACCGTCCTGGATATTGTTGGGTTTAACTCAGACAACACTACTTTATGTATAACATATTTTTGTAAGGCTTCTCTCTATACAAAACTGCAACTCTGCAACGCCTTTTTCTATCAGTTTTGAAAGGAACCCTCAAGCATACAACAAGATACCTGTCAGTGCAACCCTGGCATACTACAGGTTCCCCTATACTTCTCCAAAAGCATTTCAGGAAGTGGGGAAAGAAAAACAGTCTCAACTAACATTGCTTTACTTTATGCAGCAGGCTCTACTTTGATTTTTTCCCCCTCTGTTCCGGTGACTTTCTCAAATCTGGGCATTTAATTGGTCTCTTTCCGTTGTGAGATATGGTATCAGATATCCAGTAGTATTTAAATGCGTTGTGAATGTTCGGCTATGTGAAGTATGAAATGAAATTGGCATCTGTAGTCTTCCTACATCTTTTGACTCTTCCCCACTTTTTCTCCATGAACATGGCAAGTGTAAGAAAGGTGTAACAATACAAGCTATGGTGCAAAATAAACGCATGGAAAGTAGGAAAATCAAAGCAAAACTTTGATGCAGAAACATTTGTTAGTATGCATTTCAAATCTCCATCATGGACTTTGCCTACTCTCTTTTTTTGCAGCAAAAAGGATTTTTAGATGAATACGAATAACAGGAAGTGTGAACAATGCCCTTTTGCTAGGTACTGTACAAATACATACACTGAGGGGATCGATGTATGTGAACCAGTACTAAATGTTTTTAACACTACAGTGGAACAGGATTAAAACTATCAAGTTCTGTTTTCACTTAGAAGGAACAATAAACTAAACTTTTGTCTTCTGATAGGATGGGAGGTATCAAATTGTGAGGGAAATTAAGTATTCTTGAACACTGAAAATAAAGAAGATTTGGCAGACACCAAAACACATACACAAAAGTTTTTAAATTGAAACAGGTTCTCTCTCTCTCTCTCTGCATTCACACACACACACGTAGGTATATAAAAGTATTAAATAATGTATTCAGGAAAAATGAGTAATTCTGTAAGTAAATACCTCTAAAAACACTCATTTCATATTCACTGGAATAATGCATCAGACTAGATCAGTGGTTAAACAACATGGAAGAAAAAAAAGTTTGTTAGAAGCACTAAAGAAGGACCAAAACTCAAAGCAACAAAAGGGATGTAAATTCATGATACTGTTTGGCCAGAGATGTAAGTGCAATTATCTTTACAGAAACACTGTTTTATAGTACAAAATTTTACATGTCATACCTTGGTTAGGACATGAAAGATGTAGGGATACATTAACCCCTTCTTGTGCCTGTGTTCTGCCACTCTTAATACTTCAGGTGCTACAGGAGGTAATGGAGGGGTAGTAATATCCATGTGATTTCTCGTGGGCATTGACAACAGGCATGGGATTTGTGGATTACTGGCTTGATTCCCTTTGACATCAGCTGCCTGACTTCCTGAAGAAGCACTAGAGGAACCTTCTGCCTGTAACAGAATACACAAAATAAAGTGCTTTTGAATGTTCATGGTAACATACTAGAAGATCAACCAACAGAAACAGCAGATTCCCTTCTTCACTTGGAACTGAAAATAATAATCGCTTCATGTTGTAACAGTATGAATACGTAAAATACAATATGCAAAGTCTGCTACCAGAATTTCAAAGACCAAAAACTTTCTGAAGACTTTCACCCTGTGTTTGCTAGCAAAAAGCAATTAGTGGGGGAAAAAAAAAAAACAAAAACTTTGGTAAAGCTTTTATTAAGAGCAAGAATAACTATTTTCTTTTAATTTGTATTGCACAGTGCAGAAGGGGGAATGATGACCTCTTAATAAAATACTGATGACCTTGTAACTACACAGGTCCAAGGTACACTAACTAGATGGGTTAACTGACCGCAAAAACTGTCATAAAGTCTTAAATTTATCTAGACTGCCATTAAGATACTCCTTCTCTGCTTATATTCCTAAATGAAACAGGAAAGACTATACAGTGCAATTTAAGCATTAAAAAGATACAGTAGCAGAACTTAAAAGCCTATAGGTCTCATGTTTTTAAACTTAACCGAATTATTTTACTTTGTGAATAAGAGAAAAGGGGAGAATGGCCCTATTTTCTGACTGCCAGATACTAAAGTGGTGTTTAGTTCCATTTCTAGACATCTAATTCATAGATTTACAAAAAAATGTACTGTAAGCTTAACAGTGAATATGGCTTTTATGAGCATTGGTGTTATACCTTTCATACATACTACAAGTAGAAGGAAAAAAGTAGAGTTCATTCCTAAAAAATCTTGCTTTCAGAACTGAAAGTTGTCTTTAGTTTAAGAAAAAAGTTCACAGTAATTTCATGCCGCTATACTATTATAGTAATACTAAAAATTACACTTGAGAAGGACATTTATTTTGTGCAACTGTTGGCACATTATGCATGAGTATTTTTAGTTTTTGCACAAAATTTTGTATGTTCCATGAGACTTAAACAGCAAAGATGAAACTGCAATGGTCAAAGCCATAAAATTAAGCACAAGGGAGACAAAAAAAAAAAAAAAAAAAAAAGGTCCAAGCAAGCTAAGCTTGTTCATATCACATTCTTATAAAAAAGACAAATTTACACATAACCCCCCCATAATAAAAAAAACTCACCCCCAAAAACCTTTGACAAGCATGCACATATTATTAAAAAAAATTCTAATAAAATATCAAAGGGGCAACATTACAATTACATTTTAAACATAAGATCAAAGAGGCTAACATCACTGAAAGATCATATTTTATAGCTGGCAATCCAGAATTTTATTGCTGTGTTATCACAAATATTTCCTCAACAATTTAAAGATTTTTGTCCTTGCCTTTACTATCCCTCCAATTGAACAACAGCGGTACTTGACCAGGAACAGAAATGTACACAACTGCCTTGTACTGGACGGTATGAAATATCCAACTGCAGCTATGTATTATCCCTGTTTGCACTACCCAGGCTCTTTTTGAACCTGCTACAGTGGTATTCAAACATCTAAGCTAAGGAATTGCCATAGTTACAAGTAATTTTTTTAGTATTATTCATCTGCCCAAATGAGGTGAGCACCCCTTTGTCACACAGTGAGACAACTACATTCAAAGTTTTTTGATGTCTAAATCAAAGACAAACGAATATCAACATTGGTGCTACCACCTGTCTGTGTTAAGGTAGATACCGAACACTTTAAACTACCTCAGAAATTCAAGTATCTCATTCTAGAATGGAAATCTTCTGGAAATTTTGAGGAAATGACATAAAGAAGTTAAGGAAAACCTAAGCATAAACATTTCTTTTTTTTAATACCTCCACAGCAAGTAAGTTAGTCTACAAAACTGTACTCACAATTCCCCGTCATGCTTAACAGATACAGCTATCTTCTCCTGCCGCTGAAAGCTGAAAAAGTAGTTTGCTATTTAAAAAAATCTGCAAGTAATACTGAAAGCACTTATATGTTAAATTGGATGCATTTCAGTTGGACTGCACACATAAACCTAGTTCAAAGTTTGAACACTGCTTATATAGCTCTACTTGTGTCTACACAGACAGCTAGGTATGCCCCATGGTATGTGCCACAGTCTTAACCCATCAATCATCCAGCTTGAGGGAAGGAACACCACTGGGTGCACCCCCACTGGCTCCTGGCTCGGCCGCTCATCCCGACTTCCTTCTTCTAAAGGCCAGGGGCTGTACAGCATACATACAAGGCTCCCTGTAGGTGGGATGCACCAGGATTCATAAATGTCCCTTAACACAGACAAAAAGCAATGTTAACAGGTCACATTAGCATTTTGCATATTGTGACTAATCCACAGGCAGATACAGTTATCACATGGGGCGTTGCCTGCAAAAATAACAGCACTGATGGATGAAATCATCAGCTTGATATTTTAAGCACAAAGCCAAAGTTTACTGAAATCTCTATGCCAAAGGTACAGGGGAAACATTCTTCTGTTTTCCTGCAGCATAAGTAACTCACAACTGAATGGCTCTTTTTTCTGACAGATTTAGTTTGTGGAGAGCTCCATCACAAAGATACAAAGATATAAAGTGTAACTGCTTTGAACATTCTTGCTGAAACATGGCAGAATCTTGGAATACGGACCATCAGGCTCTTAATTTGACAATGATTTTAAAACTTGTTTTTTTACCGGAAGAATTTAATAGGATAATGTTAAGTAAGAGCTCAGTTATCCCTTCCTTAGTAGTTAAGTACCAATACATGCTAATTGGTACCACGGAGCTACTTTAAGTTGCATTGTGTGTAATTCATATCATGTAGTTGTAATACGCTTGTACTCCTTTGCTGAGTTTTAAAACACACAGTTGAAAACACTTGTAACAGTCTCTGGGGCCAATTTCAAAATTATGTTAGAGGTGCTCTCACTACGCTGCAGGCTACAGGTCCTGGACCCTGTAGTTGTTCAATTTAGTCTGCTGTACTTACTTAACTTACTAAAATCAAAATAACAGGCTACTGTAAAAATGGCTAGCAACATTCAAGGATGAGATTGCTGCAAAAAGTAAACAAGTTTATAGGTTTCTGTTATATTTTGTATCTAGTATTTTCTAACACAGCCTATTTAATTTTCTTTTTCACATATATGCAATATTACTTCTTATTATTGTATTTCAAAGCCATTGCATTGTAATTCACAAAATAACTTGCAAAAACTTACTCTAAAGCCTACAGATTAATTTTGAAAATCCTACTCAGAGGTTTGCTATAGAATTTTAATACAAAGTAATAAATTGTAATGTTGGGAACTTAAAGAATTACCTTTGTTTGGTCTCCCAGATCTCCACGTGTTTGACTTTCTGACTGGGTTCCTGTTTTTTCCCAGCCTATTTTGTTCCCACTGACATGACTGAATGACAACATGAAGAAAGAAACAGCATTAACGGGCTGGTTAAGATACAACGTGATAGTTCCCTTAACAGTAATCAAGGATTTATCAGCCAGAGATGACTTTAATTTTCAGAGATCTTATGCTTTAGAAATGCCAATTTGTAGAAGTCCTGAAGACACTTCAACAACTACATCCTTTCATTTACACTATTTCAATATTTGAACTGTATTTAAAAGCTATACAGAAACTTTTACAACTAATAAACAACGCTCAAACAGGGAAAATTCTCGACTGAACTTCAAATATTTTTCACTATGCCAAACAATTTCCCTCAGTGAGAAGACTAATTCTATGAACAGTGATATAAATGATACTGTCTGGACTTCAGTTGCTAAATTTATTCAAAATTTACTGCATAAAACACAACAAACAACACTACGAAAAAATCTGAAAAATATTTTATATGGCTTTTTCTAAAACAGGTAAGTTTCCAGTTCTAGACTGTATGGAAACTATACAAACTTATTTGATTTATAAGCAAAAACATTAATACATTTAACATCAAAAGACTGTATCAGAAAAGTGAAGTCCAAGTCATCTTTCATAATTGCAGATACACTCAGAATTTAAAAACATGTAGCAACACACTTAATATTTTAAGACACAAAAGCCCAAACTTTTAGGGGTATTTATAGACCTGGTGAAGCCACAAGCTTTGATTCTCACATAGTAAGCCACTACCACTAACAAGACAAAAGTAAATACAAACGGCCTCTGTTCAAATTTTCTCTTTGTACGTCAGTAAGCAGTAATCAAATGAAAGTCTGCACAATTTTATTGCCAAAGATGGACATCTGATCCAGTGATAGCCAGAAATACTTCAGCACTAAACAAGGCACATCAGTAGGAGAGAACATTTTCACTGCTCTTTTGTTCTACACATAATCTGTCAATGAGAACTCTTACATCACCGCTTTAAATTTTGAATTTCTGATATTCACATGAAGTTTCACTGCAAAATGACATTATGCCAAAATTCCAGCAGCGTAAAAACTACAAATTCATTCTTTTTTGGCCACTGAAATTTTAATGAATTTTACTGTGGAGTAAGAGTATTTTTATACAAAGTAAAGAACTGTAAAGTTTTATAACATTTACCAAAGCTTTCAATAAACTGTGAGAGCAGAAGTGGAAAAAATCCACCCTTATTTGATTTTGGCTTCCTCCTTTTTAAAGAATAAAATAACTAGGCTGTACAGATATGTTTGTAGTCGCAGTGACCTGAAGGTCTGTCATGTCACTAACGTGCAGATTTCTTTACTTCCATGAAACTGACAAAGGATTCTGAAAATAACTTTATTTTAATAGAAGCTGAGTAAGACAGTATTCTCAAGAAAAACTTACTTCACTGCACCTCCATTGCCTTCATCATTGTCGGAGGAGGAAGATGTAGAAGAGGCAGGAAAATAGGTTGAATCCACATGATTAGGGCTCCCACTCTGAGCTGGGTTTATTGGAGAAGACCGTTCATACAATGGTGTATGTTTTCCTTCATGAGGAATGTTACTGTAGTTGTTCTGCTCAGAAAGACTTTTTCCACCTGTTTCCAAGGTGATGGCTGGCTCAGAGAGACTATATGGGTATGGACCCTGACCTTGGGCACCACCCTGATTGGACATCTGCTGGGCCTAAAATAAAGTAATTTTTCTTAAGCAAAGGTAACAAAAGGGCTTTTGTTTTAAAACAACATATGTTGTTTAACGAAGTGGCATTTTCCAAAGGCATGCAATTAAACCTCAGCCTTCTTGAAAGCTCACAAAAATTCTTCACCTAGGGTCCGCAGCATCACTGTAGTTCCAAAGTTAAAAATTATAGCAAATAGTTGTGTTAAAAGGTGAGCTATACATTCCCACCTTGATTTCAATTCAGTTGGCACGTTTCTTAATACGTTTCTTACACTTAGCCCAAGAGAGGCAGAAGGCTATACTTACCACAGGCTTTGCTTGTAGTGAGGTCTGTGGAATGTTAAGCATCTGAGAAGGAACATATGGTGGCACTATACCAGGCATTCCAAACTGATTTGGTCTGGCTGTTTTATTGCAAGCAGGAGAAGGGGAAATAACACGCAGGGAGAAAAAATACACTCATGAAAATGTTCGTTATTTATTTGACAAAACTTTTACCCTTTTTATCTTTTTTGTTTCTGTAGTTTATTTACTCTTGCTCTGCTAGCATTACTATTTTCTATTATGCCTAAAACAAGTCAATTTTATTTCCTTTTACTTCTTAATAAAAATACTTTTCTCTGTAGCATGTGAATTCTATCTTACTTGTCTCATCTTCACTCAGCTGTTTTTATCTTTCATTAAGGCCTACTTCTATTCTACCTGGGAATCAAAGAAGCTTAATGGGGAAAAAGCCAAAGAGCTTTTGCCAGCAAGAAGCTGGCAAAAACAATGGCAGATGTATAATGCTGGCAGTTTCTATTATGCAAATATTTGACCTAGTATAGCCCTAATGCTCTTTCATGTAGCTCTTTGAATGTAAAGATGCAAATAAAGAAGGAAAACATCTACATTAGTATACCAATATGGTAACCAAAACACTCAGGACATTTTCAGATAAAATTATGTTTTAGTGTTAAAAATGGAACATGTAGTAGGTCCAGTGATCAGGTGGTTATCTGGTAGTTAACTTTGAGAATAATTTATAATGCCAGTACAACCTGTGGTTGAAATTTAAGCAGGTATACTATGACATCAAAGAATCAAACACTATAAAGTGATTTTTAAGATATATCAGAAAAGTCCAGTGAGAAACAGGAAGTATGTTTGAAATAGAAACTGTCTTCATGATTGGAACCAGTGATCAGCTTTTGCTTGTTTACTGCATTACACACTCAACTGCCCTAATACTGAAACAGAATCAGCAATAGCTAAGAATAAAATCAGGTCAGATTGTTATTTTCATTTTGGGGAATAAACACAACCTCTGCCTATAACCTAAGAAAATGTTGTCCTTCAAAACATTATATTAAAAAGTTAATGAAAATTGCCAATGAATATAAGCATCTTTAAAAGAGTCTGCTAATAACAGCTTTTAGTTAAAATCAACTTTTTTTTTATATATACTTACCTAGGTAATGTGGTGGATGAAATGGCATAGGCTTATTAGTTGCTGAGTAATAAGCAACTGCTCTCTTAAATCGAGTAACTTTGTCATCTGTTCTAGACTAAAATAAAAAAAGATCTGTCATGCAAATCCAGGCATGTCCTCTACAGGTCAAAACAGTAAACTTGCACTGTATCACATACAATACTAAAGCCTATGGATCCAAAAGTACTATGGCTTTGCTTCATCACAAATATCACAATACTTTGGCAATCCCTGTAAGGACAAATCTTGAAAATGCTATATCCACATATCACAGATTCACAATGACAGTACACAAACTACAAAATCCTTTTGGTTATCATGAATTTAACTTTAAAGTACTGAGAGTAAATGTAGTATTTTTACCTTCCAAAAAAACAGCTAATACATTGCTTTTTATTTTACCTGTGAATGTTGGAAAACATCTTTTGCTATGGCATCCAAATCAGTGGTGTCCTGAATATTACGGACATAGTCAGCTACGGCTTTGATCACTACATCACAAGGTGGTAAAACTAACTGGTGAGCACGTACCTATGCAAAGAAACCAAATACGTTAATATGAAACAACATGGCAGTCCAAGATACTAAAGTATGCAGTAGACAAGTAACCCATCTATTTGTTGAAAACATACTCAACAAATTCCATGACCATCAGGTTTACTATATATTTGGGGGTTTTCCACTTTAAGACTCAACCTTGAAGCAGTATCTGATGTATTCTTCATTTACAGTTTACTTGAAACCTCTATTTCCATTTCTGTGGAAATACTTGTTGATTAAGTATCAGCTCCAACAACAAACAAAGTCCACAATGCTAATTATTTTACCGCTTTCCAACTGGATGTTGCCTCTATAATACAAATCTGGATCTAAATGTGGATACATCCATTTGATACATATACCAAAATAGTCCAAAATTTTGATTTTGGTACAACTTATATTCTGAGTGTAATGGGGCATCAGAATTGCTGAAAGAAAGCCACTGGGAACAGGAAGATCTCTATGTGTACAGGAAACAGAACAGACAAGAACTGGAAAAACAAACGGAAAAAAAGGAATATATCAGGGGTACTTGTTTTCAAAACTCTACAGAAATCTATCAAAAAATGTTATTTGAAGATCTTACAGAGTTTAATAATTGCTTTCAAATTTTGTACATTTTATTATAATCTGCAGTAAAATACATACATACACCTTCACATAATATATTTCAGGCAAGAAGAGATTTTTATTTGCACAGGCAAACAAATGTATGAATCTTCTCTTGTTGCTACTATTCTACCTGTGATGCAAGTGTACTTTCTTCCCCTTTCACGTGTTTCAGTGTCAACACTGGCATATAAATACTTGGTCACTCTTTTTGAAGACATACATCAAGTACTTCAGAACACAAGTTTATGGATAACAGAGACTCAAAACTTTGGCATTAAAACAGTTGATGTTCCAACAGTCACTTTGAGACAAGTTCGACCTCACATATTATATTAACTATTTTGAATGGATGAGAAACACATGCTTCAATGTTACATTTCCCTCAAGTTTATGACCTGAGTCCAAACAGACCACAGATTTTTCTCTATGACTCAAGAGTCCACAATATAGTCCACAATATAGAATCTTTCTTGGGAAGAAAATGAATTCCCATTGATTCAATGGTCACTGACTCAAGTCACAGGTTTGAGAAGATAACATCACTTTGGACTCTGAAGTAAAAGACCTTTCTTTGTAGTAAGAAGAACGAACTGGAAGAACTTTCTGGGATGAGCTCCCAAGGCCCTCTAGATGAAGTTCCTGCAGTTCAATGACACCAACAACTGTAGACGGCTCTCCCATACCATGGAAGTTACAGATTGGCCATGTGAAGAAAAGGAAGGGAACTGGATTGTCCTGGGAACTCTAGCCTTCCATCTAGAAGCTGTCAATAGGCTCCTATTGACAGATCTACTGAAAATACACTGAGCACACATAACTTAGCGTAAAATTATGGGAATTGCTACTCTCATATGCGCTATGTGCTCCTATATGTACAATAGGAACTTTAAGTCAAGGACCATTGTAAAATTAACTGGTATTAGACAATACTGCTAGATGAAAAGAACTGGTGAACTGCACTCAGTTTTCTATCATTTTCCCTCTTCATTGGGAAAGAAAGCACAAAGTGCTTACTCAAAGAAATGGAGAAGAGGCCTCCAACTACAGTTTGAGAATTGGGTAATAATCTTGACACAGACAAGCACGAAGTATTTTCAGCAAGGCTACCTTGCTCTATTATGGACTATACCAACCCTCTTCTTCATTCTTTATGCAACCATTGTCTCTTCCCCATGCCAGACTTCATTCTCTACTTTGTAAGGAGCCTCAACAGCTAAGACTTCGAATCCTTAATTACACTGGCTCCATCTCTCTTTCATGGGCTTCTGAATAATTCTTTTGACTAAGATACTGCAGGAAAGGCTAACAGTAGGACACAATTACAGAGAGGATTTAACCATCCAAACTCAATAAAAAAATCAAAAACATTGTGAATGATGTCTTTCAACTGAATAAGGGTGAGGAATCTGATAAACCATGCAGAGCTTTCCGCTCAGACTTTATTCCAAAACTGAAAATCGTAATATAAAAACAGAAAAGCTGAAAGCAGAAAAACTTAAGTTTTTTATGGATTCTAGTAACCACTCCTAAATTCAGCAACACTTATATTTTGTTACCTAGCTGAATTCAATAACCAAATCATCTTCTCTCTGAGAAATAGGAGAAATAAAGTGTGATTCTCTGATCTGAAAGATTTCTGCTGAATCAAAACATCTTTACATCATTATATAATGCATGTATACAGATTCCTTGTATTATGCAATTCATCATCATTCAATGTGGCCATCTCCCTTGGAAAGTGGGATGAAAGGAAATTCACATAGTCCTATCTTTGTTACTATATGGTTTCTCTTCATTTTGCATGCTATCAAATTATCTCAAGTGTATCAAGTCCTCATTACTGTTGAGCCTCCCCTTCCTATCTGTTTCAGAATTACTGTTGATGTTTACTGCAAAAGTACTATTTTTTTCTTCTCTTGGAAAACAAATTGTTGTAATTTTTATACACTGTGGAAATAGATTAATGTTTGGTCCAATTTGCTTTTTGCTAAGTATTAAGTAAAGCTATGAAGTAAAAAGAATTAAAGTGTTTCCTTATATGTTTCATTCAATTAAGGCCTTAATCCTCCTCTTAAACGAATTCTGTAGAGTACTGCTACTCTTTTTCAGTCTTCCAAGAGGAGAGATCTGAATGAGAAATATTCAGTGAAAAAGTTTAAACTGAAGAGCTTAAATCTGACTCATTAGTGATGTATAACCTAAATCTGTCCTTTTTTCTGGACTAACCAAAAACAAAACTTGCTTGGAAGCCAACTTTGACTGCTAACTTTTTTACAACAATCACTTAAAAAACAAGCAAGTCTACAGCTTAACAGCACATCTGCTTAGCCATACTACGCTTCCTGGGTTTGCAGTAGCTTTGCTAAGCTCAAATAAAAAAAAAAATAAATAAAATCTTTCTATACAGTTTAAGAAAGGTATTTCCTGTCCACAAGGCAAGTAAAAAGGCCTAACAGTTACAGCAACAATTACCTCGAAGATCTGTGTTCTAGTTTTCAGTAACCTCCTCTTGTTCCAAATTATTGATCTAATAGAATTACCAAGTTTTCTTGTTTTAAGACATGCACATGTCCTAAATTTCAGAGAATGCCTGAGGACTTTCTAAAAATGCTACATGGGACCTCTGTACAATTCTGGAGCCTTCTATCACTAACTTGAAGGGCAGCTAGGTTTTCACTATTAACCTGCCTAAATCTGCACATTTGCAAGGTTCAGCAGTTCAAGATTTGAAAGGTCATAATTATTGCCCAATATTTCTATATTTTATGTAAGAAAAAAATGAGAAAAAATTGAAAAATATTAATTATTATGTATATTGAGTATACAGAATAGCACTGAACATAGCTCATACACACATACAAGTTTACAGTCACTAACATTCACAAGGTTTGCTCCAATCTTCAAAAAGGAGAAATAGCTTTTCTTCTGATTAGTAATCTGAGTTGTTTTATGAACACCTACCATTTTATTTGTGCATTTAATAACTAAGTTACTGAATCATAGCATTGCCTTGTCATTTTAGCTATGTTCTCTGCAGAGTCCTTTTGAGAAACGTGGCAGTATTACCTACGGTGTTTCTGCAGTATCTGCTTGAAAATTCAGTGGATGAAAGAGTAAGCAGTCCATCTTTAGCTTTAGGCAATTCACAGGATAGCAGTATTTAGTTAGCATTAAGCAGTTAGCATTAAGAGAAGAAGTCAGTCACAACACTTAAGCACTAATATTCAGTTCAAACCCTGGAAGTACGAAACTCAAGTTAGATATATTAAGGGCTTACTATGCAAATGTCACACCCAGTTTAGCTGCTTTTAAACATATAGCCCAAAGACGTCACTGGAGCGTATTTTTAACTCTCAAAATGAGACTTTTTGAAAATATGTACTGTAGATACAGAGACAGTTCACATATTTAGTTTTTATTTTCTTTTATTCTGTTGTAAAAGATATTCAGTCCACTTGTGAGAACATCCACAAAACTAAAAATTTCATTACCCACACAAAGCCAAAACAGAAAAGCAGAGAAATAAGATCTACTTTCCTGATATAAGAGATTTATATTCATTTTAGAACTTTCTAGAAACCCCAAACTTCAAGTTTTGTACTGAACCATAATTACTGTTTCTAACACTGCATGCATTAAACACATAACCGGTCTTCAGTAAATGTTAGGTATGGAAACAAAATGAAGACTTTTTAATAGTAAAAATTAGAGAATCTGCTAATGGTTCAAACTTACTTTTAGTTGCACTCAGTGTTTCAAAAAAAATATCAGCCCCATATTTTTATCAAGTTCTCATTAAAAGAGATTTCTTCATAGAAGCCGTTTTTCCCTCTTCTCCTCCACAGAGGCATTTCAAGCAAGCAAGCAAGCAAGAGGGAAAATGTATTTTGAAAGGGCAACTATGGAGGTGAACACACACTTTGAGGCCATCAGGTTAGAAAGTACATGTCATCTGAAAATTGGACAGTTTTTTTCCTAGCTGTAAAAGGAAAACTTTAATTTCATGAAGGACCACTGAGTGAAAAATCAGAAGGGACCTAACAGTGCACTTTGTAAAGATTAAGTGGGGAAAGAAAATTAATTCTATATAGGTATTTGTCAAAAAGAGAGGCAGAAAGCAGCATTACAACCCCTGAAGGTACAAGATAAAAATGCATCTTGTTTTTGGCAAAATAAACTTGCAAAAATGCTTTATCTGAAAAGGATAGGATGACATACACCTAACTTTGTGGAATTATAAGGATACCCAAACAGCACTTGCAAAAGCTCATAAGGGACAGGACAACTCTGGTTGCTTCCCCCTCTCTAGGAAGTGAAGCCTTTAAAGGCCAACCAACTGAAGTGCCATCATTTACTGTTGTGCCTGCTGAAAACAGATACTTAATTCAGCCTTATTTTCAAATCACTAAAAAGGATACCTCAAATGTTCAGTAATTACGAGGTAACACATAGAGAATGCTGTTTTACGTTGGGGAGAGAAAAGGCTGAAGATATGAAGAATAAAACAGCAAATTGCCTTGCCTTTTGTTCTTTTTTTGTCCAGTAATTTCTACTAAAGATCTCATCCAAATTGTTTAGATCTTGTCTCAGCCTTTGACGGTTAAAAATATTTAATTTTACAGGCTTATCGGGCATCTGACCTAATGACAAGCTTTCTGAAGAGGCAAGTTAACTGAATGACTTAAAATCCTATCAAGTTAGCAAAGCTCAGCTTTTCCCTTAAAATCAGGTTAAAGAGAAATTCTCTCTCCCCTCCTCCTCCACCCATCCTGATCAGAAAAAATGACCTCTTTCTACTTCCACATGTCACAGTGGTAACAAATATAAATACACAGAACTACACCATTTTCTGACAATTTAATCATATGACTATGAGAAAACCAAATCTGAAGAAAGGAACAAAATGATAGCAGAAAGAATAGAGGAGAGCTCCAAAGCAACTTACAGAAATACGATACTGATAGATTTCATGTTAGTCAATTTGCATCACAACTGTGCACACTACTCATGGCAGTAGTGGGCTGGGCTATCATCCAGGAAGACCTAGATGAGCTGGAGGAATGGGCCAACTGGAACCTTATGAAATTCAAAAAGTACAAATGCACCTATGAAGGAAATATAGGCTGGAGCTGTGCTGAGGAGGACCCGGGGATCTTGGTAGATAGCAAGCTGAATATGAGCCAGTAATGTGTTCCAGCAGCAAAGGCGACCAACTACACCTGGGGCTGTAAAACAGGAGCACAGCCAGTATATTAAGGGATGTGAAATCTCCTGCTATTCAGCACGTTAGATCACCTCTAGATTATTTTGTTCAGTTTGGGGGTTCTCCAATACAAGAAAGATATCAATAAATTAGAGCAAGTTCAGCAGAAAGCCATCAAGATGGTCAGGGAGCTGGAGTACTTGCTCTTTGAGAATAGGTTAAGGGAATGGGGCTTACTCAGCCTGGACAAGACAAGATAGAGCCAGGCTCTTCACAGTGGTGCACAGTGAAAGACAAGAGAAAACAGGTATAAACTGAAACAAGATGGGTTCAGACTGTACATAAGAAGGATTGTCAAGCAGTGAACCAGGGTGCCCAGACAGGTTGTGCAAACTCTAACATTGAAGGTTTTCAAGATCCATCTGAGTGAAGTCCTGAGCATCCTGGCCTGCACTCAAGCTGTGACCCTGATGTGAGAGGAGGTTGGACTAAATGTCTTTGAGGTCTTTTCCAACCTAAATTATCTTATGACGGCTCTTTCATCTAATGAAAGGAAAATACTTACTTTAAGCACATCATTAGTATCATCTCTGTTATCTGAGCAGCAGCACATTATCCAAGCAGCTACTCAGCTAGCTAAGTTCCTTCTAGTCTCCCTCCTGCAGATACTGTTTGAAGTCAATACAGAAGGATAGGAATTTCCTAGAGCAATTCAGAGAAGGTGCCTAACATGCATATTTTGGGATTGCTTTCTGGCAGCACTTGTCTCTACTAACATGAAACAATGACAGAGATTAGATAACTGATTTTGCCAGGTAAAAATAGGTGTGGTATATTGGCAGATGGGCACATCAAGAGTTTGCCAAAGACAGTCCAATTCATCCTTTCAAAACCAACTTTATGTGAAGATGGCATATTGCTAATGGAGACAGCAATCCTCACGTAGTTTCCTTGCATATTCTTCTCTTACAAAAAGGAGATTGCATTAGGATTGTTTCTAGATTACCCTTCCTGGTGTATAGAGTCTGAACTTCTTTGCTACTATGTGCTCCTAACTTAACCCTAACTCATTCTTGAGATGAGAAACTCCCTGCCTAACAGTTTTCTGATATAAGAATGTATTGCTCTTGAAGCTCCATCCTGTAGCAAGTTCTTGTATTTTCCCAAAATGGCAACGAAATTGTCTTCATAGATCTCTCAAAAATAAACCCCAACACACAAATAAAAAGTAGTATGATTCCAGGCTTATAAATGAGGTCTTGGGGTCAAACTCTTTCTCAGAAGAGCTAATAATCCCTGTCCTGTTTCAAATTCTGCTCTAGATCGTTATTTTAGTGTTCTCTGCTCTTTATCAAATAACCAGACACAACCACAGGCAGTTTACACATTTATTAGATGCATTACCTGTTTACAGGGACATTTAAAACAGACAAGACCCTGAGTCAGAACAGCTTGTAATGTCAGCAATTTTGATTCTTTTTCTCAGTTGAAGCAACAGCAAATCAGCTCTCTTCATCTAAATTTGTCCACAGAACTTCACAGTTTTGCTGACATGGTGGTATCCTTGATATCTTCTTCTGAAAGGCAAGGCTTTTTATCCAGCATGTAAAAAATGCTGTCATGACAGCTAGGTTCATTTGATTCTAGATGCAAAAGACTGAATCTTTCCTCATATTTCCATTTCCCTTACCTTCACATGTTTGCTCAGATACTGCTAGATTAACAATCTATCCTCATGTCCTTCCTTTAAACAGTTTGGCTTTTCTCTGTCTTACTCTGTTGATATTGAGCACAGCAGATACACCACCAGTCTTCCATGTCTGAATTTCTTCTCTAAGCCACACTTTTGAGTTAGTGAACTAGCAAAGTTTTTCTCCTAGGAAAAGTAACTATTTTGCTACATCATAATTAAAAGGTGAAAAAGAATGTCAAAACTAAATCATATATTATTACCTCTCTTAGCAGACCTCAAAAATGCTGAGAAGCAACAACTCAGGCCATTGGGAACTGAAGTTCACTACCAGCTTTGAAGTGCAAGATCACACTGCCTTAGATATAAAAGATTTAAATCTTTCAATCTTTATGCAATGAGAAGGTCTTATAAATCCCAAGTGAGTTGGATGAGGTGGGAATGTGGAACCTTTGGTTCCTGGCTATGGAAAATTGCCAATAGTAACAACTAAATAAACTCTAAATAGATGCAGCCAAACAAAATTGTTAAGCAAAGCCCAGGGATCACATCCTGGTTTGTAACCACAACCAACCCCCAATTCCAGCTGTTGTGACAGTTTGTGCTTTTCAAAAGCATCACTGTTCTGAAACTACTTCTTGCTATCAAATTTATGGCTAATATAAACACATCTCTCAGTTTTTTTAAGCATTCATAAAATTTACAAGAAGTATCACTTTCTGCATATCTGCAATTAACAAAAAAGGTCTCTACGGTCAGTTGTACTGACATCATTGATACACTAGCAAGTCAAATGAAACTAAATTAAGCTAATGAGCTATTGAAACACATTATATTTTCAAACCACGAGAACGGTTGAAAAAGAAGCTAAAAAAATAAGTTGTTCCATGAACAGCAACTAATGAAGCTTGGTTTCCTGTAGACCTGCGTTCTTTTTGCTTTAGCCTTGCTTCTTTCTTTCCCTTTGACATCGGTATCAGCCAGAAGACAGAAGCACGGCAGTTAATTTGGGGCTATGCACTTAACAATTGGCCAGCCAGCTGCTGTGAAATGAAACAAATTATGTGTTCTGCTTGTTTTTATCCTCAGTAAGAGCACTAATTTGGGTCTTTTTCATCGATAACAGTATAACAGCTTTCACAGAGCCTCTAACAGCCACAGGGGAAGCGCTATCCCAAACCGTTTTCGAATCTGATTAATACTGGTCAACAGATCTAAAAAATATATTGAAGAGAGAACTGACCAAGCCCAACTACATCCTCAGAAAACATGCATCATTTCCTCAGAATGCTAGGTGCAAAGCTCAATTGGTGCTTTTAATGAAAATGTAAACATAGAACCAAAGTGACAAATACATCGTTTTCATTCTAGTCAAAATAACACAGAGTATGTTTAGAAGGCTCTTCACAAGGTACAGTCGTCTGAAATCCTATTCCAAGGTGGCTATAAAACACATTATTCAACTTGACAGCCTAAACACAGAAAAGTTTCATGAACATCTGACAGTTTATCAACCGGTTTTAGAGAAATCCTACTTTTTCACTTTATTAGTCAAAAATGAAAATACACCTGTGCTTTTTCGGTCTTTTTTTCCCTCCCATCTCAAGTTTCACAAGGAACTGACAAGCATGCAGGCATGTATTTTACTTTGCCACTACACTGTATGTACATTTATCTTCCCAAAGATAGGAGTGGTAGCAAATTAGGGGAGGAGGGTAATTGTCATGGCTGCTGGCTGAGCATTGCATGTAAAATTCTTGAACACTATGCTGAAAATCTCAAATCTGCCTTTAAATTCTACTTTTGGTGAAGTTACAACTTTTCACTGCTTAAGAAACATTTGGAACAGGAAAAAAAAACTAATTTTGTTGTAGATTCTACAAGAAAACAACCTTTCAGCATTTAACAAAAGCCAATACAGTTTTATTGCACAAGTGAAGCTCTCAAAGAACAATGAAACACCTTAAATTTTAGGTCAGAAGTTTGATAGTGTGTGGCATCTTAGGGGAAAAAAAAAAAAGACATCTATTGCAGCAGAGAGAAAGAAAGATAACACTATCATTCCATTCTCTGATGCCTCCTGTTTCCCTTTTATAACTATGTGGCAGATGCACAAAGCAAGCATGATTAAGTAGCAGAAGAGATATTCTGTAAACTATGAGCATTCAACACAAATTACTTGCCTCAAAAAAAATCTGCTGAAGGCCACATTAGCTTTCTTGTGTGACCTATTCTCTGGTATATTTACATTTCAATTTAAGAGGTAGGGATCACTGAGAATTACACCCAAATTCAGATCAGTAGAAAATAGAAGAATATAGCAGCAAGGAATCCTGCTAATTATTTTTGACTAAGAAAACAAAAGTCTTCTCTTAAAAAAGAAAAGTAAGGAGCTATATTCTCAATGTAAAACCACTCAGTGAAGCTGTTTGGTGTATTGCTCATGCAGCTAAAGAGCACTTAGGAGGATCACAACAGCTAAGTTTAGCCTAGTAAGGCTAATCACCCCAGGTATCCTCTGCAATCAACAGAGAGACAGGGACACCACAGGGTAACTGAGACCAAGAGCCTAGCTTAGCTGCTATGAATCACAATCTGCATGAGCTACACAGGCTAACCTAAGCCTTTCTGAATAATCTCCCTCTTGCTTTATATCATACTAGCAAAATACCTGAAGTATTAGTATATTACACTGCTCTGTTACAATTTTATAATTGGTTTTAGCTTAATTGCTAGTAGTTGTATTATGTTTGTACCTTAAGTGAAGCTAGTGGATGTTCTGGACCAAGTAAACTCCAATGAAAGGAAGCCAAATCTTCATCAGGTAGAATATGATTACCTAGAATACAATGCAGAACTTTATTTTAAAAGTACACTTTAACACATATATTGATTCTACATGAAATAAAACAAATTTGCTGTTAGTTCTCAATTTATAATAAATATGTTCACTGCAGAGAAATTAAATTTGTAAATATCTTTCTGAAAGTCCACAAAAACCTAACTGGAATGCTGCAGTTACAGAAGAATAAGCTTCCTTCTGTTTGAGGAGCACTGTTCGATGAAACCCAGCTGCCTTAAAGAAGCAACAGAGCCACAGTCACAACCAACTGTGCTGACCTCAATCTGGCATTTCTATTAGGGCATCCTCAATAGGATTTAATAATTCAGGTGCAACAATGTAAGAACACACTCTATTACTCCCAGGCTGAAGCTGCAAAGTCCTTCTCGCATCACAGCATACACCATTACTGATTCACATCCCAGCTACCTCTGGCACTTCTGCACTGTGCTCCACTACATACTGCGGGTCAGATGGCAAGCCACAAGGCAGATTTATGGAACACCGGCAGCTCTGGATGACAGGTTCCTACTTCCTGACGTTTCTTTTGCTGACCTACCAGGTCAGCCAACAGTGTGTGTTAGAGGCTGTGTTAGGGTTAGCATCATCACAGCAATTAGAAAATCATTTAGTTATTTCAGACTATAGATGGTAGCTGCATCTACCAAGCTACTTATGTCAAATGGAAGACCATTTAAATTACTTTGATTTTTTTTCAAAGCACATCACAATCAGAAAAAAAAAGAAAAATTATTAGTTAGGAAATATTTCAAACATCTGAATTAATCAAGTAAACAGCTAACTCATCATCAACTGATACAGCTCAGTATCTAGGAATCCAGACTTTAGGAAGAGCTAAACAGAATGTATTACTACACTTCTAATAGAAAACTTAAGGATCTTTTTCAGTAGTTAGTTTTAAATAGCAGCAATTTAGCAGTGAATGCACAGTTCTCACTGTTGTCGATATATTTAGAGCTTTTTTTTTTGGGGGGGGGGCATTCCATAGTTTGGACAATATCTTGATCTCTCATCTACTCACAAAGAATATTAAAGTACTGGAACAACCACAACAGTTGTTTACTTTCTTGATATTTTGCTTTCAAAGTATTCTAAATTGTTTTTAATGCTCTTTAATGTGTGAAAATGGAGGAGGCCATCCACTGTCTGGTGACTACTGGATGCTCTCTAGAGAGAGAAATCTTCATGTTCAAACAGTATTTCTCCTACTGCTGAGATCTCCAACAGGCAGATAGTATAATCTTTATTCATGAAGAGCTAAACCCTAAACTCACATCAGAAAGACATTCAGCATGCTTGTATGTAACAGTCACATTATTACTAATCTTAGTCAATTAAATCTAACCAAGGCAGGATTATACAGCCTTTATAAGCCAGGTCTGGAAAAATCAATTAAAGCCAGACCAGTAGAAAGCTTTGTGAGCAACCAACAATAACTCCTGCAGATTCCAAGATTATCTTTTAAAATAGTCAGAGCTTCTCTCCCTTCCACCAGGGCCTCAATCTTGTTTGGCCTCCACCTGTCATTACAGTTAATGCTATGCTCCTGAATACATACATATGACAGTCTGATAATTTGATCAGTTCTCAGCTTATATTAAATTTTAAAGTTTAGCATTTTCAAGCACAGCACTGTTTTCTGCAGTCCAAATAAGAAGTGATGCCTACATTTACCCTATGGTTTCCTAAAATTTTACTAAGGAACAGAATGTGACTACATAACTAAACATGTTACAAAGTACTGTCCCAGTGGAGAAGAGATCAGCATTACATAAGCAACCTCTATTTCTTGATCTGGCTGAACAGCCTCAACATATATTGATTTCTTCCATTTTAATGGCTTATTATAGTGTATGCTTTAGATTTTTTAAAAAAAGCAATTAGATTCTAATTGAAGCCACTGCCCTTCCTAAAGAGTTCACAAAATTACAGACCTATATACAATACACTGCTTGTTTTTCTAACAAAGCTTTTTTTAAGCATTCCCAAGTATTCAATTTAAAATTTTAAAAATAATTCAAATCAATCCCTGTTTATATCAACAACAATCAAGTCAGAACCTTAGTGCCCACTCTAACAGGACACAGTATCTTAGTCACATTTTAACTACTCATGACAAGAATACTCCCTGTATTATAAAGCTAAAACTGTAAAATCTCTTCTGCATGGCAAGTGGTAAGAAGGAGAGCGCTGTATCAAACAAACAAACCACACACTGTACATAAGCTTCCCAAATAGTAATTCTTTTTTGATTTGCCTAGCTGGTACAGTCAGAAAAATATTTTCCTAGCACATTCAAACAGAAAGACCGTATCTCTGAAAGAACTCAATCCCAAACATTTTTGCCATTAAGAATGCTTTTTCTTTTTTTTTTCTCCTCCCCTGACCGATTAGTTGCAATTCCTCAGGCTCTTCCTGCTGCTGAACGTTTGAAGGAAGAATACACTCAAAACGTATTCACTTCTCAGCTGCTAGACTTGGTTCTCTTTCAGCTTCTCTTTTCAGCCAAATTCAGCCTTGAAGTTAATGACAAAGTTTCTGAAAACAAAGTAGTTCAAGCTTTCCCTACACGGGAAAACTGATCTGCAGACCCAAAGCAGAATAATTACATAGCTGTTATGATAGTTTTGTCCTCCTCTAATTGTAAACATTAAGCCAGCAGTTTAACTGCAATTATTTCAGAATATACTCATTTATTCCAAAGCAAATGGCTAGCATGGGGAGTAACACTGATGCACCCAGAACAGAACAATGTAACAGATTCATACATCTTCCCTTGTAATCAAGTTCGTGGTCATACTTTCCTGTAGTGACTTTCTTCATTCTACTTATGAGATTCAGGAAACCCACAGAGACCACAGGAGCAAAGTCAGAATGACCTGTGAAGTCACGCAAGCCCTCAGATGTTCAAAAGATTTATTGAGACCTGATTAGCTACCCTGCTTTAAACATACGTCACAACGTTCACAATTACGTGTCCATATGCATTTAGTATTTTTATTAAAAAAACTTAAGTTGCTATGTTCATCAGGATGTAAGAGTCAGAAAACGTTGCCAGTACTTTAAGCCAAACAATATCTGTTTATTGTAGATTTATATAATCACTGTTTATATCACCAAATACCTAGGTTTCATAATATCCACTAGTAAAAAAAATAAAAAGATACCCAAAACAGTAAGAAGTCTGAAGAATCTTCTGCTCTACGTCTACCTTCCAAAAACTCTTCTCTGTTCTTACTCAATACACACACAAGGGAAGCTCTGAGCAAAACACACATACACATAAACCAACTAAACTTGTAGCTCAATTGCTTAGGGATTGAACCAATTTGAAAAAAAAAAAAAAAAACAAAACTACACAACATCTCTTTACTAATCGTTTGAGATAAGCCTTAATGACATCAGTTTCCTTCTCCTCAGAAGCAAGCTGAAAAATATTTTGTCAGATAAACTATCAAGCAAGAAACTGTTCAGAGCTTTTTGCATAAAACTTTAAAATCTTCAGAAAGTTTACTGTTGTTCACATAGCATTTAATATAACCAAGCCAACAATGGCACAACAAGCCATGCAGCCGAAATTCTGTGATATGTTAAAATAATGTCTTTCACACACACTTTAATTCTGTAAAGCACATCTTGTAACTGTGAAACTGCTCTTCAAACAGTAATCCTTACTCACTGAACTGGCATTCAACAACTTATTTATAGAAGTCCAAAACAAAGCTTAGCAATAGTAGTCTGTCATCCAATTTACCCAGACTTTTTGTTTTAAATTGCTGCTTAGCCAATCACTTGCCATTCTTTCATGCAACCATACAAGTGGGCAGCTGTTCTTGACATGAAAAAATCATATATTAAGAAATAAAAACAACTTCAGCCAATCAAATACTTGTTACTTTCTACTGTATGTAGGTTCTTTCCTTCTTAGTATGTGAGGTATCTGCCTGGATGAGAAACTTATAAACATTAAAGACTAAATTGTATTATCTTCATGCTACATCATTCGCCCCCACACGCATTGTTTTTTCAATACAAACTAAATCTTCATATGATCAAAAACATGATTACTCTCCGATTATTCACCTGAAGTTAGGAGACTATAACAAATAAATCTTATTAATTGGAGGCTACTTCATTTGTCATTAATGTTCTCTTCCATCTGAGAGTATATGCTTTACCATCGGTCTGAAAATAAAGTATGTTAACATGTTCCCATTTCAGATGAGATGCAAAACTGAAGTCTTTCCTATCTGTCATCATTAAAGATACTACACCATTTACCATTAGGAGCAGAAGTACTAAGAAACTATCCATAAAAGTAATGGAACAGTAAAATCCTGGTTATCACACCTGCTGTGCAGTTTCATTCAATTATAGTAGAATATAGTTCCAGTGCAGTTGATGCACAGTCATACTAGTTTTCCTTCTAACAGGGAAACAAGCTCCCATAATCCAGAAATCTACACTCCATACTCTATGTTATTTTTTGGTAGAATAGAAAATAGGACTTCCTAATCTGAAAAGAGAGCTATTAGAAGTAGACCTTAAATGCTACGTTAAGACTAGAACTAGTATAACCACAGCAGTCTTTTTTTTTCCTTTTTTTGCCTCACAGAGTATTTTGGCTATGCAACAGCTTTGCAGAACTTTTACTTCCTACCCTCGTTTCTAGAGTGCCATAATTTGCATCTCTCACAGATCTCAACAAATTCAGCATCTGTGTGGCCTTACGAACAAGCACCTGGCCCACCTCAAAAACAGTAGGACAGACTGAAACAAGTGCTTAGATGCTTTCACTTAAATTAGGCACATACATTTTAAAACACTGTTAAAAGAAACTGAAATTCTAAGTTTGACTAGTACTACCAAGTTCTTTTATTATTTCACTTACCTAAAAGAGCAGCAAAAATAGGAAAGCGATTTGGATTCAGGTCCAGTTGCTTGGCAACTTCATGCATTAGGTATTGGCTTGTTGTGAGACTTTTCCCATTACGGCTCAGTTTTAGGGCATGGGCACTGAAATAGTAAGGGATGTTGCACAATGCATAATCGGAATCATATGCAACCAAACCATGGAACCCTTTTTCTCTGCAGAAAGCAATTACTTCTTGATGATGATCTTCAATGCTCTGTGCAACCTATAGTGGAAAACAGAGTAATCAGCTACAATGTGAAACTGTATTATTGGTTTATCATATTTATTATGATACACTGGATTTTTCTGAAACTATAAATATGTATTAGAAATGCAGAACATTTAAAGAAATTTAAAAAAACGGTGACACTGACAAAGCCTATAAGGATATACAGGCTATAAGCAGCACTCAGAAACAAAATACAAAGTTCTGGAAGCCTACACACTGAAGTGGTATTACATATTACTAAGCTAATCTGAAGTAACTTTATTAACAGAAACATGCAGACTTTAAACATGTTATTATACCAATGTCTAAGTCAACTCCTGGGAAAATTCCTAAAGCAGTGGATACTTCAACCATTTAGCAAGCCAAGATGCCCCCTTAAAAGCAAATGCTCCCTCACCCCCTCCCATCACATAGCCACTTATAAAGATTTGCACCCCTGTTTTAAAAGGTAACAAATGTATCCCTAGATGAACACAGGTAACTTTTTCAGTCTTTGAAATACCTATTTGCAGTGTAAAGTCTAATTGTTTCCTCTTTCCACTTTCAAATCTGTATAACCCATGCATTTACGCACAGTTGTCTGATGGGGCAAATTATTTCAAGTTTAAAGCCCAAAATTCACCTCTCAATTCACGTTGCCTAGCAAAGCACATATTTTAGTCTATGGCAGTCAGACGACTAGAACAGACATGTCCTGCTGGGGGGACTTGGGCCAATTTCTAACACTGGAAATATAAAAGCAATCCTCCTACCATGCAGCATGTTGCAATAAAACAGAAAACCACCACACAAGCCCAAGATGACAGCTTAGTACTGACAGTCCTGCATTTCTACACACAAGAACTACAACTACAGTTTGCATGCAAGCCTCAGCAAACAAAAATTAAAGCAAGCTGAGTGCTTTTGATGCCTTTTATCCTCTATGTATGTAATGAACATTCACTGATTTTAAAAAACCCACAGAAGTCTCATTCTGGTACAAACTAGCCTCAGTATTTGATTTTAACACCAATCTACAGCAAGCAATCCCAAAAGAGAAAGACAAGCACAAAACTATTAGCTTCACTCTCTACACTACTTATGAATAGCTATAGTGTTAGTGCTGGTGAAGCTATTTCCTCTACAGCCAAAGTCTTGCAGAACTCAAGCAACTAGTCCTGCATCTCTATAGTCCAGTAAAACATTCCACCATTAACCTGCCTTTCAGCAAAAAGTTTCTTTTGTCCAATGCAAGTTTAAAGGGATTCTTCCCTTTTCTATGCCTTACAGACACTGTGTGAATCTTGTATTGAACTGCAATCTCCCAGTGAGTTATGTATGTTTTGGCTTCTCCCATGTAGTTTCACGAGATGCTCCCTTCAAAGCAAACTCATAAGCGACTGAATAGTTAGCATCCCATTCACAGAGCTATTTATATGATCAATAAAAATCTTACTAAACCCTCTCTTTATTCCTAATGCTACTACCTTACAAGTCTTTATACATTTTAAATTAAGATAGTCACCCACAGATTTTTTTTAAATAAAAAGTAGATAGATTTAAATTATGCCCACATACCTTTGCATGCACCACCAAACAAATTAATTATCTGTAAAGACAGTACGAACTCTTTTTGCAGTGGTACATGTTACACAGGTTTGCAGACAATATAAGAGGAAACTAAGCCTGGGGCCCATTCTGATCTCCTATAAACTATTTCCTCCACCTCAACAGCCACCAGTTCCCTCCCTACCTCATTTTATAGAGCTATCTGACACAGCATGTTATGAGTGTGAAACGGCAGTGTGTTTATGTAATACTGGAATCCATGTTCAAATAACTGAACAGTCACATGGAGAAGAGCTACATGGGCTGCTTACCAAGGTACAACTAACCTGCAACAGAATCAAAACCGAAACCAGATGAGAGTCATTTAAATGACTAAAGTCTTACGAAAGAGTAGAATCTGAAGACGAAAGAGTAGAATCTGAAGATGCAACTATATGCAGAGGAAGTGCACAGATCAGAATCAGAATTAACAGGGGAGGAGAGAGGGAGAAATAAAGCCATTAATTTGGAATAATGTTCAGGTTTAAATCACATGCAAACATTAACACCACTAGATGAAATGCAATTTGCTGCGTGTGAACATGTACATACACATTTAAACATGGAGGCTAAAACATGGTCTTACCAAAGTATTAAAGATGTTAAGATGTTCGTTGCTTAGCAAACATGCCTTGCATAAAAAAACCCATTTATTTCAAAAACTACTTCCCCTCTCCCCAAACAGAAGTATATCAGGTCACAATTAAGCTAAGAACTGGTAGGATATTTATTATAACTCAGAGGAACCTGTTATTTTTACATCCTGCTGAAACCATCTGCAAGTGATTTATAATTGTTCTGGATGGAATATAGTTTTTTTTTCCTCCCCTCTAATTACCAAAATAGATTAAATTGGTAGCCAGTTCCTAACTCTGCACAGAAGCTTTCTACTCAAGACTCAGATGTTTCCTGAAAATATGAAAATTAGTTTCATACTTAAAACTAATCACTATTTTAAAACCCAACATCTCAAAACAAAGGGAGAGAAAATACTAGAATTCTGCAATTGCCCTATGCATATGCAAATTTTTTAAAAAATCACATACATGCAAATAAAAATCATACAAACAAGTTGTGTTTGCTTTTTGCCCACGAGGAGAGTTGCTAGAAAGTGATCAAGAAGAAGAATGTGAATAAAATTGGAGGTAGGTTTAGAGAAAAGAAGATAATAAAGCAGATTTATAAAGAGAATAAATTGTGTTAGAAAAAGAGAGGGGAAAAAATGAGTATGTTTTAAGTTCAACAGTATCTCTAAAGTGCATTGTATATGTTACCACCACAGCCACGAAATATTCTGCCTAACCTGAAAATGAATCGACTCACACAGAGCTATTCACACAGTTTCTCAGCAGCTTTATAAATTAGGCATCAATTGGGAATTAATGATATTCTTCCCATTTCCAAGACTGCTGACAAGAACCAGTACAATATGGACTTTCTTTTCAGTGGTGGTTCAATCATATGAATGTTCTTAACAGCAATAAACATTCTTCCCCCCTAAAATAGTATTTGCTAACTAACACTTGCTAGGTCTAAGTGCTGACCTACAACAGACAAACACCCACCCTCTGTATCTCCCCCCATTCACTTAAAAAAAAAACAAAAACCAAAAAACAACAAAAAAAAAACAGTTAGCCAAGAGACCCAGTATGAGGTGTCCTCTATTAAAGCTGTTTCTAGAGATTAAGGCCTATTACCAAGAAACTGCAAAGAAACTAATGCCACAGCTAAGCTTGAAAGTAAACAAAGGGCTACAGGTGACAAAGTTGTCAAATGCGGCAACTTTATCAAGATGAAATGTGCTCAAACAGAAACTAACCAGACTGAAACAGAATGCCACAGAACTCCTACAAATATCAATTTCCTATCAACATCAAAACAACTGGTTTCATTTGGATAGTATGCATCTTAAACATTGCATTAAGCAAACATCCATTTTAACAAGTAATAATTTAAAAAGTTTACTTAATCCCACACATAGCATATCCCCAAATCACTAATGATTTTTTAAGTCTCAACAGCAAGGAAATATTTATAGCACATTCACAACTACCCCAAGATTAATACCTTCACTGCATGATCCTTAATACTTTTTGTTCAAAGGCTAAACAAAAAAAGTATTTCCTAGATACAACAAAGTTCAGATCAGATTATATACAAAGTTTTAGTTACCATTCATGTTCTTTTTTAGTCGTCATTCACATTCTTACCAGTACTCATACCCCAAAAAACCTATCATTTTGCCTATATTCTGACCAGAGAAAAGATTAATGTGACAGACGCAGCAATAATCTCTTAACTTCAAAAAACATTAAGCCTAAAACATGAACTTTTGTGAAACTTAGTGCTCTAAGAACAAGCTTTTTCTTTGTTTCAAGTTCATAGCACACTACATGCAGTTATTCAAGGGGGCACAGTCTTGCTTCTTGCCTAGATCTGCGCTTGGGGCACCCAAAACCGCAGATCCGTAGTAGCCAACCAGGAGCAGCACCAGCACTAACGTGTCACCAGCGGTGGCCTCCGGGCGCCCTGATCGCTGCAGGCCGACCCAGCGGACCCGGCGCGGAGGTCCCGGCGCGGAGGTCCCTGCGCCAGCTCCAGCCTCGCCGCGCTTCCACCAGGGGCCGGGAGGGCTGAGACTTCGCTGTCAGCTTCGCCTCCACTACAACCGCCTCTAAAACGCAGGATGACTTAATACCAGGCCTGGCAAGCAGAAAACTAAACAACGTATTCCTGCGAAGGATCAGCCTCGCCGAGCAACCAGAGCTCCACTAATAAGCCAAGACAGCTTTTCCCCTTTGGCAGAACTTTGAGAAACTTAGCCCAAAGTCACCTTTTAGGAGAACTCTTTCAAGAAAGTAATCTTTACCCTATGGCAGCAACAAGGCCAAAACTTTTATAATCTACCAAGAGTAGTACAAAAAACAGATAACATTAAGCTCCAGCTACTGATCCATGTGCAACTCTAAAGGATGCATGGTATTTTCTATAGTAACTCTACAGAGTATAGAAGTAATTGGCAGCGAAGCCTGAAACCAGTGAGTTCGTGTTTAACTCCCTCTGCTTCTTTCCTCCTTAGTGGGAAACTGAACAAACAGTTCTTAAAATTGCAATTCCATGCACAGGGTTTTTTTTCCTAATATCTTCTGTTTCATGTTAAACAATTTTTATATAAATTTCCTTGTTTTACAGAACAGTCACGGATTATGAATTCTGTACAGAAAGACGTACCCTGTTAGTATCCTGCAACCTTTGAAATCATGTCCTCGATGTCAGAGTAAAGACTACCACGGACCCCAGCTCTCTCCTGAACTGTTGTTTACATTATCAGAAAACACAGAGTTTTCCTTAAAATAAGAAGTTTACGCTGTGAGTTGGGAATTGTTATGTCAGTGCTCGCGATCTCCTAAAACGAAACGGTTCATTATCGCTAAATAAGCGATGAAACACTCCGCACTCAGCCGAAAGGCCACGAACGCATTTGGTCAGGATCTAGCGAAATTCTGCGCTTCCGAAACGGGCGCTTCCAACTTCGGCGTCCGGGAGAGAACAATTTCAACGCGAGTTTCGACACCTCGCCTCCGCAGGGGGACTTGTTGCTGATCTACCGCGCACGGTAACTCGCTTAACCGATTTATTCCTCCCCCCCGCCCCGTCCTCAGCAAGATCGCTGCGCTCGGCGGGGGCGCCCAGCGCGCAACTCCTCCCCCCGGCAGGCCCGGGCGGGAGCGCGGCGCTTCCGCGGCGGCGGCGGGGCCGAAGGGACATTTTGAGTCGGAGCGGCAGCCCCGACAGAACATGGAGGCAGGGCTCGCCGCGCCGCCCGCGCTCCGCGCCCCGGGGCTCCGCGGGGGCGCCGCCCGCCGCGCCCGGCCGCGGGTCGCCCCGCTCCTGCCGCCAGGCGCCGGCGGGCGGGTATAAATAGAAAATCCCCGGGGGGATTGAGGCCAGCGCGGTGCCCCCGGCCGGGCCCCGCGCCCAGGCCGCCGCCGCCGCCCCAAGCCGGGCGCCGAGCCGCCCCCGCCGGGGCCCGCCGACATTTTGCGGCGGCGGCGGCGGGGCCGGGCCGGGCCCCGGGGAGCGCCCGGCCGCTGCCATCTTAGCGCCGAGCCCCTCGGCGGGCGGCGGCGCCCGGGCGAGGGGGCGCGCGCGAGCCGCGCGGCGGCGGCGGGAGCGCGGGCGGCGGCGCGGCCGCTGCTCACCTTGATGTGGAAGCGGATGAGGGCCAGGCGGATGCAGTGCGCCATGCAGACGGGCGGCAGGAACCAGACCTTGGGCGGCGGGGTGCCCTTGTTCTGGACGTGGCTGACGATCTGCTGCGCCGTCTGGCGCTCGTTGCCCTGGCGCTTCACCCACTCGTGCAGCCGGGCCTTCTCCAGGGCGCCGTTGAAGAAGACGAAGAGCTCGATGTTGCCGTTGAAGCAGGCCTTGGCCAGCGCCGCCAGGTAGCCCAGCATGTGGTTCCACTGCCCGCCGCTCACCCAGTCCGTGTAGAAGCCGCCGTAGAGCCGGTGCAGGCAGTTGTCGGCGTCGATGAGGAGGCGCAGCGGGGTCTGCGGGGGCCTCTGGCGGCCCCCGCCCACGAGGCTGCCCCGGGCCAGCTTCTGCAGCTCCACGGGCACCACGGCGCTGGGGCAGTGCTTCTCGATGTAGTCCTGGAAACCCTGCACTCCCATGGCGAGGACGGGCGGCGGCGGCGGCGGCGGGCGAGCGGAGGCCCCGAGGCGGCGGCGGGCTCCGGGGCTGGCCGGGCGGCGCGGCTGTGGCGGCGGTTGCGGGCGGGTAGTGAGCGCGGTGGAGCCGGGTGGGAGCGCGGGCTGCGGTAGGTGGCTGCTCAGGGGGGAGTGGTATGGATTAGTGGGGGGCTCATGGCTGCTGCGGCCGCCATGTGCTGCTCTCACAGAGCCATGGCTCGGGGATCCGGGCTGCTGCCGCTGCGGCTCCGACTGCCGGGGGGAGGGGGGGCGGCACAGCGCGCAGGAAGCCAGCCCGCCGCCGCCGCCGCCTGCAGCGCCGAGAGCGGAACAGGCGGGACTTGGCGGCGGCCGCCGCTGCCACTCAGAGCGCGGGGCGCGCACGCGGGCGCCGGGGGAGCGCGCCCCGAGCGCCGCCGCCGCCGCCGCCGGCCCGGTGCCGCCCGCCGCCCTCACAGCGCCCCTGCCCTGCCCTGCGGCTGCGGCACTGGGGCGGCGGGGCCGGCGCAGCCCGCGCGGCGCGGCCGTTGCATAACGCGGGCATGCGCGGGAGCGCGGGGGGCGGGCGGAAGCGGCTGGCGGCGGACGGGAGGGGAGGGGAGGGGAGGGGAGGGGAGGGGGCTCGCCGGGGGGGCGGGGGGCTGGCGGGCGGCGGCGAGCGCGGTCGCGGCCCTGCGCGGCGCAGCGCAGAGCAGCGCGGCGGCTCGCTCGCCGGGGGGCGCCGGCGGCCCCGGCCGCGCTCGCCGCCATCTCCGCGGGGGTGGAGCGCGGCCCGCTCCCGCGCGGCGCCGCCTCGCTCGGCCCGCGGCCGCCATGGCGAGCGCCCCGCCCGGCGCGGCGGCCCCGCGGCCCGGGCCCCGCCGCGCCCTGCGCCCGTGGCCGCGGCCGGCCGCGCCGGGGAACCCTTCCAGGCCCCGTGGTACCAGCCCGCTTCCTAAAGCGTCCACATCTGCTGGCAGTCGATTGTTTTAAATTCTGTTGACGCTTATTTTTTAACATCGCTGTTCGTTAAAACGATGGGTATTTACTTTTTCTGAAAGGTGTCTCGAGCGTTGTCCCGCTGCTCTCCAGCGTTTGCTGGTGAGAGGTTTTGGCATAGCCAGTAGGAGTTGGGAAGACACCGGCACCCTTCAAATCACGTAGTGCCAAGGCACTCGTGTGATGTCCAAGCCAGATCGTATGAATGCTGGCATACAGTCAGTTTCAGTTTTTCTTAATTTACTTAGCACATTAATTAAAAACTTTTTTTGATAGAAATTGCAGGAATAGCAGTTATTTTAAACAATAAATCCTCCTCACATCACCTACTACAATGTATTACTACTGCCAGTAAAACTTCCAAATGCTTTTGATAGTAAGTTTTAATACAGTCTCAAAGTGTAAATAGTATCTGCACATTTAGGCCTGCCAGTCACAGGCTACTTATATTCTTGCTGTGACTAGTAAATAAATGTAAACATGAGCCACCAGAGAAAAAAAAAGAACTGTTCTGGAGTACCAATGATTCTTTTTTCAGTTTCAACTGAGTGATGTTTTTTGTAAAAAAGGTTGAGATTTGGACTGTTTTTGTGCGAGAGAAGTTGCAAACAGTTTGTCTTCGAAAGAGTGACATAGCATCTTAGTAGTTCTCTGCTATGCAGGTGTCAAGAAAATGTCAAGCTGCACGTGCTGTATATTCACATTAATATTTTATTAATCAGGATGAAAATGTATTGTTAATGAGATTTCAGTCAGGCTAGATTGACACATAAAGTAAATATTCCCACTTGGGAATAGCTATTTCTTAGCAAGTAGGTTGGTTTGTTCTGAAGCAGTGAACACTAACTTGAGGCTGCTTGGTGGATACTTGTATCCAAGAACGTCTGATACGACATAAGGATGATGAAATAATACTGGAAAAGGCTATAGAAATAAAAGGAAAAATAGAAAATTCTTCCTAGATTTTTTTTTAAATAATCTGAGAGCATCGTATCCTAAGTAAACAAACGAAAATTTTTCAAACTAGCTTTCGCTTACACTTTTTTGATTTTCCTGTAAGAGTAATCACATGTTAACATCGAAATAATAACGCATTATAGAACACTTAAAAGACGTACAAAACATGATAGCGGACCAATACTGCAAATACAAGGAAATAGGATAAAGGATGAAAGACTTTATAATTCTATGTATCCAAAGATCCACCAAATTTGGTCAAAAGAACAAGAATAACATACCTGTGTTGCATAAAAAGCATACGATCAGGAGTTCCTGCACACGATCAATGCTCTAACTAAAAAACACTGCAAAGTTTGATTAAGACAGCCAAAAGATTGTTAATGTACCCTTGTGATCTGCTATTCAGAATCTTACAAGTTAGTATTTTTCTAAGTTCTTTCCCCTCTTCGTTTCAGGTATGGCTTTTTCATTTCTTTATCCTGTCTGTCACGCACCTTGTATTCAGGAGAGCCTACTCTCAAATTCATCTTAAGTGAACAGTAGTTGATTCAGTAAGAAGTCAACATTTGAATCATTAATTATCTCACAGGATATTTAAGTTCAGTATTTTTAGGCATGACAAATCATGTATAAATAACATATCTCCCAGTTTACTTTGGGTTTTTGTTGTATGGAGGAGAACTACTCAAAAGCACCTCAAAATGGAAACCAAGCTGCTAAAATTCTTACGGTTTCCCATGGAGTTAGGTGGGCATAGCATAACTGAATGGCGCATGGCTCATCTGTCCATAAACAAACACCACCCTCCCTTTTCAAAAGAAAAGGGAAAAGGGAGATAAAATAGAAAGTGAAACACTGTGTTTCAATAATTTGTTTTACCTAAATTGCTATTTTTCAGTGACTGCTTCAGTTGCCAGACAGAAGGCAATAGAAAAGAAGCATAATTTATAGCAAGCAAAGTTACACAGGTAAACAGGTAGACTAAGAAAGATTTAAAGAGCAATTAAGCGAAGGCATGAAGACAGCACATTTTTAAGTAAACAACAGTAGAAAACCTGCAAGAATCAATGGGTTATCTGCATATAAGAAAAGGGAGTAAGAGAGGAAAAGGCATTACAGAGCTTTCTTCTTCAGCATCAAGGCAGAAAATATTTCATGCTGTTACTAGATGTTGGTTCTGTAAGGGAAGGGTTAATAAAGATTAATATTAAAGTCAATGACTCATTTTCCAACCTGAATAGAAGAGAATTAGGAGTGGCTCTCTATAAGGAAGGAACTGAACAGTCATTAGGAAGAACTCCTAATGAATAACCATGTCAGGGCAAGAACACAGAGATGAATGTTATCATTTTAGTCTCAATTCCTTTGTTAACAAAACACAGTCCTACTAAGAGATAAATATGGACTTCTACTGTAACGCGGGGTATAAAGGGGTATAAATCTTGATAGGTATATTTTCCTGGGAAATTACCCATGGGAAACACTTATTTTATCTGATTTCCCTTAATATTTCTGCTCATCTTTCACTCTGATGTGTCTCTCTGTGGAGCCATTTAACTGCTGCTCCTGGTTGCCCCAGAACCTTCTACTTCTTGCAGTGGCAAGGAAGAAAACTCCCAGACTTCCTTTTTACTGCCAGGGCCTGTGAATGGTTTCATGTGAATGAGTCTGTCCTGTGGGTAAGACACGTTTACATATTGTTACTTCAGTGTTCAAAGTTAAGTATTTCTATTATTATTGCTGTACTAAATTTAAATGCAGACATTTGCAAATAAACATCCCATTAATGTTAACATTCCGCTGCTGCTTACGACTGTTAACTGCTCTATTTCTCCTTCCTGTAATCGGAAGCATTTGACTGTGGTAGTGGTAAGTACCATGTAGCAATAAAACTGGCTTTTGTTTCTCTCATGGTATATTTCTTTCATACCTACTTATTAAAAATTTTGTTTACAAAAGCTTACAGACTCTTCGTGTGATTTATATAAAAACAGCTAGATTTTACTTGGACATTTCTTCAGGTCGACTTACCTCAATTCTCAGTATGTATATTATTTCAAGTGATTTTCTTTTCTTTTTTAAAAAGTTATAAACATGCCTACCATTTAATCTAGGTAAAATAGTTCCAAAAATAGTAAAAAATGAGAAAAAAAGTGACTTTGGTTTTAAAATTTCCTTTGGAGAAAACATGTCACTCACTGTAGTCTAGCTCTAACTTTGTATTGTAGAACTTGCTACCAGACAGATCTTTCTTTTATCTTACGTTGGTGCAATTAAATCATATATAATTTTATCAAACAAAAATATTTACAGTTAAAGTATTCCTATTTTCAGGCACATCCCTATAGCCTTTTAAAAAAATTTATAAACACCATCTTGCATTCAGTCACTGTTTTTCAAGTATCTATAATACCTTACCATGGAGTATTTTCCTCTTAGGACATAAAAATGTGCATATGGGAGACATCTAATTTAAATGCCTATCACTCTCTTCATCACCATTAGCTCTTAGATGAGTTTCTGTCTATTTTTGGAGCTTCTTCCCTTTTCAGCTTTCTGCAAGACATAAGGTCACAGAAGCCCATAGGTGACTGGCCAGCTTAAATAGATTTATTTTTGCTAAAAGAGTTGAATATTTTTGTAATATTTAGGAATCTTATTCTTCGAGAAACAATTGTATACCAATTCACATGTGTCTTTTATAGAACTTTCTCTTTGCAAAGCATCTTGCTGAAGTTTCTAATTTCTGCTGACCTCCTCTTACATGTCACGCTTTCCTGCACTCTAACATTTCAACTTAAAATTCTACTTCAACAAAAATTAAAACTGTGAGAGACTGATTGCACTAATATCTGGTGAATATGACTTGCATCTTTTTGCTGCTATCAAATCATTTCTGTTTAGCTACATATCCACTTTGTTTTACTACAATGCAGAATTTTAGGAGATTGTTGTTAGGTATTAGAATATTCTTCTGCGCGTTCTCATTGACCAATATGAACTTTGATGATTCTGATCATTGTGCAGCATCTTAATTTGATTTTCAGTAATCTTATTGTATTGGTCATGTAGAAATTGTGCTTTTTTTTCAAGTTCTCCATCTCTTTTGGCTTAAGCTACTAGTTTAACACTGGGAACTGTTAGCAAAGACTGTTAAGAAAACAAGTGAACAGCAGTCCACCGATTTTTTTCCCCCGTTCTCCCTTACTAGTCGTCTAATAGACCTTTAGTATTTCCTGAAGATTGGCAGTAAGTCCTGCTTCTTCTTTGCCCATGTCAGTTGCTGGTGCTATTCTGACACTCAGGAAGTCTGTTCTTGCAAATACCTCTTGCAAATATGCACAAATGATTACTATACAGGAAGAAGTCATTTTTCTCCTATCAGCATTCATTGTTTCATTTACCATAACAGAATATAGATTTATCCAAGATATATTCTTCCTTGTTACTTTTTCCACTCTTAGTCAAAAGCCATTTTGTGGTAAGCCATTTTATTTTATGCCTCCTCCTTTAATATGAAGGAAAACTGGTTGGTTCATAGTTGATTCTTCATAGATTTCTCACATTTCTGTCCCTTTATAAAGTCCAGTAAATTAAATTGTCACTCTTTCCACAAATTGCTAAATCCTTCCAAGTTCCTGATGATTCAGGATATTTTCTACATGCTGTTCCTGATACCTTCACATTAAGAGGAAGCTCATCCAAGAGGATAATATTGGGGTAGATGTCAGTAGTGGAACAAAGATTCTGTTCAATGGGTTCATATTATTTTGGAATTTCACTTGGTATCTTAATTTCACTATGAGCACCTAATAATATTTTCCCCCATTACAGTCATTTCACTTTTGTTATGGCCTGTTGTCCATTATCCAACAGACATACTCTTATTTCAGTATCATAGCAATTACCTATGCAAAATTACCGCAAACCACTCATCTACAGTGATTGTAGCATAGATTATAGCTATGACAAGCCCCAACATCACATTCTGTAGTCTCTTGTTTCTGCTGAGACAGTACGTATTTTTTGCATTTAGCAGATCTAGAAAGTATTTATTTATCTGTATGATCTGGACAACAATTTCTGTTTCTTGGGCCTGGCTACCTGTTGATATGCTTTTCAAGTCTATTCTTTCTCTTTTCCTCTTCCAAAGACATCTACTGCTTTCCAAGTAATTTCTTTAGGCCATTCAAATACTCGTAAAACATGCTAGGCTAACATTCAAACCCTTTGTGGATGGGACATATCTGAAAACAGCTGCTTGCTATATGACTGGCAGAGGAAGAGGAAAGAGCTTCTCTGACAGCTTGTTATAAAGTCAACGTTAAGACGAAGCAATATGAAGTCCAAGTTGTAATCTAAAGAAAAGATGG
Source organism: Rhea pennata (assembly GCF_028389875.1). Lineage (NCBI taxonomy): Eukaryota > Metazoa > Chordata > Aves > Rheiformes > Rheidae > Rhea > Rhea pennata. The sequence continues at coordinate 17,155,449 of NC_084674.1, read as the reverse complement.
TTAAGAAGCTATCATACTTTAGTAGTGCAAACTTTCTGTGCAGCAGAACAGGAAAACTCAAAACTCTTGATTGTACTTGGAGGCACACCTGTTAGGAGTCAGGTCCTGTACAAACATCCAGTAAATTACAATGTTGCTCCAGCAGACTTTCGGGGCAAGAAAATGACTCGCAGGCACTCCTGTGAGTCTATGGGAAAACCAGCCTAGCAGAGGAGGGGGCAAGTGTGGCTGTCTGAAAGAATTCCTCCTTTCAGAGAACAAGCACTGCTTTCACAGTAGATACTTAGCCTCGGCACAGAGTATACAGATTACATCAGGTCCATTTGCCTTCCTTAATTATTTTTTAAAAAACAAAAGCATAAAAATATTCACTTCTAAATTTGATTTTTTCAGGAGTAAAAGCACAAATAATAAAGGCATTATGAAGCAGGCAACAGGAGCTTGTGGGAAGCAACAGCACTGGTTCTTAGAAAACCTGGAACAGTAGCATGCTGTTCTGTTGGTATTAATGAATAGTTGTGTGAGATATACAAAAAGCCAGTATTTAAAATATATTTTGCAATAGAGAATATTCTGCATAGGAGAATCAACAGTATTCCAAACAGACACTGATATATCAGTTTATCTAGCTATTACTAACAAATACGACACATTTGCAAGTGGTATAATCGGAAAAGCATGTAGAAGCTAAAAATATATACTATGGCCATTTCAGAAGAGCAGCTATTTACACCTCTAACATGTAAAAAAAAACATGCCATTTTTGCTGGCATTTATGTAGTTCATATAAATATTTAAAGAATGTAAATAACACATTTAGCTACCTAAATCTGGGATACAGATTCCAGTTCTAGGAACACCATCAAAGCCAGCCTTTGAGTCTGCTAAGTAACTAAATTCTTCATCTTACCCAAATACATGCCAACATGGTCTACCAGTGTATCATCCATTTTGCCAAGAGATGTAGATATCTCAGTTACTTATCTTACCAAGTACTCCAGAATTTCATCACCAGGAATCCTGCCACAGCAGCTGCTTCCGCTGCAAAGCTGTTCTCCACAACTCAACTGAAAAAAGAAAAATTGAGTTGTTTGGAATTATGAAATATAAAGTGATGGAGTAGCGCCTGCTTGAATCTGCACACGGACTGAAAGGAGCTCTAAAAAAGTTCAAGCTTCATCAACTTTTCAATGTAGTGCGCTGAATACAAGGGGTACTTTGTGTGACCAACTTTCCCGTCACATAATGGCTATCCATTTTTACCTTGTGGGTATAGCAGCCACTCCTGGGACTAGATGCTCCTTGAGCTGGTACAGTTCAAGAAGAAGAAAAGCAGGCACAATCCTCCCGTTGTCCAGATGTGACCCACAAGCCACCAAGTAGACTTCTGTGAACTACAACATTCAGTTCAAATGGTTGCTAATTGTATTTCAATGATAGTTTAAATGATACTGCTGATCATTTCAGAAACATCCAGGTCACTAATTACTTTTTAGTCTGTACGGTGCTCTAAGCATGCAAAGCACTGTAAAAATGTTAAGTAACATTATTAATACTCTTAATGGCCTTCAGTGACTTCCCAGGCCCAAACCTCTGCCCTATCTGTAATCCTCTGTAATCCAGCTGCCCAGGTACAACAGATGTTTCTATAGCATCCTAGAAATAAATAAAAAGAGCAGTGATTAAAATTTAATTATCTTCATTAGCTATAATTAAACAAATGTTAATAAAATATACTAGTAATTAATATTAACTAAAATTCTTAGGATGCACCAGCTTCAGGATGTTTTACCTTAAATATCAGCTTAATCAAACTGAATCTGTGAGAAAAACTTAATCAGGATGTTTGTCAGAAATACACATACTAATCAGCTGCGTGCCTATTTGTAGCAGGCATTATTTATTACCTAATCGTTCCATCCATGCCTGTGCTGGAGGACCCTGACGTTGCACAGTGGGAAAGCTTGCTGGGCTCCTGCCTTTGCTGTGCTGTGCCGCTGATTGTAGAGATTACGTTTTCAAAGGCTGGCAAGTCAGTACTTGCCAGAAGCATTAAATTCCTTTTAGAATGTTTACTTTTATTTTGTACAAGATGCCCATAGTCTGCTGAAGAATCCATTCTCCAGGAAAAATATTTAGAGTGCACGTCACAGTTTTCCCCATCAGAAATTCAGCCAAAGCACACCAAATCTACTAACCACGGACAACATAGGGGTGGTCAAGATGTTTATACATAAAACACTGTATCAGTGAGCGTAAAGTACACATCTTGCCCGTGTAATAGATATCTAGTAATGAAATGGAAAAGCTAGTTAAGACCTTTTTAAAATACATGCTTTCAGCTCTTCATTTGAGCTCAAGAATATAGGTTAACTATAGTGCAGTGGATTTTAAATGCAAAATCTAAGCAATTGGACTTACTGATGTAGGATGAAAAAGGAGGCTTGTTTTCCCATTGAAAAATAAAATGAATGTAAATAAATACTAACACTGATTTTTTTTTATTAAGGTTTATGTGAGATTAATCCCTTTACAGTCCTAGAGTGTATTAGGTTTGACTAATCTACTCTCAATTTTATGTAAGATTGCAGACATAGAAATAGAGCTAGGAGCTAGCTCTGCTAGTTAGGAGCTCTGCTAGCAGGCACACTGAAATGAGAGTGCGATAATATATTTGTACTTTACACTTGAAGCCAATGATTTTGTGCCTGTACTTGCATGAACACCTGTTTGTATTAACAAGCCCCTGAAACAGCTTTAAATGAGACATTTAGTTATGCAAAAAAGGTGACTGGTCCAAAAACACTGAGATTTGCACAAGGACAAAATTTTGCAGGCAATTTCAAAGATGCAGTTTTTGCAGCCATTTGACCTGGGCGTTTTGCTTTCCACATAAACGATCTGTCTCTCTTGCTTGGATAATACTTTAGGAATGCTACATGTGTACCTCTCCTTTTCCTGTAAAGCTCTGCAACCACCCTATCTGTGGAAATTAAAGTCTTGAAAGATTTTTACATTTTGTTACTAAGTGGTGGGCTTTTTTTCCTTTTACAACTTTGATGGTGTTTGAGTAAACAGGAGAGCAGGTAATTACTAGCTTCTCTCTTTCAGGAAGAGCTTGCTTTAACTGCTCGAATGCTTTTAAAAGATCCCACAGTTTGCACACAAGAGCAGACCTGAACAGATGTCAGATACATACTGGCCTGGTAAGAGGTAATATTTAAACTTATATAGTCCCAGATTTTTGAATTAAAGATTTTTTCAGTTGGATTTTGGTCTTTTCAAAAAGGTCTGGCATATTTGTGTCTTAGTTGTTTTGCCTGACAGAATCGATATCTACTTACATAGATTAGGGTTTCATCTTCATTTATTCCTTTAAAAACGGATCACTCGATATTTACCCTGTGATTTCCTCACCTTTAATGTGAGTCAAAACAGCACTTAAAATGTAGGGAATTACACCTTTGAAAAACGGTATTTCTTTCACAACAGATGAGAAGACTTAAAAAACAGATACACTTGTCACTTGAGGATGGAAAAACCTTACCTTTGGAAGTAGCACAAACATGCACCCTGGCCTGCGTTCAATGTCTTGACTGCCGTAAGACCGAAAAACATTGATTAGCATAACTTCACAGTCTAGTCCTGGGAAAGAAAGAAAAAAAAAAAAAGGTCATGGAAAATGTAAATATTACACAGCTCTCGGTAGTGAAAGCGGTTCCGCTTCCAGGAGAAGGTGCCGCTGCTCCAGGGCGGAGCGCGGCGCCTCGCCCAGCTCCCTCCGGCAGCGGCGCGGGCCGTGGGTGTCTCGCAGCCGTTGCCCGAGCGCGGCGGCGGGAGGCGTTGCCAGGCAACGCGGGCGCGCGGTGGGGGAGGGGGCAGCGCCGCGCCACCTCAGCTCACCTCGGCCGCCCGGCGGCGGGAAGCGGGGGGCGGCGGCGGCGAGGCGCTCCGGGCGGCGCGGGCGGGGGGGGGGGTCGCGTCGCGGTGCTTCCCTAAAGCGAGGCAAGCACATAAACACACGCGAGTGCTTGCACAACTGGGTGAGCTCACTTCTTGGCTGCTATTTATAGGAGTCGTACAACTAAATCAGAGGAGGCGGCACGGGATAGGGCGAGGCACGCTTAAATAGCTTCGGGGCTGGCCTGAAGGAGAAGGGAGCCTCGAGGTTTATTTTTAAACCAGTTAAGCACGTTTGAAATTGAACCAGTGTTGTCAGCATTAATCATAGTTAATTTCAGATGGCAGTTTTCATCTGAGGACTTCAAACGAATTTCATGTGGAGTCTCCTCCTAGTTTGCAGTTGGACAGCTTCGGTGTCACTAGCCTGCCTGACTCAGGGTCACCGACTTAGCTGTAAATAAGACCCCAGATTTGTCTAAATGGTAACGTCACAGTAACCTTGGAAAAAAATACAAATTAAGAAAATGACTTTGTGCTGAAGTAGCTGAGACGTACTCGGCCACCAGTTCTGGGGGGGGGGGGGGGATTCTGTGGTAAAATTGCAGTTGCTGAGAGCGTTTCCTGGCATCAGTCTGCGGGCTGGAATCTTATCTAAACTTCAATCTGTTGCGTATTGCAGCAGTTACACACATATTTGAAACAAGACATTACTGAACTCTGAAGCAACACTTGTTTTTTTCTACAAAACAAGTAACAAGTAGTAAATAATAGTGTGGAATTCATTAAAATGTAAGTATATTGGAATAAGGCACCTAAGAACTTAATATGTAGGTAACAGGATAAATTTTTATTACTCACATACAAGAAAATACTTGAGAGTAAAATCCTGACTCCAATGAAGTCAGTGACAACTTTACGAGTGACTTCAGGGGCACCTGGTTTTTAACCAGCATCTTTGAGAGACTATTTTTCTATATGGGAACAGGATATATAATAGGATTCTTTGGAGTAATTTAATTAAAGAGAAATGTATAAAGTACTTTGCAGTAAGTGGTCTAAGTTTGTGAACATAACACTATTTAGAGTGAAGTCTGAATTAGAAACAAGTAACACGGGCTCAACTGTGAGCATCACAGTAATATTCACTAGGGAGAAGCTTGTATAGACTTTCTGTGTTTTCTTTTTAACAAATATTTTCTATATGCTTTCGACTGGATCATTTTTACCATCCAAACAAAATTAGAGGCCTTATTTGAAGTACTGCAAGCTGAGGCAAACTCCATTGATTTGACTTATCATAGCTCTCAGTTACACCAGAGTCAACAATTCTTTGCTGTAATTTAATACTGAATAAGTGTTTTTGCTGACTGCTGAAATCTAGTGAGAGGAGGAGTCCAGCCACAGTAGAACTCTTTTTACTTCTGCTTGTATTTACAGCACCAGTTCATATACTTAGTGGTTTTTATTTTTAGGCAAGAGAAATATATAATGTCTATGAGGCTAAGATTATCCTGTTTGAAGATTCTTGCAGTTATAAGAAAAGTTATATGATTCCTCTGAAAGAGACTGAACAGTGCTGGCTTCTCAAACAGGTGAGCAGACAGTACAAGGCTGATCATTTTGAAGCATGCGTGTTGGACTATGCTAACTTAAAAAAACATGTACAATTAACATAGCTTTCTGGTTATGGCATTCAGGTAACCAGATCAGGATGATACATGAAAAAAACACGTAGATAAGGCATCATTTGCCCAAATGTGTCATCAGAAACCGACTTTCTAAAGGTATGTCTCAAGCTGGAGAATGAAATACAGATAGGTGATATGTCTCCATTTCAGAGCAATGATGAGGCTAGCACAGTGATGCCAACCACCTTCATGCCTTCTTAATTCCACAGCTGACAGAGGGAGATTTCTCAGGAGCATTGTGTCTCCTGTACCGGATAACTCTCAGTTTAAGAAAAAATTATTGAAAATACATTTGGTGGAAAACTGGGCCCAACTAGCAATATTGGGGGGAAAAGAGTTTTCTTAATGTAAATTAGAGCCCTACACTGTAATAGCCTGTCTTCTTAGCAAAGAGTTTATAAACTGATCTAAAAGAAGTCAGATTATTTCTATTATAAACTCATCCTAAATGAAAACAGAATTACTCAGCATTCTTCACAACATGTAGAAAAGTTTGAAGTTAAAAATAAAACTAAAGTTCTTTCTTAGTACATAGACCTTCACTGGCTATCTTTTCCCTTTAAGGAAAAAGCATGTTGGTTGCCTATATACTCTTCACAAAAAGCAGTCATCTCAGAAAAGTTTTTGATCTTTGAGAATCAGTTTCCAAAACAGTTGCCACTTAGGGCAATGAGAACTACAGCAGTTATGAAAAAGCTAGACATCTTTACTGCTTGCAGTACTACCATAACATGTCTGGCTCTATCACTGGCAAGCTGGCATGTAAACGGAATGAAGAATTTCACAGAAATGCTTTGATGTTGCATAGATGCTGAATTTGAAAGGAATAGGAGAGTTTACTTTTAAAAGGCAATTAATAAAAGGCATTATAAAGCTATGCAAAATAGTGGGTGCTATAAAGAAAGGCAGGAATTTCTTCTTGTTTTTCTTGCAATATGAGGAACTTTACCCTCACAAAGGGAGATAATATTCTGCCCAAAAACTAAAGAAAAGCTATTCCATGTAAGATTTCACAATGTGACATTGCAGCCGATTAACCAAAGCCGAGTCAGAGATTGTTGGACAGCCTACCCCAATCCAGTATCACTCACTGTCGTCTTTCGTTGAAGTTATCAGCAGTAACATCCATAAGGTGTCACAATGTTGGAAATTTGTGAATTGAAGGCTTTTGCAGGAGCATAAAAAGGTGCAGAGAGGCCTTTATCCTGGGAAAGTGTGCTGAAATGATACCTCTTCCCATGGAGGAAGTAATATTTAAGTGGGGAATTTACATGTATCAATGATTGCAGTAGAGTATATCTGAGGAAGCCCCTTGTTAATATTTTGGCAGCATATGAGTGGTTTTTTGCAATTGCAAATGTCACTCCATCTGCCACAAAACCATTGGTTCCAACATTCTGTCCTTTCTCCTGTTCAAGGGGCATCACAGAAACATTATGTTTGTTGTTAGACTAGCAGGAGAGAAAAGCGGTATGAATGTGCATGCCCTGTTGTTTAAGAGCTCGCCATGAGAAAACTGACCAGCTGAGGGGATCTGTTCTTCCTTCCTAGCTACTAATGAGTGAACCTTTAATTTAGTTGTGTTTAGCGTCATTTAGGTGAGATTTTGATAATGTCACTGGCTAGAATCTGAGTCATATCAGAAATGTTGGTTGGAAAGGACTGACTCCTAGATCTAGTCTCAATCCTCCACTGGAAGCTGGACTGTCACCAACACTGTATCAAGTCAGCTGTGATTTTACCTAACCAAATACTGAATATCCTTAAGGTTTCCCCTCTCTGAGTGACCTCTATCCAGTACTGACTGCACTGTCCTCCTACTGAAGCAGTTCTTCCTAATGTCCAGTGTGACCTTCTCAAGCTACAATTTTGGCCATTGCCCCTTGTTAAGCCATCTGTCACTGCCAAAAAAAAGTTTGGCTCCATTTTGTTTGTAACTGGCCTTCAAGTAGTTGTAGTCTGCTATTAGAGCACCCCTTAGCCTCCTCTTCACCAGAGTGAAGAAGCCCCAGCTCTCTGTCTTTCCTGATAAGACATATGCTCTGTCCCTGGCTATCTTGGTAGCCCTCTGCTACCTTCCTTTCCCAATTCTCAGTACCATTTTGAGCTGTAGGTCCCCAAACTGGACACAGTATTCCAAATACAGCCTCAATGGCAGTAAAAAGACAGGGCTAATAAGTTCCCTCAGTCTGCTGGCCACGCTTCTCCTAATGTAGGCCGGTATGCAGTTTGCCCCGTTTGCAGTGAGCTCTCATTTGACCTGACATCCACTGTGAGCTCCATGTTCTTTCCAGTATTTTCTTTTCAAGTTTACTCACCCAGTCAATTCTCAGCCTTTCCTGGAACATGAGGTTCTTCTACCCAAGATGTGGAAATCTGCGCTTCTTGTTTAAGTTTGTGAGATTTCTGTTGGCCAGATCCTAAGTTTCTGAAGATGTCTGCAAGCAAGTTACCATCTGGCATGTCAGTGATGCACCTGTAATTTAGTATGGTCTTCAGATCTGTTGTGGCTGCATTCTGCATCATCATCCGGGTTGCTGATGAAGATACTGAACAATACCAAACCTAGTATTGACCTTGGGGTACTCCTCTTCTTACCATCCACAAAACAGATGTTAAGACATTGATTACTATCTTCCAGCCTGGAGCCTGAGTGAGCTTTCTAACTGTGACAGAAAAATTGAAGGAAGACCTAGTTTTCTGTTTCATAGGTTAACAGGTAGACTATTCTTGAGACAGTTTTAGCAAATGTTAGTAGGCTGCATAATGTGCAATAGCAACAAAGGTAAAACACTGTTTCATCCTGTATGATTCTTTAAATACACATCCAAAAATCACAATAAACAAGAAACAGCTCTTAAAGTGTAGACTGTCTACATTTTCAGTACCCAGTGAGTTATGCACTGTCTAGCCTTTCAGAGTATACAATAGTTCTTTTGCAATTTAAAATAAAATTAACATTTGTTTTTCATTCTCCGTTGGAATAGAACAGACATCTCACCTTTCCTGAGAGGCAGGAGAGCCCTCCATTCCAGAACAGCCAAAGGCATTCTGAGGCACGCTAGAAATTTACATTCCCATCCCTCCCTCAGATCACAGCCTAATCTTCTAAACCTCAGATGCATGTCCCAACCACTGCGTTACAGGCTTACCTGAGGTACGTGAATAGACTTCCTCTCTCTCTCTCTCTCTCTTCACTCCCCAAAATTTTCACCAAAAGATTAGCATCAGGACAGATCCATCTCCACAAAGCACTTTGTTTTTGGCAAAATGTCACATTTCCATACAGATATCTTGCTGATTATATTTTGTTGGTGAAATCTGAATTATAGCAAGGAAAAATATACTTGCTTCCTTAAACCCTAAAGAGGCATCCAACAGAAAATACAAAACGCTGTTCTAAAATGACTGTTTCAACAATGGCTTGTGATCTGTGCAGTTTCATCTACTTGATTGTACCCAGCTTAGTGTTAGATCTAAAAAAAGAATTAGAAAATCATTCCTTTGATATGCATTAAATTATTCAGTTAGTAAATTAGTGAATCTTATTCTAAGTGTTATTAGCTATTAGCATGTTATACTTCTTGATGTTGCTCATGAAGAATACATATGAAAATGAGGAAAAGATTTCCCCTTTGAAGTTGCTGCCACTTCAGTTGTTGACATTTCTTTTAATTGGTGGTTGTCCTCCTGAATGCAATATTCTGCTGTTTTTTTATGAGAGTCTCAATTTTTAATTTGTTCTTTCATTGATTGGATTTATTTTTTGAATGAGTAGCTCTCAAAATAATTAGCTTTACAATGGAACCATGTTGTTCTAAAATAGTCTTTAATGAGAGTCTCCTTGATGTCGTATATTGTACATTAAAATAATTTCAAGCTTACCTCTGGGCTGATAGAACCGGGACCTGGTACCACTGAAGACAGCAGGAATCTTGCTGCAGATTTCAGGAAGAGCAAGATCAGACCCTAGGAATGCATTCAGTTTATATTGGAAAGATGTTTATTATCTAGGAAAATTGAACAACATTTCTTCAGGCTCCAGAGTGGAAATAAAGAGCAAAAATGGGTGAATGAAAATCATAATTATATCTGAACGAAGATATCATCTTTAGACAAGCTATCAGCTTCAGCAGCTGGGCTAATGTGCCTTAGTTGTACTGCCAGTTTTATAGTACTGGAAGTGTGTGGCTCCCTTTTATTTGAAGTTAAATTACATTGAAAAAAATTCCTTTAAAAGCAACAGTCATTCTGCACATGAAGTTATTTTCCCACTGAAGACTTGAGGATCTTTAATAGCAACATACTTTGTCTCAGGAATTACTGTCTATATTACAGTCAGAATAAAAGAACACACTGGATAAACAAACACTGCAATATTACTCATTGCTGCAATGATCTAATCCCTTTCTATTTTCCATATGGCGTATATAAGCCAATTCTTGTCCCTTTCCTGACTCTTGTCTTTAACCTTAAAATATACCTTGAGCATTACCAACTATCCTCCTGAAATACAATCTTATTTCTGTTTGTAAGACCCTCTGTTTTCTTTTTGTCTTTTCAAAACATGCTTATTCTTTCTCTACCTCTCTGTAAGCTCTGTTCTTTCTTCCTCTACACTTCATCGTTAAGCAACCTCGAATACACTTCAACATCCATCCCAAACTTGAATTTGACTGTTGTTCCTAGACAGACTTGCCTTCTATCCAAACTAAAACTTCTGGCCATGTCTCTGGCATTTCTTTATGAAGGTCTAGCTGTTCATTCGAAGTCAGTATCATAAAACAAAATTTTTAGTCTCCTCCAACCTTGTCCCATTGATTTATTTCTCAGTTTCTATGAAAAGTATTGTTCACATTGCTGATCTCTCATTCTCATACACTATTTCATTTTCAAGTTACTCTGTGGGTCATCCCTTACAGACCATATCTAAACTTGCCAGTTAGCTCTTCATAACTGAAATGTCATTTAAGATATTTCCTTTTGTATCCCAACTAAAAGTTAAAGCTTTGATCTAGGCTCTCATTATCTTACACTGCACACATGGAACATTCCTTTTCCTCTTGTCTTGACAAACGCTGTATTCTCAAGCCCTAATCCATTTAGAATGCTACTCTAAAATAATGTTATCATCTAATTCATCACTTTTCATCCTTATTATTCTGCTGAACCTTCTTTTGACTTCTGCTTCTTTGTCATTTCAAACAAGTTACAGGTCTTTGCTTTCAATACCTTCTTGAAAAATCTCCTCACACTGTCCCATTCACTATGAGATTACTGATTATTGCTTCCAGTTGGTAATAATTCCAATATTTCCTCTATGGTTGGGAGGTTACTTCATCCACAAAGCTATCTCATAACCTTCTTCAAAATGCTGTCAGAAAATCCTCATTTTACTGTCTTGCATACAAAAATAATCTGGCAGTGGCTGGTACTACCTGCCAGCGTGACCAATACTGTCTCATTTTTCCCACGTTCTCTGACTTGTCTGCTCTCATCTGTTGCTTTGCCTGAGATTGTAAGCTCTTCAGACTAGAACTGCCATTTTAGTCTATGTTTATGCAGTGCCAATTACTGTGGGATTTAAGCCATAACTAGATTTTATAAGTAATAGATAGTAATATCTAGCTTTTTGTTTCTACTGGTACTGAAATATATAGATAGATAGATAGATAGATATCCTAAAATTTGCACTTCCTTGCAATAAATGATAGTATTTTTTAGGAGAAATGGTGCAACAACTATACCAGAAAAAAAAAGGACTCAGAGAGAAACATCACCACCTTTCAGACTGAAAACCTATGTGAAAATAATGAATTTTTTAAAAAATCAAGGTGGTCAAATACTGGTTGCAAAAGTTGATATCAACAGCTGATCAAACCATTGCAGAATCATAACTTAAATGGAAGCTTCACTTTGGAGAAGAGGAGTATTTATGGAAAGACTTTTTTTTTTTTTTTAATACTATTAAAATACCATTTAAAACTTATAAGATGTTGTCTAAAATACTGCAGTGCAGCTTGTAGAAGAGAGAGCATGTACTATTAGGTGGACTTATAAATTGATATATTTCTGACAAAATATAAGCTATTTCAAGAATCCATTTACAAGTAGAACCCTGCCTTCACTGAAATCAATAGAAGTTTTGCTAGTGACATCAATGGAATGAGGTTTTCCTTTAATTTTTAGCCTGTGCAAGATTAAATATTGGGTCAGAAGAAGAGTATTCCTTCTATTCCACACAAATATCAGTGACTTTCAATATAGCATTTACTTAGGAGGATTACTACATTGAATTTGGAAAGCCATTTATGAATGTAAGTGTTTTTTAAAATTTATCTGGATTTCCTATCAACAAAAGAAACCATTTAACTGTATGAATGCCATTATTTTACAACTTAGAAGCTTTGCAAGTAGCTAAATGCCGCAAGTGCTATAATAATTTATCTCTGAACTTGGTAGTAACAATGCATAATTAACAAGTAAGCTGTAGGAACATGCAATTGCTATGTATTTACATGGTATTTGCTGTGAGGTTGTGGTATAATTACAGAGATTATACCTGCTTTGTGGAGTGAGAGTACACGGTGTACAGTGTACTTCATTTTGTGATATTTCACATCACTTGGTCCAGTGAAGCAGGGCACAGTGCAATGGAGTTTAACAAAGTGTTTCATTCTGTTGTAGGTGGAAGCGAGCCACAGGTATGAAACTGCACATGAATCTGCACACAGTGCTGTGATTTAAGCAATGGTTTCTGGCTATTCAAGGTGGCAACATCGCTCTTTGAGCTCAAGTTATTTTTATTTTGGACTGTTGCCCTTTCAGTGATATAAATGAATTTGAACATACAGATTCAAAAAATAGGACAGGTTAGTACCTTTTCTAGTACAGTAATTTTTTTCCTCTCTTGTATAAGAAAGGAAATAGAAAAAACCCCTTTCCTTTTATAATCATGATATATTCACTTCACTCTGTTATTATTTGCTTATGATGTCCTTTGACTTTTACTTGACTTTTTGACTATTGATAATAACTATAGATTAAAAGAAATGCATGAAAATAATTAATTCTAAAAAACTGTATGCTACCACATCACAACTAGAATTTATTAGTATTGGAGTACCAAATGTGGTTTTGCATAACTTAGGCACTGTGAAAAAATTCATCTAATGGTGAGAAGTGCAAGGAAATATTCTGCATATTTAAGTTAGTCACGTTTTATATGATTAAACATAAACTATAAGTAAAACTAAATTACAAGATTCTATTATGTTTGAGATCCAATACTAGGAGAAAGAGGAATATTTTATATATATATATATATATATATATATATATATCCTTTAGTACAAGTGTTTCTGTGTCATTTTTCTAAAATGGCAGCACAACCTTTAAAGTTATTCATATCATGTTACCCCTTCTGATGAGAAAATGCAGAGCTTTTTAGAGAGGGGATGCAATATTGCTCTGGATGTTTAAGTAACTTAATAGAAAAATTGATTTATTTGCTGTTGTTGAAGATGTAAATTTTAACTTTAGCATACACAAAAATAATCTGAGAGCTGCTTGATTAACTCAGGGTGGTAGAAAAAGTAGGTAGTTCTAAATGTAAGTTATTATTGTTCAGCTTGACAATAATTTTCCTGTCTTGAGGGACTTGATTTATGAGTAAAGTGTTAAAAAAATTCTTGCTCAAAAGGCCAGCAATGTGACATGACAAGTCATGAATTGTGTTGTATTAATTTCCACTTACTGAGTTGGCTATATACTGTTACATCACAGAAAATGAGATGCAAATTAACACAACATAATTATCTTGTTGGAATGTCTCGTTGTGATTGTACTTGCGGCACTATAGCTGCACACTCGCAGTTCCTATCAGCCATTCACATGACTTGGATGTGCGGAGGGTATGAAAATGGATGTGGCTCCATGCTGAAGTTGCCGTGAATTGTGCTGTCTGCTGTCCCAGCAGCAGGAACTAGTGTTGTCAAATAATGAAATTCACAACCCAACTATGAATGCGTGGTGTTTGTGATGGCAAAGTAGTATCTGTTAACTCTTACTAGACTGCTTACCACAGACCCTTTATAGGTTGAGAGCCATTTTCCATCTGGTTGTTCAATTTTCTGCACATCATTGCTGGAGAAGAGAAATATGACTTGACTTTTGAAGTGAAACTGATACGTAGACTTCTGAATTTCTGGCTATATATACTTCTCGTGCACCACTTCATGTTTTTTCCAGAAGATTAGGTGCTCACGTTGACAGACATACCTAAATTTGTTGCTTGAAATTTAGGTTCAGGGAATATTGATGTTTAGCATCAACAGCTTACTCACGTAGCAAATTAAATAGGCTATAAATCCCAAGTGCTATTTATGAGCACTAAGACTTAACATTTCAGTCCTTGTTAGATGATACAGTTCAAGAACATTAGTAAAAAGTACTGAATTTTTTCTACATTGGCTAATTTAAAAAATAAATTCAGAAGAAGTTGTTTTGGAAATACAACTGCCTTTTGACAAATTCATATACGAAAAAATATTAATTAGTTTATGACTTATGTTCTTCAGTACTTCAATGTGAATTTTTTTATTTTTCAAAATGTTTATATTTTCATGAGGTGGACCCTTTGCAAGGAACAAGGAAAAGACTCATGTACATGTTCTAGTCATGATAACATAAATTATCATCCATAGATTTCGTGACTTTTTAATTCACATTTCTCCTACTTAAAATCATAAAGTACCTGTATTACAGAGGCAGCAATTGTTTACATTGACTAAAATATCAACAAAGTATTTTCTTCGCATACCACAAAGGCTAGAGCTTGTCTTTTATAAGTACCTTTTATGCAAACATTTAAGGCAAGCTGAAAGTTCTGGATTTGAAATTCTCACTCTAGTTTATGATTGCACTTAATATTTGAGTTAACTTTTAACTATATTTTAATACAGCATATTCATTCTAGTACTGTCTTTTTAGGAGAATATGTGGTAAAGTACCCAAATCCCTCTGAATATTACAATCACTCTTTTAAACTTTTCTCTGAAAGGATGATGTATCAGAATCTAAAAAGAAAGGCATTTTCCTCAGTCTATTCCATGGCAGATAGTTTAGAATGGGAAGCTTTCCATTGACTTCAACAGAGTCTGGATCAAACTCTTAAGCTAGTATTTTGATAGTCTTATTTTTATTAAGATACAGCAATGACCAAGAGAATCTAGGAATTATTTATGAGAATTAAATAATTTTAAATGGTGAAATTGTGCATAATTTCATTCATAATTTGGAACAAAATCATTTTATGTGCCTTGAAAGCCTCATCTCCCATAAGGGATATTTTATGAGCCAGAAAGTGTAGTGAATTGGGATGAGACAAAAGCTCTGGCTCTGAACATATTCAAGTTGTGAAGTGTATGAATAACGTCCTCTTAGTTGAATAACATTCAACTAACTAGTTGGAAAAACTAGTTAGTATGAAAAATTAGATACATGTAAACTCTGAATGTTTTAGTGAATATACATTCCTAAGTCTTAAATAATTTCCAATAATGTGTACTCTCTGAGAGTTTTCTAGAAAGGAATTTAAAAGTGGAATTGTTCTCTGAAAGAATACTCCAATGAAAATCAGATTTTTTGATTCATGCAACTAAAACAGATACCATGTGATGCAAATTCATGCAGAACTAACAGAATTGGAACAAATGTCTCACAACAAATTGTTCACAAATGATTTACAGAGAGACTTACTTGCAGAATAATTACAGTAAATGTCTTCAAAAAAATCAAGAAAATCAATCTGCTCATGGACAAATAACGAAAAGAAGAGGAGGAAAAAAATTTCAAATATGAAACTGCAAATTATTCGCTCAGCTCAGCTGACAGCAACTAATGTTTATGGTAGTTGAAGCTTGTAGAGTAGGAGGTAAGTGTATGAAGAATGATTGATTCAGTATCTTGTATTACAATCCTGGAAGGGATTCAACATCTAATTTAAGAGCCATTTTCTTTCTTTTGCCCAGTAAAGAAAACAAAATGATAGACCAATGACTGTGAGCATTTTGGGGCAGATAGATTCTATTTTGTGCCTGTATAGTCCTGTGGTCACTGACAAAGTCTAGTTCATAATAAATAACAGTTACTTGTTATGGAAGACCTCTCTTGTCAGAGAAGAAAAAAAAAAAAAAAAAAAAAAAAAAAAAAGAACTGCCTGAGGAAGGGTATTGCCATCATAATCCTCTTTGCATCTTCCCTTTAGAGAGTTAAGGATTTGCCCTTCCAGAAAAAAAAGACACATAATTGATCTTAAACTTGTTATTCTCTTCAGCCTTTGAGTTGTGGAGACATATTCAAGTTGCTTCTTCACTAGCCCATCTTTCAGGCCCTTCACTAAAAGAGGGAGGTACTCATAGTAATAAAATTAACAGTGATTTACTTTCCTCAGAAAGTAAACAGAGAAGTAAACTCAGAAGAACACAAAACATACTCTGAGTATCTCCCTCCTAAGATCATCTCTTGTCCCTTTTTCCGAAATCCCAGAAGGAAGCCACTTTATTCTGGTCAAAAGACATCAGGATGCCAGCAGAGGTATTTTCTGCCTAGGACAGAGGAAGACTATAGCATGTTCTGTTTTTGCCTGTGGGTATGAATTCAGTATTCAAGTCTCTTTTACTCCTTACATTTGTATTCTTGATTCAGTATTTAATTCCTGAAAGAGTCAGGCACATGCTATCTTTCAAAGGGGTAGCAGCTCCAAGTGATCTGTTTGATCCCTACTGCTTTACTACACAAGAAACTTAAAATACTAATGCTGTAAATAAGTATTACAGCACAATCTCTGGATGAGTGGTATTCACTATTTTAGTCACAGTAAAAGATTTTGCAAGCTACTTGGAGCTAATGAAGGAATAGTTTTCATTTTAAATGGTAATGTGTTACTTCCCATAAATGTTTATTGCTGTAGATCTACTGTATGCTTTTGGCTTAGGAAATTGAGCCAAGTTAGTTCATTATTACTTAATGCTAACCACAACTACAAATTAATTCACAATTATTGTGTTTTTAGAGGGAAAGTTAGCAGAACTGATGTCCATGTCCACTGAAGGGAACATGAGAAACTAAGATACATTTACCTAAGGAGACTGTTATAGGCAACCATTTCAAGGAAGGACATGTTGCAAGAAGTGATGTTTAAGAGCTGTTTCATTAGCTCACTGGAATACAGGATTAGGATGTCTGCATCCAGTTGAGCTGTGCTGAAACTACCTTAGCTCCTGTCCTTTATGTCTTTTCTCTGTTTTCACAAATTCCAGTTACTTCAAGACTGCTTTAATTTTTTTGCCTAGTAATGCCAGTGCCACAGAGGCACAGCTGCAGTGCTGGTTCTGCTGAGATAATTGCTGGCGTTTTAGAAGCATTTTTTCCATTACCTGCCTAGTCTTTGGGACAAATCGTAGCTCTTTGCAATACCTGCAAAGTATGTGTCGTCAGAGTAGAGCTTTAGTTTCAGAGTGCTTTAGTAACTAATATACTGTGAAACCTATAGTTCATGGAACAAAAAATTAACCACAAAGAGCTTTAATTCCAACAATAATCTGAACGTAGTCAGATTTCTCAGCCTGCCTCATATGTGTATGTAGATTGTTTGATCCAGGTTAAAAAAAAAAAGTCCTTCGCCTTTACCCTTCCCTAGAATTCCCCCAATCCATATGCTGAAAAGATTGACTAGAAAGGGTAACAAAATATTCAGCTGCTGCAGGCCCCAATCCTACAAGCCTTTTTGCTGTTGTTTAATTTGATACATGTGATTAACTCCACTGTGTTTCTGCCTGGCAGTCTGTGACTAAAAATATTCTGTGAATGTATGTAGTGTATTACAACACTGACAGAAAGTAAATAAGACCATAGTCTTCCTAATCACTATTTTCCAAAAAACTATTGCTCCCAGCAGACAGACTGTAAATGGAAATCAGAAAATGAGATCTTCTCTCCCTGCTACTACTTCTTCTGGAAGTTTTAGTGCTTTCCTCTGTGCTTCTCCTTTGGATGGTGATGGTAGCATATTGATTTTACCAGTCTCTTGAAGGTCTGGCTACTAGAGCCTATTCTGAAATACAACAGTGAACATGGCAAATAATCTCCACTACTGTCAACATATTATTTGCTGATGCAAAATTGGATGTTAGATGCAGATCTGGATATCCCGATTTACTCCACGATTCAGGCGATAGTTCACTCAAAATTCAGATTTGCAAAGTCAGTAAATGTATTTCTTAGCTGGATGCACTTTTTGATCTAATACTAGTAATATATTAGCTGTTATCAGCTTCTCTCTTAATTTTGAAAATCACCTTTTCTTCCTATTTGATGATCTAAGTCTGATCACAGAAAAAGACACCTTGATTTGTAGTCTTATCATTGCCAGTGGATGACTGGTCTTGTCTCCACTGAATAGCACAGACACTACTAGTTAGATCATATGGATCAAATAAAAGATCTTTGCGCAATGTGTAGATCGGAAAGGCACTAATTGTCATTCTTAGACTTCATGTATTATGTATTTTTTGCTGGAAATAGCTTTGTGTTATTAGAAATTCAAAAGATTAGTTTTTGCTACAGTGATATGCAAATCTAAGAATCTGATAACAAATCGTATTCTTTAGCATTAGCTGCAACTTTTCTGATGCCAAAAACGGTGTTTAGAGGGTTTTTCTGCACTGGGAAATGCCGTCATTATTTCATGGTATGGATGCTGCTGTGATACTATGTCTATATCCCCCCTCATTGGACTGAGTACTACTTGCAAACATCTTTTGACCTGCTGAGTAGCTGGTATTTATTTCAATTGATTGTAGTACTGCTGTGAAGTGCTCTTTTTCTGTGAATATAAGTAAGAAACTTCTAATCTTGGAAAAACATTAATCACACTATTTACTTCTCTGAGGAGGATGGAATGGGCTTTTAGGGGAGCAAATAGAATACCTCAGTAAACAAGGGTCAGCTCTGGTACTGAGAGCAGACGAAAGAATTTCAGAGACTATATGATAAAACAGATGGCTTTAAATAAATAAACAGAAAAACTGCTTTGTGTAGTACCAGACATCACATGTGATAATCCAGACATCACAAACTGTTGCCATAATTGTTGTTGTTCTCATGCTATTCCACTTTGGTTTGTCATTTATAGCAATCATGTGCTTGGCTTTAAGCAATTTCATGCTGTTCACTGGTTGGGTAGTTGACCTTAATAATATCATAAAAATTGCAAACAAAAAAATTTGAATTTGAAAGCTATTATCCAAGAAAAATCCTCAAAACATAAGGAAAGATGTTAACTAACTGAACAATCTGCTCTTTGAATACTCTAACTGAATAGGTCTTGTCCCGCTCTTCATCTCCTTATACACCACAGACTTCAATTGCCCTTTTTAATGCTGCTTCCTCAGTACTTTTAGTGGCAGCCTCTCTTCCTCTCACACATTTTTTAATGAGTTTTCTTCATCCTCATTTCTTTCTAGTCCTCTTTCTCTTCTGAAACAGCACAACATCCAAGTACTACTTGTTGGCCACCTCCTTACTCTGTTATCAATTCCAGACTTTTGCCCTTAATCCTAGTTAAATTATATGGATTTTTTTTCAGCCTCTGTCCTTCTCTCTTTTAATTTGACAGCTTTCTATGCATTCTTCCTAATCCCAAGACTCCATTTTGTTTCTTAAACCACTGTGTGTCATCAAAATTAGAGAGTGAGAAGATTATATAGCTTATTAAAAACATAGCACATACCGTAACATGGTTAACCATCAACGGAACTACTTTTAATTTTGTAGCCTTTTCTCCAAAGAAATTCCTTCATCTTTTCTGCATAGTAAGCAACTTGGAATATTGGAGTATTTTTTCTTCCATTTGTTTAGCATGTAGCAAAATAGATGACATTATCAGAAAAAGAAATATTTTTATGGTTTCAAGGATGTTTAAGGCCCTGTACTCAAGACACTGTTCTTTCATCTTCCAGGTCCTTGATCCTGTGCTGCAGACTTTCCATCTTTGCCTTCCTCATCTGTAGCTCTTCAGCTTCCCAATCCTTGATTTTCCCTGTGCCATTCAACAGCAGGAATCTAGACAGGATAGATTTGACTTCTGCAGTGTATTTGCTACTCGATTACTACTGCTCAGTCACATCCCATAGCCTGATTATCTTGCTAGTGAGATATAAAGCAAAGAGGAATACCCAATAGCCTCAACAGGAATGCTTTAACTTCATACTCAAAAGGTTAGTTATCCCGGGAATTTAAAACACACGATACTCAGATAATGTACATAGGCCTTTTTTCCATAAAAGGGGTTGTATAAGTCCTGAAAGGAAGAGCATGAAAGCCAAAGCACATGACTCTGTAGGCAGGTCAAATTGCTTTTAAAGTAACAAGATCTCTTTACTTCTATCTCTGAAAGATCCATCAGGGGACAAAGGAAGAGTGGGGAATAATATCACTGCTCTTGTCAATTTTGTTATAAATCCTGTTGAAATAAAAGGTATTTAGAAGAGATATTCACAAAAGAAAATAGAAATGAGTCTATTTGCTAGAAAAAATTAGAAATTTGATTGATACAAAAGGCTTATTTTTACTGATGAAATTTATATAAGAACAAGAAAAAGCAGAATTTGAGAAAAACAAGTCTGTGAGAAACTACCAAGTGCAAGAATGTATAGAAAATAGAAATTATAAGGAGTTTTAGTTACATTTTAGAATATTCATGAGATTTAACATTGTCATATTAATGTCAAATATCAAATAGCATCTCTGACAGATTGAGCCTCTGCAAAAATCAAGCAGCTGCCTTTTGTGGAATTGTTATAGACAATACTATAAGAATAAAATAATATAATATTTCATGAAGGGATTTCTAAAAGGTTTTTAAATGGAGATGATGCAGTTTGTAGCAAGTTCACAGAACACATTCACCTTCAACTTCACTGTTTTCTCAGTGGAAACACTCTCAAGTAGAGATTTTTTTTTCACAACTGAGCAGACACTGATTTGTAACTGGAAGATGAAATTAAATAGTATGATATATTGCCATAGATTCATCCAGCCCTTTCAAGATTTTCTACCCATATACCTCCTATCTGGTTAGTACATTTCATTTTTACTCTCATGTAGGCATGAGTAAAGAAATCATGTTCCATGAAATAAAGGTGAACCTTACATGTAACTGATGCTCAGCTGGTCACATCTTAAAGGCAACTGACACTTTGGAGAACACATGCTCAGCAAAATTAAAAAACTGACCCTTGAGCACCCTAAAACTGTGGCATCCAAAAACCACTTATGTTTTGATAACTATTAGAACGGTGCTTATTACTTTTGTTCTGTCTATTCTTGTAGTATTACTCACTGCAATATGACATAAACACATGGGCTTTGAGGACCATGCAGCTATTAGCCATCAGCACCTTGCCATACAATAATGTCTGCTATACAAATAGCCACTGAAACTTTTCAAAATGATGCCTAAATAGAGGCAAACGTATGCCCAAACTTGTATTTACGGCATTCTTCAAGTGTTTTATTTTTGTTCAAGTTCCTAAGGGCCCTTAACTCTGTCAATAAGGAAAATGTACCTCAGAATATAGATCAGAAATACATCTTTTCTCAGAATAGCAATCAAGATCAGTAGGCAGAAAAAACCTCTACTTAAATAAGGCTCAAGTAAGAATGATAAGTGTGGGCTAACCCATCTGTTGGTCTTTTACTATAGTTGTTCTAGCTGAACAAGAATTACTGTATTTTTGTTAATTATGCTTACTACACTTTACCCCATACAATGGGGACCCATTGTGCTGGGCACAGCACAGGCACAAAGGAATAGACAATCCTTGTCCTGAAGGTCTTCAACTCTAAATAATGTATATTCATCTTGTGCTATCTCAGCCTTCAGTTAAAGCTTATTTTCCATCACTAACCTACAGAGTAGTAAAAAGAGCTCTGAAGAAAGCTTTATCTTTGGTTTGAATAATTAACATTGACTTGAGTATCTTGACAGCACCACTAATCTCAGCCTTCCCAGCAGTTTGTAAAAAAAATTCTATTAGTCTAACTCATTATGACCAAGATTCTCTACTGCATTCACCTTGTACCACTTAGGACCAGGTTTGCAGTTGGTCAGTCGTAGCAGGTATGCACTGAAGACAGTGGCAAGATACCAGTTTATTACAGCTGAGAATTTGATGCCAGCCTATTTTGGGATGGAGTGAAACTTGTCCTCCATAATTACTTTATAATTGGAGAATATGCCTTTCTAGAGCAGCTTGATATAATACAAAATCAGGGTTTAAATATTCTTGGCTTATGCTATGTAACAACAGAAAAAGGAGGATGACCTAGAGAGTGCAGAATGTCCCTCTAACAGGGTCCACAAAAACACTGCGTCTGTGATAGAATGGAGAGAAATAATTTAACCAGCATTGCAGCTGCTAGCAGCAAAGCAAATGGGAAAGTTGGGCAGTTTGGGATGTGTCAGCTTTTCTGTAGTGCCACATGGACTTTCATTTATTAGGAAAAGTACTTACGTATCTTAAAGAATGAACAATCAACCTGTGATTCTGTCTTCCGTGCTGCAGAAAGAAGGAGAATATATTATTTATTTGGATTTTCAAGGAATTTTCCCTTTGTCCACGCAATATGTCCAATATTTTTAATCAGAAATATGAACTGCCTTCTAGCTTCCCTTGACAGACATGAAGCTACGCTTCTCAAGCCAGGCAGTAGAACACTAGACTGCATTCACATAATGTCTCCTAGGAATGAAGCACACATCCTAACACCCTCCTCATCTACATTTTAGAAAATGAAAATTTTACAAACCTATGTTCCACTGAAAGATCACTGAACATTGGGATGGCCTGTCTTAAGATAGTCTGTATATGCTGTGGGTGCTGCTGTGTATTTGTGTAATGTAACGGGTTGGTAGGCAGACTGAGGTTACATATCTGAGACCCTATCAATTGCATGCCACTGTGCTAGATGTCTTGAGCAAAACAGTACAAAGAATATCTGCTTACATGATACAGGTGTGACAACACCATAACCTATAGCAAAAGACCGAGCTTGTGCTTGTGATAGACATCAGGAAGAGAAGAAGAGTTAGAAGATGTTATCAATAGCCTAGGTTCCCAGAAGAGCATGTTATTTGTTAAGTGCAAATTACTGATAACCTCAGGAAGTGAACCACATCCCATACTGCACAGGAGTACAAAGACAACAGCTCTTAATAGTCTCTGCCCCACTGACCGAGGCTTCTGAACCTAAACTTGTGAATGCTCTGTGAGAATATAAATGGGGAACACCAGCCAGACCTGTAAAATTTTAATGTTACTTATTCAACAGCTCTCACTTGTACCCTGTTCCTGGCTGTGACTGATCTTCACTGGTTCAGATGACAAGGAAAAAAGCAACCATTCAAGCTCCCAAAGGTGAGGTAATACGTCAACAAGAATTTTTTCTTATCCCCACAGATGACCGGTGGAAACCCTAAGATTAATACAGTATAGCTCTAGAGGAAAAAAAAAAAAAAAGCCAGCAATTCCTTCTCTTTTCAACCTTCTTTGGCTGTATCAGCACAACAAATACTCTAGAATTCATATTGAGATGGGATTTTCTGTCTTCAGGAATTCTACTTAGTTACATAATCCTTTCCGTAAGCCTCTCAGACTGCGTCTCTATTCAAGGGGTCATTCCAGAATTTTGCTTTTTACATTACTATTAACTGTCTTCTAATTTCCAGTCTGTATTTTTTTCTGACTAATTTATATCCATTTGATCCCAGGCTATTATTAACCTTGAACTTATGCAATTCTTCCTGCTTGATATTTACCCCAAGGGGTATTTATAAATAGAGTCATCTTGTCTCATTCTTAGTTTGCTGAGCCTAAAAAAGATAAACTGATGTTTATTAGTAATGGAAGTTCTTCCTGCACTTGAATGAATGAATGAATGAACCCCTTCATCTTGTAGATTAGCCCCAAATAAACCCCTACTTTACAAAAATAAACACACTTAGTTACATTTAAAAGATGATTTTTGTTTTTTGTTTGTAGTTAAAACTATCAAGTATTATAAAATGGACAAGTCGCAGTCACTTATTTAGTCGAGATAATGCTACTTACTGCACTTCTCAGCTGCAGTCTTGCTCTGCAGGGCACTGGGCTGCACTCCTTCCTGACAGCTGTGTTTGTAACACCTCACAAGCCAGAAAAATCTTTTCAGTTGCCTTCAAATACATTCACAGAACAACGCAAGCAAACCAGCCTTGTAAACGGCTGTAGTTCTTTTTATTGCCAGGCTTGCTTGGCCTGCTGAGCACAAGGACCACGATAATGATGTTCACCAGGAGACTGATTAAGCTGAGGGGAAGGTGCCGCGTTCAGGCGTTCTGACCTTTGTCAAACCTGTTGCGCTTGGAGTTTTGGGGGCTTTTTTAGAGTAGCTATCACCACACAGGGGCCCTACATGTTAACTTACTTCTCCCCCTTAAAAATAAACACTGCAAAATCTCTTTCATACTTCTGAAATCTCTATCCAATTCTTTTTCCTCCACTAAAATCATTCTAGCTTTGCACAGATCAGTTGGCAACCTCAAAAATATGTAAAACTGATCTGAAAGGTTCAGGGATTTGCAGTACTGTAGTGAAGTGTCATTGACAGCCGCATACAGACCTTCCGTTTTTCTGGAAGAATCTTGTTTATAAAGCAAATCTGGATGTTAGATGCAAGTGTCCCCTCAGCAAAGGAGAATTAATTATCACCACCCTTGCAAAGCCATCTCTGCCTCTGCTACAAAACTGTTACTTAACACAAACTTGTCCTGGCAGAATCAACTATCAAAGAGAAGAGCAATGTATCCTCCTACTTTTGAACCTAGAAGCTACTAGGACAGTCTCTGTTCACCTCAAACAGTTGTACTGCATTTTAAAATCTAGAAGGCTTTTCCTCCCTTGCCAGGTATTCTTGGGTGAAAACTTCAGAGAGGAGCCAGCTTGGCATCAAAGTCAGTCAGGGCAACAAGACACTTTAGGAGAATTTCCCCCAGTTTTAATTAAATTCTCTGTCTCGTGTGCTGACTGGTCATGTGCACTTTCCCTTTCCCTTTCCCTCGCAGTTTGTTTGCTTTCCTCCACACTTGCTCCTCCTTTTACCTCTTCTCCTATTCCTTTTCTTGCCTTTCTCCTTCCCTCCCTTTCTCTCTCCCTTTCCCTTCAATTTTTCACTTTCTAAGTAAACACACACTCCCTGCCCTTCATTAAATTGTATAACCAATGTGACCTTCGCTGCTGCCTCATCAGTCATCCTGCTTGTGTGCTACAGTCCTCGACCCACCTTGGAGCTCGGCTGGGGTTTCAGGCTTGGCAAAGGTGCTGTCTGCCTTCGCACAGCACCAGCACAGTGATGCCCCTTCGTAGCTGGTTCTCAGCCACTGGAGTACATCTCATTTGGAGCTAAAAAAGTTCATCAGCCTCACAAATGAAGGAACAGTCCTTCCTCACTGGTGCAGCTGGAGCAGAAACCAGAAGACAAGAATTCTTCATCCCACTGTCATTTTCCCCTATTCCCTCATTTCTGCTTCGGCCATGCCAGACGAGGATGGTGTTCAGTGTCTAGCCGGGAGAAATATCTTACGCCACCCACTGCAGCAACAGAAATTTGCAGCTTATGAAAAAATATCACCATGGCTAAAGCAAAGCACAGATTCACTGCTGGAAAACATGAAGCCTATAGGAGCATACCAAAGGGACTCAGGACACACACACACACCCGCTTCACCCTGTGAGGAGCAGTGTGACAGCAAGGCCACTGCAAGCTGGCTCAGGCATGGGTGAACGCCTCCGAGTCGGCACTGCCGAAGAGTGTGATCCCTCGGCTATAGGAGCAAACATCCGCACAGCGCTATCGTTAGCTCCAACGCGGCCCTGGGCTGCGCGTGAGCTCCAGAGCGAAGCTGTCATCGCTGGAAAGCGAAAGCCCGCAGCAGGATGAGAGGCAGCGTGGCTGCTGCTGCAGGTGGCATGTGTGTCCGTGCCAGACCTGGGGAGCAAAACCCAGCCCTGGGCCCTGGGGGGTGGTATTTTGGGTGTTCCCTGCTGCCACCCCTGTGGGGTGCCACCCCTCTGCCCGTGGAGAGGTCACCTGGCACCCTGCTGCTTTCCCTGGCTCTGTGCAGCTGCAGTTTGAGGGGTTTCGGAAGAGTGAGCAAAAATTTGCAGATGCAGATATTGCCAGTTTGGTGCTAAATGAAATATCTGGCTTTTAGACACTGTGCAGCTGATCCTTGCGCAGAACTCAGAGTGGCAGGAGTTCCCCAACACCTCAAGACACTGCAGATCCTAACGCTTGTTTTCAGTGCATTTTTTTCCTCTTACATTTGCCCCTCACATAAGGCTCTATAACTGATGTGAAACAGAAGAACAGCAAAGCCACTTAGCTCAAAAACTGATTTACAGTCAAATTTAAATATGAAGTTATTTCATATACAATACTCTTTGTGCTTTCTCATTCTGCTGACAGGCAAAGAATATTGAATGTTAGTTTTCTACTGTGTAGCCAGAGTATTCAGAGATACCCAGCCAAGGAAATGGCTTTCTTATGTAGCTGTTTTTAATGATCACTTTGTATTCCTAAATGTTTTGCCCTGACAAATGAGTTACGCTGAGCAGGACAGAGTCTCTCATTGTGGCTATTGCACTGCATAGGCCTTTGCTGTGTGTTATCGGAGAGGCACTGGCAGTACAAGCCCTAACAAACTGTATATAAAGGCACAGAACAACAATGCTGCTACTATCAGTGTGATGTCCAAGAGGGCCCTTTTTGGTATGCACAGTCCTCTCCAAACAAAATCATATTTTTTCCCTATGTAAATACACCAAATATCAAGTCAGTTATGGAGCAATTAGAATTTTGGAAATTAAATGTTTCAGGGCAGGAAGAAAAGCACGGTCAAAATACCTAGGTGCATAGCTGTACAAATGAAGTATCATGTGTGTGTAGAAACATTTATGTTTTCCAAACAATATTGCATACTTATCCTGGAAAGAGGCAGTTTAGCTGAGCAACCAAGATCCATGCACTTAAAATCTCAGGTGATTCGCTCCTCCTTCTGTTCCCCTTCTCCCCTTAGTCAGAAGCATCCTTAGACAAATACTGTACCGTGATGATGGCAGAGGTGGACCTGGAGACATCCCAAAGCTTGAGCTGATACATTAAGTAGCAGCAGAAGAACATTTACTGCACATGCACTGGGGTTATATTTGTGTCTTGCATTGCGTTTACTTCCCACAAGTATTCTGTCAAATAAGTTTAAGTTAAAAACATTTGGTAAGAAAGCAACCAAAGCAATTATTCCCGAATGTTTCAGAGCAGTAAGTAGTAACTCCAGGAACCCCATTCTGGAAGCTAACGCACTTCTCTTGGAAAGAAGAAAGGTAGCAATGTCCCTTCTGTTTTGCTATTTCTAGCTAATCCGAGTTAGTAAATTTTTCTAAAAAGCAAAACAAAACTGCTGTGAACATGCTCAGAAAATAAATTTAAATACTACTAGAAAAATAATACCAAAATGCATTTGCTTTGATATATTGACTTAGCTTTATCTTCCTTTTACTCAGGCGTATTAAAGGGTTCGCTCATGTCTGTGGTGTTCTTCACAGGTCCCAGACAAAAAATTTCTATGTGCAGAAAATCATCATTTGTAGAGTATATTCATACAGAATACCTACTTACCCCAAATTGTTATGCCCATAAAATAGTGATACTGTTCTTCCATTTTCAGTTGTTTTGCATTTTGCAATACAATTTAATAGGCTGAACTCCAGAAAGGCCTGGACCTGATGTTTTTACACTGGCAAAAAATCACAGGGTTAAAAATGTCCCTGAAAAGCTGAAGGTTGCATTTTCAAAGTTAAAGCCTATATTTCATAGAATTATTTTTCTTCTAAACATGCAAAGTTGCAAAGTTGAATGTAAATGGACTGCACCAAAAGAAATATGTACTCAAATTTAAGGAAATCAAAATATTGAATTCTTTTAAGGAATTGCAAAGCTAAATATCCCAAAACTCTTGACATATCTTCAATGTAAATTCCTTTTATGTTACAGAATTGCTTTTTAAAATATTGAATTCTTTTAAGGAATTGCAAAGCTAAATATCCCAAAACTCTTGACATATCTTCAATGTAAATTCCTTTTATGTTACAGAATTGCTTTTTAAATCATCATGCTGAAACCAGTAGCAATGAAACATGTTTCTAGCCATCAAGCAAAGAAAAGAAAAAGAAACCTTTTACACTCTTTAAAAAATTAGTAATAGTGTATTTGAATACGGGGCGGAATCACAGCGTACAGCACTGTGAAAGTGCTTCATGCTAGACTTTACTGAGAGCTGACTTTATGTAGACGAAGTTACGCTGGGCCATTTAGCTATCTTATTTTAAAAATTAATTTATTTAAAGGGCAGCACTGAAAATTTTACTACCTAGAGATAAAATATTTTATATTTTAATTGCTTTCAACAAACAGCAGTCAGTTTGGTGGTCAGAGGTTATGAACTGCCTTTTTGGAAAACATCTCCCAGCAAATGGCATCTAGATGTGAAAGCAAGCAGTCACACACACTTGACTGATTTACAGTTACCGTTATGGCCTAGTTCCTGTTGAAAGAGAGGAAATTGATCTCTCTGCTAATAAAAAAGGAAAAGAAGGCATTTTGCAGAATGAGACTGCACTTTCAGGATATAAGGGGAGCTGCAGAACAAGGCACTGAAACACAGTGTTGATAAAATAAAAAAACTCGTTATGATGGCAAACATTGTTATTTTTCCTAATGCTAACCTAATTAAGCCTCTTCTGAACTGCAGTGAGTTAAGAGCTGTCAAATTAGGAGCTGTCAGATTACAGTGGTTTATCAAGACTTGCAGAAGGTCTCAACTACCTTCTAGCATATGCGATGCTGGAGCCTGCGGGATAAGAGAGCAGCTCCAGGATGGCAACATCGTGACCTGGTGCAAGAGACAAGAAATTTTGCTGCGTGCAGTGCCGCAAGCCATAACTGAACCTGCGTGGACAAGAAATACTACCTGTTGTGGTGGGATGATTCAGCAGTAAACAGTTAGACTTGATAATATTTATTGGGCTACCCTGTTTTAATCCGGGTGAATCTTTATCCCCGTTAATGTTGCTTTGGGTATTAAGCCTGGGTGGTCACAAACACCGTCCCAGCTTCCCAGGCAGGTTCCTCCAAGAGGCCGAGCTCCTCCAGCGTTCGCTGAGGGCTGCAGCAGCCCGTGTAAGGGACTTGCGGGGGGGCAGGGTTTTGAAAAGGAGGGCTCAGCCCCCCCGGGCGTCCCGTTGCTCCAGCCTCTGCTGTCAGCATTGACTAGCGCGCGGCGTCGCCAGGCGTTCCCACGCAGCCACATCCCGTATTCCGCTCACTGCCCTCACGGCAACAAAGACACCCCGCGTCTCGCTCCCAGCAGGACGGTCCCACGCTCCTCTCGAAGCCTCGTATCCCCGAGTACCCGGCACACGGCAGGGAACGGCCCATATTTATGTTCCTGACATTAGGTACGACACCATATGTTCAGCTGTAGTTTCAGTGACCAAATTTTCACGCCAGTATTATAGAACAGCCTGCTAAATACACTTACCTTAGCCAGAGAGGACAAAGCAGAAGAGGCAAAAAAATGAGATTTTTATTTTTATGTATTTATTTTTTTAGCTTTGGATTGCTTTTAATTCCCGTATTGTAAGCACCATGACTCCATGAACTGCAGCTGCAGGAAACACTGAATGCAACTTCCAGTATAACCTCATTGCTTTTAAATAGAGAAAGGAAAGAGAAAACCTAAAAAACACGTAGAGACGTTTGACTCCAGTAGTGGCAACTCAGACATCCCGGCCACGCCATGCTGCCCGTGCCAATGAAGGGAGGCACCGAGAGAGGGACACCAGGGCAATGTCCCTGTCACCACTCGGGGAGCTTTTGGGAGAGCTCTGCCTCTCACAGACGATGAGCAGGGAGCACTGAGGAAGTTATTCTTCCTTTCTATTTTAGAAGACCACACCACTTCCTGTGTTAACAGAGAAGGAGCCCTCAGTTGTCAGTGCAAATGATTTCCCTTTAAGCACAGCCAAGATTCCTTATTTATTTGGCAGATACTCAAATAACACTTTCTTTTCAGCAGTCTCTTAACGAAAGTGACTCTTGGCCTCAGCACCCACAGATTAACAGGCCTCTGTCTCCCATTTCCCCTTCCCAGGGTGTTTCAGGAACGGGTTATTTTCAGTTATGTTATGAGCAGAGGTTTTAGTGAAACTGGCTGAAGAATTACAAACATCACTATAGATCCACTACCTCTCCTGAGCTAATTCTCCCTTGAAGGACCCCCCTTTTTTGTTTTAATATGGTGAAGAATGTTTAAAAAGAGTTCTAAATGAGTGGGGAACAAGGTAGAAATGCAAAATATTGAAAGCTAATTTAAGTATTAGCAATGGAGCGCATAAACTGCTTTTGAATCATCGTGGTCCTGGAAGTACCACCTATAATGCTGCTGGTGACACATCCAAGAGAAAGGAGAAAAGAAAGGTGAATAACCAGTAGGTGAGACAGACTTTTTCTAAAAGGCAAGTTTCATGTGAGAACTGGTGAGTTTTAATCTGATGTGAGTAAGGCAAGAAATGAAATGGGAATACAAGTTAACGTGCTACTAAGAGAAGACAGGAGAGGGCCTCCTCCCAAAGCAGAGGGGCATGCACAGGAGCAGAACATGAGACATTTCACAAATGGCAGAACCGCAAGCTCTGGGGTTTGTTTGATCTAATTCTTTACATTACATTAAATTATGTTTAATTCTTCTGTGGACTCATTGTCAAAAAGTATTACTCTGCAAGAGAGACAGTGGGATTCAGAAAGGATTAGATATTCATAGACGTGCTGAGATCCAGCACGTCATACAGCAGCACATCCAGGCCAGCAATGCCCTCAGCAGAGCTCTCCGTAGCACGAAAGTAACTAGAGCTCCTACCCAGCTCAGCACGTCTTTAGACTCTCTTAAATTGTTAGCAGTGCAGTAAACACACTGACAGCTTAGCTCCACAAATGTAGCAGACTCAAGCCCAACTCTGACACCGCAAATTTATATCCTTTATTTATATGTATTTTTGAGGTATTACTATTTTAGGTTTATTTTCAAAGGTGCACACATGAAGCAAAAGCCTGATTCTCATCCTCAGAAGTGGTGTAGGAGGCACACACAGGCCAGTTAGGACAAGAGCAGATAGTGGCATGAGGTTTTCCTTCAGGTCACTAAGGTGATCCAGCTGGATCAGTGACATGATTAAATTCAGTTCCTGGCCTGCAGTGAGCCTACATGCAACTTGTCTAAGAACCTACTATTCCTGGTGTTCCAAGATGAGTCTCTAGGAGATCCCTCTCTCCCCACTTTTCAACACGATGGGCAGGTCCCAAAGAGCTGTGTCCACCACCCTCCCAAGAGCAGCCAAAGAAGCAGAAGCTTTAGCCGCGTTACGCAATCCGGAATAGCAGTAACAAGTGGCAACAAGGGGATATCTGACACCACAGGACACGTAGCAAGCCTCAAGGCCCTTCTGACTTCCCACCGTCCGGCAGGAAGAGATGAGTGCCCAGGACACTGTCCTGGTGCTTCTCTGGAGTGGTGGCACGGAGGAATACCAACCATGGAGGTTATACCAGCCATTGGTGATACCAAACGAGAGAGGATGCCAGCCCCCCCCTGACCTCTGCAATATCCATGACAAACAGCTTTACATGGGTAGAGAGGAAAAAATAATGAAGCTCCCACTGTGCTTCTAGATGAGCTGATCCACAGCTGCCTCCTTAGCACAGCTTAACAGAGGGGCAGGAAGTGCATCTCCTGTTCATTCCCATCCCTGTGTCCGGGGCTGTTTGCAAGAGGAGGAGGAAGGCTGAGAGGAAAAGAGGAGGACTGATCCTGGTACCTCTGGTCTGGCTTCCAGAGAAAGTGCACCACCATGGGAAGATACCAAGAGGAACACTAATACACAGCTGATTTTAGGAGGAAATAGTTTTTTCCTTGGCATCAATTTCTCCTTAGATTCCACATTGTCCATAACACACAAGGATGATTGCCAAGGGCATAGAAGCAGCTGATCAGTAAACAGGACACCCATTCAGGAAACTAAATCTTCTAAACCAAAAGCAAATGCCAGAGCTACTGTTCCCATCTCACGCAAAAACTATTGGGTTCCTCTCACTGCTCTCAGGGCTTGCAAATAGATCCCATGCTTATACTGAGTTTTTAATAAAAAATGAGCTTGCAAGTCATTTTAAAACTGACCTTCTCAGAGCTGAGGAGAACATTTTGTTCACTGTTTGCAGCTGGTATCACTGTCTATTTATTAGAGTCTTCTTCACTCCTGTGCTCTCAGACTTCTGCGCCTAGTGAAGGAGTGAGAAGCTTTGGATAAATTTCTCTCCTTGTATCATTTTGCCACAATTTGTACAGAGCAAAGCATGAACTCAGAAATTAAACATTTTCATTGGGTTTCTGCCATGAGTAAAGCAGCGATAAGGAATGCAACTTGGTTGAAACACGCTGGCTTGCAGCTTTATTTTAGCTATTCAGAAGAGATTTTCCAGAGACCTTTGCAATTTTGAGATGACATTTCTGGGCAATTAAATGATTAGTGAACTTTGCCCAGTCTTAAGATGCTAAACTCATCCAGGAAGATGAAGCATAGGCAAGTTTTGATATTGAGAATGACTGTAAAAATAGAGTGTATCTGAAACCAAGTATTACAAAAACAAGGCCCAGAGAATAGACTGCTGCTTTCAGTTTACTTAATTAGTTTATACACTGAAACTATGAATAAAAGGGCTGTGCAATTGCTTTGGCTTTAGTAGTAACCCTGCAACCATGACAACAGTAAAGCATTACTGAATCACCATGACAAAGAACTGGAGACAACTGCTGCTGCTGCTGCATAAAAGCTAACTTGGGCCAATCAAGAATTATGAATATATTAAGAACAATATATACTGCAGTTCTTGTTTTACTTTAATGCTCAGTTTTCAGCGCTGTATAAAAATAAGTATTTTTTGCACTGGGCTGTTGGGCAGCTTACACATGTCTGTGTCACTTCACTGTGATCGCTACTGACTGTTAACTGTTGGGCAAGAACAACATCTTGTAAAGATGTGATATTGTACAGTTATTTTTATCTCCTTGTAGAGCAGAGCTGTTTCCTCTGTGGATACCGCCACTGGGGGACACCGAGTTACCCTGTAGCAGTTACAGCTTGCGCACACGTCTTTGTGCACCACGATACCTGCAAATCCCAGTTTCAGGAGCTCTTTGTACAAAAATAGCTTTTGCATTAACAGGCTGGAGGACTGGCATTGCTCTGGCAAATCCCTCGCAAGGGCTCCGTGCCCCAGGAGCGGCCAGGGGCTGCTGCGGGCGCAGCGGCGTGGGACACCCTCGGGGGGTCGGCAGCACTGGCCTCCACCTCGCCAGGCGCCTAGCATCCACGGTGCCGGTTTTGCTCTGGGTTTGATTAAAAAGAAAACCAAAAAAAAAATGACAAGTTTTCTCCCCAACCTTCCCCTCAGTTTCCACGCTCAGACTGAAGTCAGACTGCAACCAGGTAAAGGGATTTAACTTGCTCACAGCATCCAGGCTTGCACCACCTCACGCTGCGCCGTGTTGTCTTCTTGTCTTCCCCGGATGACCTGCATCTCCGCCGAGCAGCCCCACAGTTTGGAGACACGACTGCTCCGGGAGGGGGGCAGCAGGGAGCAGGTCTGACCCCACGCAGCAAAGCAGACGTGCCCTTTCCCCAGCCGCCGCAGAACCTGCACCGGAGGGGAGGAGGAGGACGGGGCTTTTCTTTTTGATCTGTAAAATAAAATCTCCGTGTAAGCTTTCCCCTGCCAGGCTGCAGGGCTCGGCCCCGTTCTCCAGGCCGCCCCAGGGGAGGAAGCCGCAGAGCCCCGCAGCGGCGCTCTTGGCCCCGGGAACCGCTCTGGGAGACACCAGCTCGCGGGTCGCTCGCAGCCAGACCAGCACCGGCCGCGGCCGCGCTCCCCGGGAAGGGCCCAGCACGGCGCGTTTCTGCTTGACCCTGGGCTAACGCGGTAGAAACTTCACAGCCGCGTTGCAGAAAGCCCCACCAGCGACCCGGCCTCCGCCTCGGCGACGCAGCTTTCCCACGGCGCCGGCGGGCAGAGCCGCAGAGCTCGTTCAGAAAGCGACGGAGAACGAAGCCCGTCCCCGACACGGGCGTTAAAAGCCCGAAGGCCCCGCTTTCGCCGGTGCTTCGAAACGCTGCAGCAGGACGTGGAGCTCCTCCCGTGCTTCGTGTCTCCCTCGCACCCCCCTCACGCTTGAGGGTGCGTTCAGAGGCAGGATTATGACCCCGACATGTTTCTGATGCAGCTGGGCTGGAGATGGGAAATCTGCTAAGCAGCATCAACTCAAACAAATAGAGTATTTTGTTTTGATTTACCAGCGACTACATTCTCCACTGAAGAAGCATCCAGGCAGGTAATTTTTGAACAATTTTACTTGTCTATTTTTATAATAATAGCTGTAATAAAATAACAATGAATAAAGGAAAGAAAGAGCATAAATAAAAGCCCCTGAGCGCTTAACTGCAAGATGTGTGTCCCTTTACTCATCTTCGCTGGTCAGTAAAAGGAAATTTTTTTTTCTTCTGTATGGCTATTTGCCATCTTACTTTCATCTCGTACCTCAGGGAGGAATATTCAATAGAAAAAAAGAAACGGACGCAAGTTCCTAGAGTCCTACTGCAAGAAGCGCAACGTTACCTCCAGTTTTTAGGCTGTTCGTTACTTCACACTGGCAAGAGCAAAACCCTGGAGATCTTCCTAACGCAGCGCGGACGTGTCAGGAGACGGACGCCTTCCTCGCGGCGGCTCCGCTCCCCCCAGCGTCACGGCGCGGCGCTGGGGAGCCGTGCGGACAGGCGGGCTCGTTCTGCCACCAAAAGGCAGGCACAGCAAAGCCGGGATTTATCGGCTCAGATTTTTTCTTTTTTAAATCAGTACACATTTCAAACAATTTTAGACGGACAAGAAAATCCAGGTTATATTCTAAAACAAACCCTAAATCTCACGTTTAGGGCTGCAAAGCGCTGCAAGCTCTCCGCACACACCTATTTTCTAAAGTACCCATGGCAGCGACTGCTGTAGGGAGCTGACTGGCGTATTCAGCTGTCTTGGTAGTCCAGACTCTTGTATGCAATTAGCAAATATTTGAGAATTGTTTCACTATTTTGACACTTTGAATTGACTTCCAATTTCCATGACTATGCTAACAAGCCCTGTTAAACATCTAACAGCCTTAAATATCTTATTGTGCCCCCAGCATCAAATCAGGGTCTCCCCAAACGTACTTCTCCCTTCTCCAGAAATACTGCTGAGAGCGCCAAAGCACTAAGAAACCAAAGACAGAAAATAAACCACTTAAAATTGCTCTCAAGTTTCACAGAAACTGTACAAATCCAGGGGGGATTTGAAGCCTTTTTGGCTTTTTTTCCCCCCTTAAATCAGTAACAGTTAATTAACTACTGAAATACTTTGCTGCCTCAAGCATCTGTTATAGGAAGCTAAGCTGCATTTTTAACGTTTGCAATAACTTTCCTTTATTGCCACAAAAATAAATTCTTTATCAAATCAAAATGCATTTTCGCCAATACAGGGCTGTTCTGTCCCAAACGCCAAGCGTGTTCACCCACCATTTCAGTAGTAAAAAGCACAAGCCGGGTCCGGAGAGAAAACCTAAACGGTTCCATGACGCTTAAGGACGTCCGAGTCCTGGTGTTGCTCGTCCTTGCCCAGCAGAGCCCCGCGCAGCTCCGCAATTTCCTTGCCCTTCCCTCGGAGCCCCGCCACGGCCGCCAGCCCGGTCGGGAGGGCGCCCGGCGCTTCGACCCGGCTCCCCTCGCCGGCGCCGCAGCCCCGAACATTGCCGTCGCGCCTGGGCACTTACTCTGCGCTGCCGAGCAGACGTCACCGTTCTCCGGGGTTCCTCTCTCGGCTCGTGCGCGCGGGGGCATCGCCCAGACGTACCTCCTTCGACAGCCCCGGGGAGCCGCAGGTCTCCGGCGGCTCGGCCAGCCGCGAGCGCGGGAGCCGTCGCTTCGCCGCGGCGAACGGCAGCACGTTTGCTGCGCTCCCGCGCTCGCTCGCGTAGCAGAACAGCTCCTGCTTGCACGCGGAGGCTTTGCTACTCCTCCAGCATTTCTAAAAGCTGCAGGGAGGAGTGGATAATCCTCACTGTTTTTCCTAAAGGACTAATTTACAGGTCACAGAAAATACTGAAGTCAAGAGCTGCATCTGAAGAGAGCCCCTGGGACAGTTTGAGTATGTAAAGATGCCCATACACGTAATCCAGAACGATCTTTATTGAAGATTGCCCCAAGACTGGACTTGTTTCACAGCAGGGTCTTGGGGATGCAACAGCTGGAAGAAACAAGGGAACCTCATGACCTTGGTCTAAAATATAGCTAAATACAAGGGTTTGTTATTTTAGTTTTGTACTACTCTAGGTAGACTTAATAACTCTGCTGTCAATAGCTAGATTGTAATAAAACAATTCTTTATTTTTCCTTTAACCCTTGTTTCACATTCAAAGTCATTTCAGCAAACACCAAGGAGCTGTTCTCATGGGCACGGTTACGCTTACACTGAACGTACTGGCCTGCTCTCATAGCACCTGGCATCCAAGCTTAAAGACTTTTCTTTTTCTTTTCTTTTTTTCTTTTTTGAGGTGTTTTCCGGGCGGCAGCACACAGCAGCATGAACTGTAGTGACTCACAACGAGCGTGGAAGAGTATCTTCTGCATTAGTCAGACCTCCTGACGAGCAGCGAGCACCCACCAAGCCGAGCTGTAGCAGCCCATGCAAAAGCAGCAGTACTGAGTCGGGTGCTCCAGTGTGGGCTCCAAAGCAGCGCCTGCAGTGACACTACCCTGGAAAACCACAACAGCTTCAGCAGTTAGTAACATCAGCATTGCAATACGCGTCAGGTATCCAGAGGAATTGGCTGGTCCCAGGAGGCGGTGAGACCGGCTGCAGCTCTGAGCAGACAAGCAGGGCTGGAGATGCTACCAAACCCTCAAACAACCCAGGGGCACCAGGAGCTCAGCACAGCCCTGCTCTGGGTGTCCCACCTGCTGGGACTGCTGTGCTCAGTGAGCAGGCAGAAGACACACACAGTTAATCTCTCTCATCAACTTCAGTAGGGAAATCAGCCTGCACATCGAAGGAGGCTGCAAACAATTCGCCCCCAACATCCCTCGCTAGCCAAAACTGAGCAGCCTTTTGCAGAAGAGATTAACTAAAGCTAGGAGGACGTTGGGGGGGGGGGGGAGCAACATCCACCTAGGGTTTGCCAGAATTTCCAGTTCTGATATTTAATCCTGATGTTACATGTAATCTGAATATTAATGCATTATTTTCAAAACGCTCCTCTGGAGAGGGAGGCCCATTGACCTTCTGGAGTCTTATCCAGGGCCACAAAGGAACCTAAGGGTTTACAGAGGGAGCAGAGTGGTCAGAAAAATTATTACAGAGGTCCAAAAAAGCTGCTGGACAGCAAGGAGCTCCGGGAAGCTCTGCCACGGGATTTCTCTGGAGAAAGGAGCCTTGTAAACTTTCAGGAAATAAAAATTCCAGGCAGCTGCGCTGTGCTTTGCCACTACGATCACTGCAGCAGCGATCCATGGCTGGTGACACGGCAGGGACACGACTCCGGCCCCGCGCGGGGAGGCTGGCGACTCCCACCGCGCCGGGCGGCAGCTGCGGGAGGAGGAGAGGCGCCGGACACCAAAACAGCAGACGAGCAGTGTGGTGCGCAGCTGGACCCCCATCTGCCACCCACAGGAAAGGGACGTAAACGAGAGCCAAAAGTGAGCAAGAATTTAGCAGCAGCTTCAACCCCTTCAGAAGCTCCTGCCTTCACGCAGGAGGTAGTTCCCCCTGCCCTGGGCTCGGACAGGGCAGGCACAGCAGACGAGCGGCAAGACAACCCGCACCTCCACTTTGGCCCCTCCGAGTCTACAGGACGTTTTGGTGGCTCTTTAGCTCGGAGATGCAGCCACACGTCAAAGCCAACCTGCATTCCCATCCCAGCTCACGAGGCAAAATAACCTACGAAGTAAGAGCCTAGGTGGTAACGAAATACTGAACAATGGCACCAAAATAAGATTTATTATTTAGAGCTGAGATTTAGAAGAGACAGACATAGCAGATAACAATGAAACAACATGCCAGGCTCCGGATGCGGGAAAGGAAAAAGACAATGATATTGAAAGGCTTATGGGGAGATATAAATTCATATTTCTCCGGTATCAAAAACAGAGAGCGAAAAGGTCAGAACGTCATAGTCTGAAACTGCCTAAGGGGGGCGCAAATGAAGTCTTTGGGCGCATAGCAGCAGAAGGCTGGAAGAGTTTAGGGCCAAAATATAACAGCAAGGCCAGCACTCTTTCCTTGTCCTCAGGAAAAGTGCTAAGAAACCCACCTTTCTAAAAATAATAATAATAATTAAAAAAAAGAAATTAAGAACTTTGAGTATAACTTCATAATGAATGATTACTCATAAGATTATTGCTACAAACTACTTTGTACATCACCTCAACCCAAGAGACAGCTGAAACCTATCTTCAGGGAATCAAGAAAAAGAAATCTCCCACTACATAATTTTAGCTTGTTGAAGGCACTTTAAAGTCTTTTAAAAATTGCTCCAATTACTGGCTTGCCTGTAGAAGGATTTTAGCCTTACATTTAAAATTAGAAGTGACTTGAGAACTGCATTTAACTCTGGCAAGAAAACGTGTCCAGTCTGTAAGAAAAAAAGAGGGGAAAAATGGAAGGGACAAGAACGAACTTGCTCTGCAGCGAAGTCTCTGTGGGTTGCTTGACTTGACTTAACCAGATTTAAAACAGAGTGTTATCTTTACAAAAGAACCGTTCTGACTGAGAAATTTAAATGGAATGGGCATTTGTCTCCACCGCAGTCCGAACGCGCGTGCCGAGCTCATCTCCGAGAGCGCCGCTGAAGTCGGGACCGACCGCGTGGCGCCAGGGCTGCGCGCGGGAACCCGGCTCACGGCGGGCGCGAACGAGCCGCAACAAAACCCCTTCTCCCCCAAAATATTCTTCCTTTATTTTTGCATAACATTTCTGTATTTCCAACTATAAATAAAATTAAAAAACAAAAAAAAAAAAAAAAAAGGGGTTAGAAAGTTACAAAGCCGCGTAGAGCAGCCCGGCCCGGCACAGAGTGTCTCACGCACGACAGATCATTTCCCGTCTCACTCCTCCTCCTCCCCGGCTGCGGCGGGACCTGGCGCTCGGCGCGGCGGCTGCGGTGGCCACGGGTCAGTCGCCGGCGTTCGCGGTTTCAGCATCTACAAAACAAAACGGCCGCGTGAGAGGCCGGGCGCCGAAGCCCTCGGTCCCGCCTGTTATTTCTTTTTAAACTTTCTAAGCTTTTAGAAGGTGTTAAAGCGCTTGAACAGCTCCGCAGAAGTTACACTAGATCCTGCCCCGCTGCGCACAGCGGCTCGGGCGACGGGCCAGCTGAGCACGGGGATCTGCTCTTTTCCAACGGGGAAAATCCCCCCCCGGCCGTCCCCCCTGCCTTTCACGTGCCAAACGCGCCGTGAATCCGTCCGGGGGCGCTGCATCGGCACGAATCAGCCCGAGTTCCTCTCGGTCACCAGACTTCAGCAACGCCGAACCTCACCGCAGGAGCTTCGCGGCAGCCGCCGAGGCCGAGTCAGCCCCGCAGGGCTCCCTCGTCCCTGCCCCGCTGGGCTGCGGGGGCAGAGGGCAGCGAGCGGCCGAGGCGGGCTCGCGAGCCGCCCGCGCGGCGGACCCACCCGGGAACATCCGCCGAAGCCGCCGACGCCCGAAGTCGCGACACAACCCACGTCCCAGCAACGGCTCCCCCGAGCGATGCGGGCCAGGACGCAGCGGGTTTACCGCGCTCGCGCGGCGGACGCGACGCAGCACCGGCGCAGCAACGCCTCGCGCAGACCCTCGGCCGCAGCTCAGCTCCGCGCCGGCCCGGCTGCCTAATTACAGCCAGAGCCCAACACCGCAAAATCCACGACGTTACTCAGGGATTCAATAAATAATAAATAACCGAGGCAAGAAACGCACGCGATTATGCTTTTGCTGCTTTATAAATTCAATCCCGTAGCACGTTATTCATCCGACCGGGATAGCGACGAGCGCCGGCGCCTCCCGTTGGCATCCTCCGCAGCCCCGACGCCGCAAACGCGCCGCTCCAGCACTGCCATCCTCTTCTACAAACGTCCCCCAAAACCGGGGGCTGCAAAGGGCACACGAGGAGCCAGGAGACTGCAAGAAACCTTACTAGGTCGTTATCAGATATAGTCTAATAGTACCGAACTATTTCACTTGCAACTTCTGCCTCCAAGCCCGCTCCTTCAAAAAGACCCATCTGAACCGACCCCAGGGGTAGCAAGTGGGCAGCAAGCCAGAAAACTACGCAGGCTTTTGTCATATTAGTTAACATTTGCGATATCAGTCTTGCTCAATGTGACTTGAAACCTTTGTTCACTGTTGGGGGGAGCAATATTGAGGTCAAATCATTCCAAAAAGGAGACTACCGGTTACGACTCTCCGAAGCCTGCTTCCAATCGGCGCAGAAGGTTGGATGTTTTCCCTACTCGAACGCTATCCACAAGAACACGCGCGCTAACTGAACACCACACACACACTGAACTCCAAGTCCATGGGACTTTTCCGGAAAAATTTTGAATGTTTTCTGAATTGAAAATAGAGCACTGGGACCACAAAAACTACTTTAAGGGAAAAAGCAACCACTGAAAAAGCCAAGTTAAACTAATGACTAACTCGAACATATTACTGATTTCCCTCCACAAATATCAAATGGCAAAACCTGAAATTTGATTAAGAAACTTGATTTTCTTTGGGAAACACTAGCATTTGGGAACACATCTCTTTAATGCTAAACACAAGTGTTTTTGTAGGAGTGAAGAGACTGCCATATTTAGCCAGGTGAGTGGCTCACTTAACCCGTCATCTTGTTTTTTATGCCAGCTAATACCAAATGTTTCAGAGAAAAATGCAAGAAGCTACACAGCAGACAGTGAAGGAACGGGAGAAAAAGGAGCATTCTACAGACTGATGTAAAGTAATAGTTAAATAATAGCATTTACTCTTTAAAATTTTGGCATCATTGGTTTGAAGCGAAGTCAGCGTCAGGGAGATTGGACCGAGCGCTGCAAGCAGTAAGGGTTCAAAGTTTTCTCCCTGCAATGCCCTGCCCCGCTCCCCGCCGCCTGCGAGCCCCGCAGCGCGCAGACAGGCTCCCGGGCAGCGGCCGCGCGCGCAGCAAGCCAGGGAGGCCGCGGAAAAACAGGATGCGATTATGCGTTTAGACACTCTATCATGATATAGAGCAACCGGGAAGCCAAATTAAGGGCAGATGGGCAAACTTAATTAGGCATTTCCTAAGTACTGGATGCGTGACTTGGCAGCTTAAAATGTTCTTTTGATATTTGTATTCAGTTCCTATAAATTCTTAAATTTAAAAACGTGGGGATCCCAACTCCCTGGCCCTCTATCCCCATCAAAACCTCAAATTTAATCATAAGCATCCATCCTGGCTCCACGCAGCTCCTTACAGAGCTGCTCTGGGAACGTCCAGGTGACAAAGCTATAGACATAGCTGCCATAACGGACAGCTATAGGACATACAGGACATAGGCCGGCCATAAAGGAAAGGGAAAATTTTATCCATGGTGTTTCATACCTGCTTGCCTACCTGCTTTTCATACCTTCATATCAAAGGAATATTCAGAGTCAGGAATAGAATCAGCTCAGTTTTGCGATCGGCAGGGGAATGGTTTCTCGTGTGCAGAGCCTCCTTGCTGTGCCCCACTGCCAGGGCTGTAGCACAGACTCCTCCCCCCCTTGCCTGGAGCATAAGGAAGATATTTAATTACAAACAGGACTTCAGAACTTTTCAATTTTTTTTTCCTGTTAAAAGATGTGGGCAGAGCAATATGGCCAGCGCCTTTGCTCAAATTCTGCTCAAGAAATCCCATTTGTTTCATCTCACATTGTTTGTTTAATTGCTACTGAGGGTTAAAGCAGCCTTCAACGTGATCAAGGATAAGAAAATGTAGTTTAAAGTAAGTAGTCAGAAGACTTGGCAGTGAAGATGGTTATCAGGGAATTAAAATGATGAATACTGCAATGAAAACACCAACCTCTGAGCCTTTCTTTGGCCCTAACACTAGCTAAAGATGCAACAGTTAGGAACACAGATGCTAGAAATGCGAGTTTCATTCGAAGAGAGCGGGTGGATACGCCTGTGTCTGAGTCAAACCTGGCTTCGGAGGGCCCCGCTCCCCGCGGCTCCTGCACCCCGCGGGCCCTCGGCGCGGGAACAGGGTGCTGAGGATTTCTACGCGGTCGCAGCACGGACACTAAGCCGTGAAACGCGTGCAGCACCCAGAGCAGGGCGGCACGGTTGGACGCGCAGACCCGGAGGCTCCTCCCGCAGCACTCCCCTTCCTTTCCTGGTCTGCAAGCTGCATAGAGGAAAGAGACCGCCAAGGGCGCGCACGTAGCGCAAAGCTGCGGCAGGGCCGGTTTCCGCACCTTCCCTTCGTCACGTCTAACTTCTGCCAGCACCAAGCCAGAAGGGTCTCCCGCAGCGTGGGAGCACAGCCCGAGCGCCCCCCTCCCACG
The DNA here is from genome assembly GCF_028389875.1 of Rhea pennata. Taxonomy (NCBI): domain Eukaryota; kingdom Metazoa; phylum Chordata; class Aves; order Rheiformes; family Rheidae; genus Rhea; species Rhea pennata. Next base: position 17,113,027 of record NC_084674.1, on the reverse strand, counting down.
TACCCCGCGCTAATTCCTCCCGCCGGCAGCACTACGGATACCACCTGCTTACAACAGCCCCTTCAACCTTCCAGCCTGGCCTGCCTCGTAGCACCGTAACGCCAGCAAGACCGCAGAAGGCCGGAGACTGGGGCCACGCGGCCGCTGGAGCGCTGCGGGCGGCGGGCAGCGGCATTGCAGGCGGAACCCGGGGAACAGCGGGGCATCGCTTCTGCTCCTTGAGCACAAGGAGAGGGACCAAAGGCTGGAAAACAAATGAGGAGTTACCCGGAAGAGCTAGAAACGGACACGCTTCTGTGTTTTAGAAAAACACTGGGTTTTTTGCACAGTTTTCAAGCACATTTTTTTTTATTTTTCTTCTTTCCAATCTATACAATTTCTTGGGGCTTTTAGTGCCACTGACTCTGTCAGTATACAGGGGATGGACTATACAACAGGCAACAGCAACACAAACTGTACGAGTCAGTGCAAGCTGAAGGAAAGCTGGTGTGAGAACATATCTTCCATGGCTGCTCATGAAGCATACAGACATGAACCTAAAAAACTCAAACAAATTAAAGATACATGTTACAGAGAACAGAAATCTCTTACTACAGTAAGTATTTTGCCCAGGCAGAAGACTCTGCATAATTGTGTATAAAATTCAATTCTAACTGAATTGATGGAATAATATATTCAAAGGGTACAAACAAAGTAATTTAGACAGATATAATACTCAAAGTACAATAGAACTATACAATTCACAGCTTGGCAGCACAAGGCATCTCTGCCCTTCAGCAGGCACCATCAAACGTCATTGCAGATGCAGAGCAACGTGCCTTCAAATTTCGTTACCGGTGCCGGGAACAAGCTCCCTCAGGGCTTCCTAGCAAAACGAAACTTACCCTCAGCAAACCAGTCTTAGCGGTTACCTCGTGCCTTTAGACCGAGAGGTGCAGGTGCAGACTCTATGCACAGTAAAATGGGCAAAAAGCAACTTTCAAACAGGAGAGAGGTGTCCATGCCACCTACAGTGCAAACTTAATGAAAATTAAAAAAAGAAAAAAAAATCAAACAAAAGGTGGTCAGACTCCAAAACTGAAGCATTCATTGGTCATACATGAAGATGACAAATAGTAGCTTCACATTTTATTCCATTTCAGTGTGAATACTGCTAGCACTTCAGTGACAACACACCATTTTTAGCCAGGTTGCTGAGCTGAGGACAGAAGACACGCAAGTACTGTACTTACATGGCTCTTACAATAACCCGGAGGTATATTCTCCTATAACCAGGGTTTCAGTTAGCTTTTCACTTATGAAACATGCATGGCTTTGTAATTTAACTAAAATATAAAAGCCCAGTAAGGGAAAGAAAACATAAATCAGATTTGCTGCAGATCTAGAAGAAAACAGTGTTAACGTGTCAGCTAGCTCCCTGTTACAGAAATACATTGCCACCTACAACAACTTTACCAGGGACTGCACACGAGAACGAGCTGCGCTGCCCGAAGCTGTTACCTGTTCTCACGTACACTCGGTAAACGTGCATTTCACTACTCCTCTACACAGACGGTTAAATTTAGGTCTTTGTCTCAGACAAACCTCGCCTCACAGTTATAAACAGCTCAGAAATGACAGTTCAATCTATGAGTTAAAATAATAGCATTTACAGTGGAACAAAACCAATGAAGAACTTCAACTGTAAACCTCCAGGATCTTTGCAAATAAAAGGGAAAACTTGAACTCCCAAGCAGACTGTAAATAAAGTACACCTTCCAAATATTTTTACATCTCTTTCCAGCTGGAACTGAAAAGCTTAAATTCAAGGCACTGTACTCCTGCAGGGGTTAGTGCACTTTTCTAATCGTCAATTCAAGTGCATTAACTTTAAGGACTGCAAGTGTAGAACACCAGAACACAACATAATAAAGTGTCTTCAGCAATGAAAAGTGAGCGAATATTGCCGTAGCAATTGCACCGTCCTTTGCGGGAAGGTCTCACAGTGGTCGCTGGCCGCGGCGGTGGCCGCGCGTGCTCGGAGGACCCGCGCCGGCTGCGGCCCCGGCGCGCCGCGTCCCCCCGCAGAACCACGGCTGCCCCCCGGGACGCACCGGGGCTACGTCGCTCCCGCGGCGGGGCCGGGCGGTTCGGCAGCGGGCTGCCGCCGCGGCGCCGCGGGCCTCGGCCGGCGGGTTCTCCCCAGGGCCGGGGACGGACGGAGAGGCATCGCACGAGGTGCTACTGCGCCAGAAAGAGCGGTACCTGGCATGGGCACGGGCGGCGAGACTCCCGCGGTTAACGCAGCCGACACGGGACAAGACACTGGAGCAACGCACTGACTCCCCAGTCCTGTTCTTACTGAATTAACCTAAAAAAAAAAAAAAAAAAAAAAAAAAGAAAAAAAAGAAAAGAAAAAAAAGGCGTCGCTATTAAGCGTCGATTTTGCCGACCGACGAACGTAGTGTCACGCTGCTGAGCGAGGGGAGCCCTTGCAGGACCAGGCATTTCCCGGGCGCCGCGTCAGGCGCGCTCCCTCCGGCGGCCAGGGCTCCGCCGCAGCTCGGCCGCGCTGCTCCGCCGCAGAGCGTTTGCAAAGGTCCCTCGGCCTGAGCAAGCACCGGGTGCTGCGAGGCATCCTCGAAGTCTGGGCTTTTTTAGAGGCTAAAACAGGAGCTGGGAATTTACAGCAAAGGTTGATGCGGGCGGGAAGGGGGGGGGGGGGTCTTCAGTACAACCTCAGTATTCAAGGAGCCAGCAGATATCCTGAACACGTGAGAACTTAACACCACAAAAAACCTCACAAAATACTTTCAATGTCCAAAGTACGCAAGTACTCCTCGTTAGTGCTGGAACTTTCGCTTAAAAAATAAATGAAGCCAAATGTAGACTTAAAAAAAAAAAATCACGTTTTGTACTGTACTTCTTACTACTCTACGCGCAGAAAAGGGGAGAAGTTTTAAAATAAGCAAGTTGTTAAATTTCTAGGGCATATTTTTGCATATTTGTTTGTGTTAGGTGGTGCAGCCTCGCTGAGCAAAGAACCAGGAGAGGGAGAGAAGAACTGGGAGAGGTTTTTTCTGCCAAGGTTGAATATTCAGCCCTACTCATCATTAAGATCAGGTTTAGGTAAGTCTAGATACCAGCAACAGCACAACTATGCTTAATCCTGCTGAAGGGGCTGCTGAAATCAATTTCAGCAATTTTTCTGAGATTCTCCTAGCATTCATTTCAGTTATTCAGATTTTGCATGCTGGGGTCAGAGAAACACAAGAGGATGGACAGGCTGCCAGAATTATAAGCTTAATCATACTCAGCATCATAGCAATAGCTATACAAAATGCTGCCTGGTCTCTCTGTGGATGGAGCTAACAGGTTTTATTGCATTTTTAATCTCACAAAGTCTCCAAATTCCTGCAGGGATTCCACAAAGCCAGCACCTATTCATGACAGGAGAAAAAGTATTCTTTCAGTCTGGGACTCTCACATGAAATTGGTATTTCACATTTATTAAATTGGTATGAATGTGAAATTTAAGTGGAAGCATGAATATAAGTGTAAGGGTGTTGGAATGCTTACTCTAAGGTTCTGATTATAGTCTCTGTTCTCAGTTAAAAATAAAAATGGCAGTACTGTTCTAGGATTTATTGCTTTGCGGTATGATCCTTTGCTCCCAAGAAAATTCTAGGAAAATACAGAAATATCCAATATCTATCTTTGCTTCACTGTCTCTAGTTCTAATCTGAAACTTGAAGCTTATGACCACCATCAAAAATATCTACTCTGATGGAATGAACATAAAATTATTAATGCATAAAAACCCACCCAAACTAACAACAGAAACAAAAAAAGACAATAAGCAGAGGAACTGAGAACATATTTATAGGACAATTACCTTTAAAGTTGTTACTACACTCATATTCTAACATCCTCAAAATGAGGATTTCACCAGCCTAGACAACTTTAAGTGGTTATTGTGGATGCCTTGCAAATTGAAATACATCACTTCCTATACAAACAATAAATTATAGCAGTGTTTAAAATCATAAAGTGACATTTTAGCAAGTAGTTCTGTATAAAAATTATAATTTGGGGAAAAAAATCACTGTCAGTTGTTTTAAAATGCTGAGAAACCTACACGATCTGCATTCTTCTACCTCTCCATTCTCAATAACCCACTCACTGAAGAAGCAGCTGTGTTCAAGGCTACCTATGCGCAGCTAGGAATAAAACGAACCACCTTGGGAATGGAGAGCAAGTGGTGCAACATCAGAGTCCTGCGGCGCTCCGAAAGCGTACAGCTAGTAGCTACGCGTTACTTATACGGGGTATCAGGATAATGCTAATTTGTCTCTCGTTTCCCGATCACCCATTTTCAGTTTACTAAACCCACGACGCTGTTGGGTGCTACTGGAGACGTGCGTGCGTGCTCCCGCAGGCGTTGGTAGTCCTCCAGCCCCGCTTTCCCGGCCCCGGCTCCCCTAGGAAGCTGCTCCCCAGGCAGCCAGCGTGCCAGAATCGAGGTGCACAAACGCAGCTCTTACCAACCGTGCCAAAGCCACGACACAAACCAGCGTGTTTTACAGAAATCATTGCATCATAGACTCAAAACATGTTCACAGCTTTTCTGTTTGGCAATACTTTTTTCTTCAAAGGCCGTGGGGCCATACAGCAATACGAAGGTGAGAAAGCGCCTCGCTGGTACACCCTTGACTCCCAGACATCTCCAGATGGTGCCTTCAACTACAGAATGGCCAGAGCACTTGCACACAAGGCAGCTCACCTTCCTAGACACACGCCTTTGCTGGTGGCACCCATAATTACCTCTAAGAAAGGGTTTCATCGTGTTTTCTGCATGGATGAACATGAGAGAAATTACTATTTTTGGGAAGTTTGGTTCAATTCTTCCTAATATCTCCCCTTACATTTCAAACTACCAATGATCAGGATTAATTCCTATTTCCAAGTTTAAACGAGAATTGTCAAAAAGGAACATTTCAACGCTCCTGTAATATAACTGGAAGCCTAAAGGTTCCCCCACAAACCCCTAACATCTATCAATCATAATCTGCAGCCAAACTGAGAGGCAATATAATTTCCTTTTTCCTGAAGGAATTCTCATTTCCACAAAAACAAAGTAGAGTTTAAAAACTCTTCCCTTGCATCCTAATTATATTGCTTCCTATACTTTTGGTGATAAACAGGAAGAAAATAAAATCACTGTAACTTTTTAGGCAGCTTATTAAGCACGTAACCCCTTTTTCTCCCCCCCCTCAGAGCAGCTGCTCCTCTCCCCCCAAAGTCACCAGAAATACACATTGTATTCACACCGCAAACAGGTCGCTGATGGCAGCAGAAGTGTCTCAGAAAAAACCGTAAACTCAGGAAAGTTAGTTCTCTATATTCTGGCGTGAAAGAGAAGCCTTGAAACGAGTCGCACAGCTACCCTGCACATTGATAGCGGTGGCTGATTAGTAAGAGCAAATAAAACAGATATAAAAACCATAATTAGACCACATAACTCCACCCTATCAATAAGCATTTGCTGCAATTTTACGTGGGCCTAGAGGTAGGAAATAAAAAACAGAAAACAAAAATAACCAACTTGGAGTAGCGAGTGGCCATTTGGTTTGCTGCCTCCTGCTCGTAGCTTGGCTAGCACCCGAGCGAGCCTCTCACCCCGGGCGGCCCCTTGTCACCTACCCCACCTCCACGGCACACGTAAGCACCCCGCGCAGTCTGCGATCAGCAGAGCATCGTGGGACGATTCCCATGAACCCTCCTGCCGTTCAGAAACATCTTTTCTTCCGATAACCTACAGAGGCAGCCTAGGAAGCAAAGTTACCAAGGACAGTTTGTCCCAAAGTTTAATCATCTGCACTGTCCAAAAAAAGCTCCCTACAAAAGCTCCCTACTGGAAAGCTATTTTTTCCACCGTTTAAGTGATTTGATGGTCTTTCAATACCATTTTTCCCATATAAACTCATTTCTCCAAGACCGAGTGTTACTGGGCTACTTCAAGTCTCCTTTCGCACAACTTTCTCACCTGCAGCCACAGCTCTGAACTGGTCCGTGGCAAACGCTGCGCCAGCTTTGTAGCCACCCATCCCAACGCGAAGTGGGCTAGGAGGACTCGCCATCCACCGTTACTCCACTCCTGCAAGCCCACGTGCGCCCACGAGACCTTCTGCACAAAACTGCCATGGGTGAACTGGCACCGGGGAGTCTCTGCCCGAGCAGGCAGCGTGGCCGAGCACCACGTCGTGGTGTCAGCTGAGGAGCGGGGAAACCCAGCCCTTCTAAGCTCTTTGTAAATAATCTCTGTGATGTCTCAGCCTCGTTGATTCCTTAGGACAACAGCTGTATTTTAGAAAGAAAACAAAGCCTCTCAAAATCAGTATATTAACACAAGGACACTCCTGTTCTCACAGTAACATTCGGCCTTCTCCGCGGGCCTTGAAACACCATACACCAAAGAAACCACAACAACAGAAAGTAACACTGATCCCTGAATTGATGCTACAAGCCAATTTAGACAAAACGACCTCACGTTCTTCCAGAGCGCTAAGTAGGCAGTACATGCCCACCAAGCACCTCCAACTACTGCAGGACTCTTGGAGAGAAATCCAGCTGCAAAAAACACACAAGAAAAGATACAAAGTGACTTAAAAGGAACAAAATCTGTGCCCTCACCATTGCTCTCTCCAGCACCTCTGGAAATCTGCCTGATCTGCATTTACTAGCACCTTCTTCAAGTTACTCTGTGAGAACTAATAGTTTCTTAAGTAGATGTCCCTATTTCTGCAGAACATGTTTATACTATTTAAACCACCACTACACAGAGGGACTATTTACTCCCAATTTTTCTTAATTTATGGCCACTAAGAGTTGATATAAAATTGCCTAATTGAATCGCAAATGCTTTTCCCTGGGAAGTCAGCTATCTAATGCAGACACCAGAGCAGATACGTTAGTGTAGTACCTGCTTCAGCAGGTCTCACGTCATGATCAGCAGCAGAACTACCACCGCTGGATGCAGTCTTTTTCCTTTCTACACACTAAAAAAGGCAAAGTGTGTGTTTTTTTTCTTCTCTCCCCCCCCCCCCCCAATCCAGGTCCAGTTATCTCTGTTTTTAAGGGAGTACCAAAGAGTCCCTTATTAATTTTATCTTCACTAGCTTTGCTTTTGAAGTTCACTTATTTTCCTCTACTTTGGCTCAATTTCCATCCTTTGCAAAAATGAATTAGTCACAGAATGTGACTCCATCTGTGAGGAGGAGGAAGAGGTCTGGGAATCTGCAGGGCAGGAGAGAATCGCAAACTGAAATTTGGGACGTATCTTCACTCGTTTTTGTGCCTATCCCCATATTGTCACTCAGCCACGAAGACAAGCTCAAATGCAGACACAAATGCATGCCACCCATTGAAAATAAAAGGGAGTTAACAGAAGCATTTCTAATTTCCACTTTGTTTCAGTTAATTTTCACCGCCTTTCTGAAGTGGGTGTTTTCATGAGGCAGACAGTCTTAAAGGTGCACGGTATTAGCACTGCACAGCCCAGTGCAACAAGCAAGACCGAAACATCCAGCTTTCCCCCAGCTCGCTTTGAAGCTTCTGCCAGAACAGCAGCGTGCTGCCACCATTGCTCCAACAAAGCCACTAGCCCTGCCATCGCTCTGCCTGATGAAGATTAAACATCAAAATGAAGACGACTTTAGCAAGAGTAAAAACTTAGAAGTCAAACAAAGTATGGTTACTAGTATGTGTATTGCTGTATATTACTGTTAATGAGCACTTTGCAATTTAAAAATATATATATTTTACATATATATATTTCAGCCCATGTATCTGTCAAGATTAATTTCAAAAGATCAAAATTTTTTATTCTGTTTTAGTACTTAATGGAAAGAGATGGACATTTATATGAAACATCTATCTGAAGCAACTTTATGTCCTCCTCCAAATCTGAGTTCTGCAATGGCTTTCAGACACATAGCAAAATGTATGTCCTTCAAGGAGTGCCACTTACTCCACATGTCTCATTCTGGGTTTGCATGGGATTAGCCTTTGGCTCCATGTCTTGCCTTTTTTGGTTCTGCTTCAGTTGGTTTAAAGAGGGTTTTGTCTGTGCAGCTCCAACAGTTTTGCTCGTCCACTGATCAACCAGCTTGTGAAGGTCATCGGTGAAGGTGCCTTTCTTGTTGTTACTGTTGTTGGCCTGGACATGCAGAGTGGATTGCGGGGGGGGCTCCGGGCACGGTACAAGACTGTTCGTAGAGGATCCTGAAAAATCACACACACAAAGCTGACAAGAGCAACTGCTTCTCACCATTTTGCTGCTTGAATACTTTTTCACATCCTGCAGTTCAAATGGTGGCTTTTCTGACTTTTACCCGCCCCCGTTCCTTTCTACGGGACACCTTTGCTTAAAGAAATGGTCCGAGTCCAATCAATTTGTGTCATCTGTTTTACCACCTGAGCCGCTAGCCGTTGTGCCCCCAGCCTAGGTGCAACTAATGGAGAAGAGGGCAGGCAAGACCGCGGTCCCACGGCACTCGCGACATCAGACTTGCAGTGCCTTCGCAGACGACGGCCTCAGGACAGCGTGAGGCGGTACGTGTTATTTGTTTAGAATTTCACTTACTCAAGTTACACGCATTTTAAAAACAAATGTTACCACTTATCTTACTTGCATGAGTTTGCTGTCCTCCTGGAAAAGCTGAAGAAGTGCCACATCAGTGGCAAGCACGGATGGCCTATCGTGCCTCAAAGGCTACAGAAACTTAAGAGTCTCGCTCTGTGCGTTAAGAGCGTCGACTCTGCCATCTTCGTCTAACTGAGGAACACCAGGCCCATGAATGTGCGGAAGACAGAGGACAGGAGGACACGAGCAGGTGTGCTAGTTTCTGACACAAAGATACAGAACTTTTGGTACAGACAGACAGGAAGAGCACTGACAGAGATTTAATTTGATATGCTCATATATTTTTAGAACAACTAGAAAAATATCTGTCCTACTTACGCATTGGTACCTACAAGTCTGACACAGCAAGATTAGCAATAGGCAGCAACTGGAGGTGCAGGAATTTGACCTCAGCAGAAAATATAAAGCAACTTACTTATTTAACAAACATATTTGATACATCTAAATATTTTAAATAGACCATCTCTCCAAGCAAAAAGTTCATAGAACTGTAGTCCAATTATTTATATAAGCAAACACCACCAACATTCAAGCTTTTTTTTTTCTGTTAATCAGTTTCCAGCCACGAAAAATCAGTAAACTAGTTAGTCCTAGAGTTACATAAAATATCTGAATAACCTTTAAATGATCATGCATTCAGCCTGCAATGTGCCTCCTAGTGAATCCTGCTCATTTCCTTTCCTTTTTTTTTTGGGGGGGGGGAAACGGTCCAATGAGAAGATAGATACTTTGACGAAAAGGCTCTTCAATTAGTGTTTAATATTTCATGCATTTCAATAGGAGCAAGATTGCTTTAAGTTATGAATTCCTCCAGCAACAAAACTGCAGTCATGTTAAGCTGTGTATTTAACACTAGACATAATCCAGTTTCTCGCCGCATGCGTGCAGTCTCACACAAAGAATATCACAACTGTCTTGCAGCATGCGTAGTCCCCCAAACATCACAGCACATGCATTATTATGAAGGAATCATGATTTATATGGTCTAATTTCATATCTGTGCAAGTGCACCAGCTCTACTCATAAAAAAAAAAAAAAAAATGCAAAAAGACATCCCATGCCATGAAGGAAATACTGAGAAACAAAAAAGGGATAGTTACTACTACTGTGATCTTTGCCTAGACATAGTCGTTTCAAGGTAGACCCTACAAGGTAAAACAATACAAGACACGCAGAGTTAGGTAAGACTAAACATGACAAATCTGATGGACAAGCGTCTGTACTTTTAAGCAATCAAAAATAGTTATTGTGCAAGAAAGGACAGACAAAGTCAGCAGTTCAGGTGAGAAAAAGGAAGTCTAAATAACTGGACAGCTCAAACCTTTATTAATGTGCAGCCATTCAGAAGCTTTAAAAAGTACAATAGCATGCCAAAAGCAAGGTCCCATGACTTGAAGGTGCATTTTTATTTTTTTTCCCCAAATTGCCTTGGCTTCCTATTAGGAGATTTTGATTCCTACTCTATTTATGCAGGAAATGATGTCAATTCAGTTTGTGATAGGAGGCCAAAAATGCTTTCAGGAACAAGTAAGCTAGTCTGGCTGCAAAGACAAACTGTAAAACAACCCCCAAAGTTCTGTTTTACAAGTCCAAAAAGATACATTGTTCTGCAGGTCTGAGGCCAATTTTCTTCAAATATTTTATTAGTAGGATTTGTGTCTAAATGTGAGATTCTGAACTTTAATTAACAGCAACCGTGAATGAGTTTCCCTTATATCTTGCCCAAGTGCAGAAAGATAATCCAGCAGAGGAGCTGAGTTTTCATTTAATCAAACTACGTGTTTTTTCATTATCTTATTACATCTTTCATCATTCATTTGCGTATTCAGTTGGACAGACAGTATCTACAGTGCCAGCAGTGTACAGAGAGCCCTACTTGACTGTCAGATCTTGCCAGACATGAGCACCATTTGCTATTTCAGTGCCAAATTTCCTGAAAGGTATTTTGGACTTGGGGAAGAAGAGTATCATTATGGTATGGGAAGAGATGAATATCTGGCATGGGGCATGGCAAGTTTATTGTGAAGAAGCACTTGAACACATGAGCAAAATCAGAGGAGGGCTGGGCAAAAAAAAAAAAAAAAAAAAAAAGAAAAAAAGAAAAAAAAGAAAAAGAAAAAAAAGAAAATGTATGTATTTCCTGTATGGTAAACTGGTGTTAATATACTATGCTACTGTGCCAGAAACGCAGCTTTAGATCCAGAGATTTCAGGTCCACATTGACAGAGGCTCTGAATGAGTCTTCAAAGCAGAAAGGAGACATCACTCAGAGACTGAAGAAAATGGGGGGGAGGGGGAAGGGAGAAAAATATTTGTGTTTTGATACGGGTGGCATGAGGAGGAACACAAACATTGCTTTGAAAGATTGTTCTTATTATTTCATAAATATTTTAATGAAGTTGTCTGTTCTGTGAAAATCAAAAGGACATGGCTACGGTAATGTCTTACGCAAGTACGACCAAAAGTTTAGTCAACTCAAAGCCTACAATATGACAAATACAAGTCACAATTACAAGTGAACAATTTGTGTTGTGTTTTTTAACTAGTTTTCTTGCTTTTTTTTCCTCCTCAGACATATCTTTCTTTACCTATTACCTAAAGCAAGCTAGCAACTCCCATTATAGCTACATCAGGGCTGTAATACCAGAATGCCATTTTCTTAACTGACCTGCAGCAGTCTGCATACAGCAACAGGTAATTTTGGCACCACATGTATGCACATGAAAAGCAACTGCCTACAAAAAATAAAAGCAGGCAGCTGACTGCTGCACATCCTCAAAGGCATGTAAAAAAGTTTAATCACCAACTGCTTCTCTTCCTGAAAACCAAGTCACAAGCTTATATGCACCTTAGGTGCCAAATCCAGCCTAGGGAGCCAGAGAACAGGAACCCTGGTCACGTTCGCAAAGCAGCCACACCAAGGGAGCCTACTTCAATAAAAATATTATGGAAGGGTCAGTGGCTAAGAAGGGAGCTATTTCTTCCAAACTATATCACTCCAGCGTTTTGCTCAGGAAATGAGAAACATTATCTACGTGGCTATATTGCCTGAAGTGGAGACTGACAATCATTAGCTTTTTTTTTTTTTTTTAATTCAATTTCAATTTAAAAATGTACTTTACCATGAAGGCAAACTAAATCACCACATTAACTGTATTACTTCTAAAATAAAGCTGTTTGATAGCTGAAAGGTTAGGGAGATGGACTATAAGTAATTAAGATTTGAAATTTAAGACTGTAATAGTTAAGCAGAACGTTTTACCTCTGATTCCATATTTCATGTCTGACAAATTATGCAGCTATTATATTTTACAGGACAAAAAAAAATCCATTGTCCCATATTTGCACGCTAACAGCTGCCAAAAAGATTGAAGCCTAAAATAAAACTGAAATTGCAATAAATTGCCAGACCATTTCCATAATTGCGTATTCACATATACTAAATTAATTACTTCAGAACTGACAAAAATGGCTTGACATCAGATTACAAGTCCAAGCCAAATAGAGCTTCTGAAAATTTCTGAAAATCTGTAGCTAGTGCCAAAGGACATGCCCTTGCAGCTTAGTGAGTGCAAGGAGCTCGGGCTAAAATGACACCAGATCCCTTCACCACCACTTACTCCATGAAAAACACAAAGGAAGAATCAGCACCGGATTGTCCGCAAGCGGTTCTGGGGGAACGCTGTGAAACTTTGATGGGTCTCGTAAACTAGGAAGGATATAGAAAAATCTGTCCTTAAAACATCCGACTTTAATTCTTCTTTTCTAAAAGAGGAGGGCGCTGGCTTGCCTGCCAAGACCCAAGACGCCTCGCTGGGATTTCCAGCCCCGCAGAGCGCTGTGTGTCCCGAACCGACCGCGCGGATTTGGAGCGCTTCCGAGAGCCGAGCCCCGCTCTCCCCAACAGCTCTCCGAAGGGACCCGCGCCCGAACCGCCGAGACTCGCCGGAGAGCTGCCCGCCTCGGGAAGCCCGCCGCCGGCCCCCGAGCACCCGCTCGAACGACCCGCGAGCCCACCAGCACCGCCGGCGCGGGGCGGGGGCCGGGGCGGCTGCGCCCGCGGCAGGGCCCCAGCTCCGTCCCCGCGCTCGCCCCGCTCCCGAGGCGGCCGGGCGAGCCTCGGCTCCAAGCGCCTTGCCCAAGCGCAGCGGACGGGAGAGCCTACGAGGAGCCCGAGAGCGGGCGCCAGGGAGTGCTGCCGAGGCATTCGGGCATCGGGAAACCTCACGGCTTGAAGGTTTACCCAATCCCGCCGTTTCATTCACAAAATCCTTGCACCTAAACCCCTTATTTTTTATTATTTTTTTGGTAACTCTCATCTCCCTGTTACACCCTACTGAACAGTGACTTTGTGAAAGATAAACGAAACCACTTCTGGGAATTACACGTGCAGAAGAAGCAACTACTGTGTCCATTATAATACAAAATGGAAAAGTCTGTGCATGCAGAATTCCTCTCACGTTCCTAGAAAATTTCCTGACTGCAAAATTGTCTCAAGACTTCAATGGCTGTTAAAAACTGCGTAAGTTTAGTATGCTGAGCAGTAAAAAACAGCTTTAATGGATCTGGCTGCCTGGGTTTTGGGGGACCTTAAAACAAAATTACCCTTTTTAATATTATTTATTGATAAAATAGAAGGAATATATTTGAGTGGTCTTGTGCCTTTGATCTGTACCACTTGGATAAAGATGAGCAATGTACAACTCCAATGGGAGATCTGATATTAATGCAAATGAACATTTAATTAATCAAACGTTTCCTCAAGAACATTAGCCTCACTAATGTTATATGTAAGTGGCCTATAGTACCTGTTCAGCACAACATATCTTTATTGTACGAGCAAAATCTGTTTGCCTAAAAAGCAGCAAATAGGATTAGAAAAAAACGTCTGCACTTTTTAATTAAATAGCTTTATATAGTTTGGGTGAATTGCCAATTACTTTCAAAATCATAGAAATAAGATACAAATAGCAGGTGCACAATTATTTAAAATAAAAAACGTTGGATCCTAGCAATCCATTTTGAAGTATCATATAAAAATCTGATATCACTTTTTACTTCTTTATGCTTTGATGAACTGCTAATTGACTTCATCTCTGAGGTCACATAAGGTCATAAGAAAATAAACTGAGCGTAGTACTTCAGCCAGATCTATTTACACAAAAAAGCTGATGGCAACTCTTCTTTGGAGTAACCAAATCTTCCCACTACTTACAAGCGCATTAAGAGGAGCTCACTTAAGCTAATTAAAATACACAAATGGGGAAAAGCCCACCTAGAAAATAGATTTTGAAAGAACCAGCTGGAGCACTATCGTCTCAGCATTTCCACATGCAAAGAGCAAGAAAAAAATTAAAGAAAAGAGTGGATATAAACAGTACTGTATATTGTGTTAATACAGCCCTTGTATGGAAGTTATACCCTTCAGTGACCTTCTAGTATTGTATCAGCTTGCTACATGCATGTCTTCATAGTCCAAACATGTGTGAAAGAGACCATTCGTCTACAGAAGGATGGATTTCTTTTTGTTGTCGCTGGAACCGGGACAGCAGACATGTATATTTGCCACATTAGAAATTAAAAAATTACTTCAACATAAATCACATAAAGTACAAAAGCTTTGATAAGTCCAGGGTAAAATTTACCATAAGGCTATATCATAAATGATGAGATCTTCCACACATGCTTTTGGTGCCCAGCATGAGCCAAAAGCAGTGCAAAAAAGCTTTCATATGAGAAATTAATATAAATAAAGTGTGTTCATGATGATTACTTAAAAGAAAGAAATGTAAAAAGAAAGAAAAGATGGTTCAGAAAAAGGGGCATCCTGCCAAACATATTAGAGATATAAAACATGAACTTGGAAAAAGTGGTAAAAGAAAGATGGACTGTGATAAAATACAAAAGAACAAATACAAACAGATGGACAAAGACACAGGTCCACTGAGGAATCTGGTACGAGGTTTGCTACTAGATTTATAGGTCACTCTCTCAGACGTTTGGTGGAAAACCGTCCAGCCTGCAAATGAATATAAAGGGAAGAAAACAAAGACACTTATAAAGTACAGGTAGCTGTGATCAGATGTCCTATACCATCAGTCAAATCAGCTTTGTTAGTTAAACATCCACATCTCCATTTTAACTTTGCCAAAGAGGAGTAAGTTAATTGACCATAGACAAAGGATGCAATAACAGCAGAAGAGGACAGATAGATATTTTGCAGACTAGTTTGGCAGGATGTGCAATGAGAGGAAGGTATTTTAATCATCATTATAACTTCCAATACATGTGGCAACAAGATCAGTCAAAGCCTGCGGACATGTGCACTGCACAGAAGTATCATGGGTCAGGCCTGGGGCACACAGCCCATCTACCACTCTACAGGCATTCACCTGGGATACCAAGGTCATGCATGACCTTAACCCCTTAGATAATGCAAGCATAACTTGGTCCTCAGCCATTTTCCAAACCCCAAATGGCTTGATACTTTAGAATGAGGAACTCTGGGTCTACTAGTATCAAGGGGCTAAGAAGAAACAAAATGAACCAAAGGAAATAGTCTCCTGTCCTTCTACATCTTCCCTTCCCCATCCCCACCTCCGCCCCAAATCCAGAAGGCAGACTCCAGAAAAGATGTCAGTGCAAAGTCACTGCTGGGAAAATAAAATGTATTTCCTTTCTAAAAACTAGTATGCCTTTGCAAGTGTTAAATCTTAACATTTTGTAAGACACTTTATTTTGTTCTTCTGACAATACACTGCAATGATATTTTTAAAGACAAGCCAGTACTTTGGGCTGCCAAAGGCTGTTTTTATATTGCTAGAAGTGAAATCCACTCCTAAAAGTTTAAGCATAAGGGAAGCAAACTAATTTTAGTATGTGCTGGAAGACATGCTGAACAGTTGGTATGAAAAAATCACCTTGGCCAGAGCTTGTATTCATGTCGCCTCCTTCGGGGCCTAAGCCGGAGCAGATGTCAGAAGACAGAGAGGCTTTGACAGAGCATGGCTGCTGTGTCTGAACCGACTTTGCAAGCGTGGCCGATGCAGAAGTTACTGCTGCTGTTTCAGGAGATCCAGATTGAGTTTTAGTTGTTTCTCTGTGGGGAGAGTCTTTAGCATCTGACAGATTACCTGAAAGAACAAAAACAAAAAACATGCATGCAACAGCAAATGCTAAGAAATTGTTGAAAAAAAAAAATCAATGCTTAATCATTAATTTTCCACCAAGAGGAAAAGCAGTTTAAAATTCAAGTAAACGCATAGACTTTAAGGGTAACCAACATCAGAACATAATGTACACATACTATCATTGATCCAGACTCTCCAAGAAGTTTTTGGAGTAATTATTATTATTATTATTTACATTTTTTTCTGCTTTTTTTCAGGAAGACTGAGTTGGGAACTGAGAAGGAACACTGTTTAAAATGAGTGAGATTTGCAGAACTGCCTTACTAGAAGAATGAAGGTACAGAATGGCTGAGCAGAACAAGTAGGTTTGCACTCAGATGTGTAATGTGAATGGAAGCAAATAAAAAGTTGTTGCAAAGACAAGAAGAAATTTTTCATCTGTACTAGCTATATAGTTTTATATAGATGTATACATATCTATCTATAAACATCTGTATTGATATATCTATGTCTCAGAAAAAAAACATGTTTTAACACCAAAATAATTTGGGGATTTATTTGGAATATTGATGATTATCAGCAAAAATTAACTAGCAATGTGAATGACCATTAGTGTATATCAGTAACCATATCAGAGACTGTCTGTCCTTGACCCCTCAGAAAGGACCTAGAAAAGCCAGACCTGCCAGAACTAAGTAGTCAAGGACATGTGAGACTCAGGCACGAAGACAGGCTCTCAGAGATTACGTGAACTTTACAGAAAGCTTAAAAAAACTGAGAAACACCACAATGAAAACGTATGAAGAAAAGCATGCACCAGTGAAGCATTCTGACTGAGCGGATTGCTGTTCTCTAACTGGAGGTGACGATGGAAACACAGCAGAGAGGCAGGACACTATGCAGGGACAAGCTTGATCTGTTCAGGAAGGAAGGCAGCACACAGGTATGAGCTAAGACACATCCGTGAGTGGAGACAGATAAAAGTGTTGTGAGCAGACACAAGGGAAAAGGCTAGAGACAACCCGAGAACAAACTGGAAAATAGATGGACATAGCATTAGAAACAACCAGAGTATCTCATCACAAGGAAAGGAGGTAAAAATCCGTGTAAAACAGCCAAGTCTTAGCTAAAAACAGAAGAAAAATCTGCTGTCCTCTTCATTTTTAAGACAGAATGACATTATCAAAAATAAAAATCACACTTAGTGAATTAATTTGTGTGATTAATGGTATCACTTATGTTAGTTATACATTCAAAACTTACTGCTCCAGTGCATTCTGAGCTTTCATTTAATTGCTCGAATATTGCTTCTGTTTCTATATGAAAGATTATTGTGATTCAAGGTGTACCACAGAATGTCTTGCCTCTCAATGTCTGCCTTCCTGTCTTAACTGAAATCCTTAAAAGCAAGACCTCTTAAACCTCCCAGTCTATAATCAAGACTGATACAATGAAATTTTAAGAGGTTCTATAATGCAGTGGCTTTGAAAACAAGACCTACCAGATCTGAAATACAGCGTTCATGTTAGAAATGCTACTACTCTTCTAAATAACAGAATGAACTAAGTTGGAAGAAAAAAATCCTATCTATTCTACATCCTGCAGAAGAACTAGGCACTAGGGTTTATCAAGGTTTCCCACGTGAATTGTATCTTCATACTTTCCAAACAGAGAATGACTCAAGGCTGTCATACTATTGGAGAGTATTTGAAAAATCTCAAATTACTTTTGATAGTCAAAGCATCCGTCACCACTCTGGAACTGCTTTTACTCTCATCCTTGTGGGGAGGACACAGAGCAAATGCAACCCAACCTTATTTATAGGGCACTTTCTAGGAATAATAAACAACAAGATACAGCACACAATCAATATGGAATTTCAGTACCTAAGAAGTGAATACAAATATCAATAAATTGCATTTGGAGGAAGAATGAGAAAATGTAAACAGGCTGTATTCCAAATTAAAGTGGGATGCTGCTTCCCTGCCAAGCATTATAGCTGCTGCAGAGATGATGTGGATCAGCACTAGGCAGCTGTAATAAGATGGTCTCATAGGAAGCTCACTTCAAAACCAGTTCACAATATGCAAACTTGAGTTATAGGAAAAGAAACAATAAAGATTCAGTACCTTTCCTGCAGTCCTTGCAGCTACACAGCAGAACCACAACAGACACAAACAACAGGGGTAGGGAAAGCAACCTAATGTACCTACTTGTGCTTGGTGCTCCACTCCTGAGCTGCTGAACCAGAGGGTTTAATAATTTTCCACCTTTCAATTTATTTTTGCTGGTTCTTCGGCGACGGCCACTTGGTGGGGCTGAGTGCAGAAAGCCCATGTTGGGAGGAAGGGGCTTCCCTAACCGAAGGTACAGCGCCTCTATCTCATTCTTATGCTGAGTCTGAAGTTCAGCAATTTCTTTCATATGCCTGAATTAAAAAAGAAAAAACAAAAGCAACAACAACAACAAAAAAACACAAAAAGCCTCTGCTAGCAGTGCATTTGATAGAGCACCACATCGTTATGGTATAATTAGCTACAAAAAGAAACAAAACATTCTTCAGGTATGCAGCAAGTCACTGCTCACCCAAGAGCATGCACAGCTCTAGCAATTTATAACGATCAGTTTGGAGGAGTTCAACATGCAGAAATCCAAAAGTGCTTCCAGAGAATGACATGAGAACATGGATCGTCACCTTATGTATAATGCAGAGTGAACAGTGCCATAAAGTCAATTTAAAACCAGAACTACAATAATGCAAAAACAGATGCATCATCTGTTCTCAGGAAAACCATTACCTAAATTGAAGTTTGACATTTTGGTAAGACTGCAGTCTAATGCTAGTTTCTACTCATCATATGCGAGGAAAGAAGGAACTGCTCAAATCCGTAAAAACCTAGCTCTTGGCACCAGCAGCACGACAGGCTCCCGTCAGGCTGGGCAGAGGAGACAGGGCAGCACCCTGAGATCTGGTGTGAGGGGAAGTGAGGCATTTAACCTAGCATCTGTAAAGCAGGCATCTTCTTTAAAAGTGACTCCAGGAATAGAGATGGGTCTGTAGTTCTGACAGGCTAAAGCATTCTTGCAGAGAAGGACAAGAAAGGACACTAGTACAGCTGTCTATGCACATGTAAACATCCAGATTATTTTTATGCAGACTTAAATAGCATCCAGATTGGAACCTAATACTATATGTGAACATATAGTAAGTGTTAAGGCTTGCTACCCAATCAACGTACTTTTCAATAAGGAAACTAAATATGAGAGTGCAACTAAATTGGTTATATATAAAAAAGTTATTTTTGATTCTACTTATAAAAGGAATCAAGGAATAAAATTATGCATAAAATAATAGTGTGACATTTGGGGAAAGGTCCTAGTGCTACTTAATTTTCCCAACACCTATTTACTCAGTATTGCTATTAAACCACACATTCACTTAGCAAATGTAGAAATGCTGCGTAGATATCTTAACACAAGCTATCCTAGCACTATCTACAAATCCAACATACTTTTCTCTCAGATTCTGCAATTCTTTCCTCATATCTGCGTCTTCAAATTCTGAATCATTGTCACTGCTCATGTACGACGACTGCGAGTGGAAAGATGTTATGTTGATGGTAGGAATTTTCGTTCCCTGACCATTAGGTGAATCAAGGCCTTGTGAACTAGGTTTTCCAGATCTTTGCAGAAAAGCAGCTGCTTTTTTAATTAAGTCAGTGGCCGCACTACCGCTTGGCGGGGATGGCTGAGCAGCAACAGGCTGCCTGCGGAAAGACTCATCAGCAGAATCGCTTGAAGCCTGGTCGCAGAGGACATCGACAGAGGAGGCTGTCTGCACGCGTCGGACAGCTGTCTTCAGGTCAGGACTGGAAGGCAGCTCATCCAAATAGACGTCTGGGGGTGCAGAGAACCTTAAGCAGTGTGGTGATGCTAAAGTTAATTCATCTTGTGTGCTGATTACTGAAAACCTGCCAATAGTTTTGGCTGGTGTACTGCTAGTGTGAGTTTCAGCCTGTTTTCCATAGGAACCAGAGTCTAGAGAGTCATCCCTTTGAAGGTTATTTATCATCCCATCTGCTGTAGATATCTGCCTTAAATTGTCTGTGTGTGCAGATGAAGTTGTAGTCTTTGCCTTCTCATTCCTTTTAGAAGTTTCCATCTGCTTAGCTACGCTTGATGATGTAGATGCAACCTGGAGAAAATAATGGAGATTAATTTTGATAGCAACTGTAGCAATAAAATATAAAACTGTTTGTAGTTTCTGGTTACCTGAAGGAGACCTTTTGCTGTAGCAGCAGGTGCTGAAGTGATGCCTGCAGCTGAATCTGTTTTAGAAGTTGGAAAAAAAAATCACATATGGAAAAAAGCCAACCTGTTTATTCTGGTAAACTGTAACGCAATGAAGTGTAGCACTGGATAATGATTTAAATATCAAGTCACTGTGATATAGGATCTAGGAAACAGAATTTTTTAAATGCAATAGGCAATAATGATAACACCACCAAATATCCACAAGAAGGCACTGTTCAGTCTATTCATTCAATTGATTTGGGCAATTCAAATAATAGTTGGAAAGTGAAATTTCACTAGCAGATTGGAAAATTTTAGGGAGAAAACAGAATGAGAATGATATCTGCATGATACACTGAGTTCACATTACTAAGGTATTCTTGATGTCAGGGTAGGGGGTGGGAAATATACCAAGATATTCATGCACATAAAATGCTGCAGCTGACCACAAATGGACTGTTATTTCATGCCTTTCATTTGACAGATACCTACACTAACAATTTAAAATGCCTGGAACGAAGCTAAACACCACACTGCTGAAAGAGGAAATTATAAGCTCAAAAGATGACCACCTGGACCACAAAAGCACATGAGAAGCAAAACATTACTGGCCATGTTCAAGAAGACATTATTTAGCAAAATGGGCACTGCTTTTGATGTCAAACCAACAAATGCAAGCTTTTTGGAAGGCTGTTCTCCTATGGCCACGTTACACAGAGTGAACGTAAGGCAAAAATCTGTCACTTCATAGTTCTGAAATGGTGAAATATGTTAACTGCTTTATGGTATCTAAGCTACATTAATTTTAACACACAGTGTTACATTTCACATACATATTTTCTTCTTTTAGCGAGACAAAAGAATGTGAAAAATACAAGCAGAGTTTCCACTCATATTGGCTTAAAAGTAGCGGACTCCAATGATATAAATGGCTTTTTTGACAATTTGTACCATTTACAGCCCCTAACTTAAACTGCACGGGAATACAATTTTTGCAGGATGGGGAAGGCCTCAACTCTGCAAGGCTGGTCAGATTCTGCAAGCTGCCCTGATTACCGAGAATGTCAGGCAAAAGACCTGCAGAAAAACAGGTTTTCCCAAAAGAAAGCAGGACATCATACACCCTTGACAAGGGGCAGAACAAATTTACTCGTAGTTCAGCCTTGGACCAGAGCAGCCTCTCAAAGACAACCAGCACAGACAGAGCCCAGCTTTGTGAGCGAGCCCGCTGCAAGCTCCTGGCAACTCGGCTGTTGGGACCGAACAGTTTGAGGTGTACGCGCTCAGGAACGATCTGCCTTTCACCATGGAAAGCTGGTATCCAGCTTTGCCATGCCGATCTTAAAGAAATGATAACGTCCTACGTGACAGGAGCAACACAAAGTTGCAGGTTCCTCAACTCTTAAAACTTTGATGACTTACACGACAGGTAAATGGAGGGTTAATTATCCATCCTAAACAGCTTCTTATGACAGCTCCAACTGCATTACTGTGGAAAGTGCCACTGCATCTACGAGCACCGTAAGAAAAGTATTGTTCACTAATTCTCCTTGGGACACTCTTGAAAATCCTGCAGGCTTGCACTGGAGGGGCTACCCTCAATCACATTATTTCTGTCAACTCCTTTTTATGAAGTTTGGGAAATCCAAGTTCAGATTTTTAATGGTGCTGGAAATTTACTATATAAAGTGCAGCAGTCCATGTGACTGCTCTATACCTAAGGCCATGCAAATACATGTATTACTTATTCATGGTTTAAAATAAATCTGCCTGTAAGATAGTTTATTTCTGGTAAGCTTGACAAAAGTGAGAGATTTAATATTAGTTACATTACAATAGTTTCACAGACACACTCTGCTGAGCACTGTCCTGTAGTTAACCAGAAAGAGGCACAGGAGAAGAGGAGCATGCACTAATGCCAACATATCGTTGTAGCTGACCACTAAAACTAGCGTTACCTTTTCCGCTTGCTGACCCACCTCTTGCTTCTGAGGAATCTGCAGTGGTGCCAGCGTCCCCAGACTTTTCGAACTTTCAGTAAAGAGAAATAAGAACACGAGTTTCAGCCTCATGCACACAGATCAGGAAGCCAAAGCATTCTCATTCTCTCTCTGCAGTCACACTATGTGGGATATGAAACTCTAAGAGTGCTTGTGGAGTTCACCCCTTAGTTCTTCCTTCAACTCTTCCATTTTTTTTCTCTCTTAGAAAGAGGTGGCAGTGTCATAGAGGGGATGACTGCAGCCTAAGCTATTGAAAAACAGGCCCTGAATTATATATTCCATTTTTGAACTTTGTTTTGCTTTGCTTTTCCAGACAGACTGTACACTCTAATGCTCATTTCTTCAGAAATTCTAAGCATCTTTCTTCTTAGCACAAATTTTAACAAGACAAATTCAAATTACTGCAAAAACATAACACCTTTTGTAGAGAAAGGATTTTAACTGCTCTAGAAAGTCATTTATCATTATAAGCAACATGGTTTAATCCTTTACTGAAGTGCTGTCATCTCTCCAGTGACATACTGCATATTTCAGGTAGTTTATACAGGTTATCCAAGTGACACTATATGCAACAGCCTTATCCTTGGTACTGGTGAGATAACTATCTTCAGAAACGCTACTTTTCAAGTAAGGTATATATTGATCTTCTAGCAGAAAAGTGCTGCAAAATTTTTGATTTCATAAATTTAGCATTTTTTTCTAAAAGATTGCAACACAGGATTGCATTTAAGACAGAGTCAACAATGACCTAAGCCACCTGCTCCAGGAAAAATGCTCAGCTTTCCTTTGATGCTTCCCAGTGAAGGTTTACTCTGCTAAGTTCATGGGAAGACAAAAGAAATCTTTCCTGGAAGCAGAACAAGCTTCCACTTACAGTGTCTCATTTTAGCTGCAGCACTTGAACAAAGCAGAGGCTCTCAATGTACTTATTTTATTCAGACTGCCTTAGAACCAGATATTGTGATCTGTACCATTAATTTATATAAAAAATTCCTAATGGAAGCATAAAAAAATCATGTTCTTTACTACTGTAGATCACTTTCAAAGTGACAATATCAGCCATGTTGGAGCCTAAAATATTTCAACAGCCTACCACATATTCTAAAATTAGTTATAAATGCACAATAGGTAAATTAGACATTATTGCTAATAACGTGATAATCACTACCAAGCACAACTACTCATAGGTTATAAACTGTCTTTGAAGGAGTTCTGTATAACTACAGTATTCCACCTCACCGATAAACATGACTTGTTTCTTTTTTTTTTTAAACAAATTGACTGCTGCTATTTGAATTTGCTGCAGTGTGAGAAAGGGGTGAAGAGTGAAATCCCAGTCTAGCCAACTACGCACGAGCAAGCAATAGCAGATACAATATCAGAGCCAGCTGATCAGCCCAACACTACCTTCTTCATCGAAACTTGGAATGAATACACCCCCTGAAGCCTTTTAAATTATTAAACTACAAAAAATGTTCACATCTCTGCCTTCTTTATAAACAGAATAGAAGGAGAATTAAAATAATATACCACTTTTAAACTCAAAGGCAAAAGTTAGCTTTCACTAGTGTTTATGTAATAGTCAGGATGCATCTGGTAAAGTAAGAACTGAGAAAACTTTCATACTGGAAAGTAATCAACAGACAAAACATAAATATACCAGAGAGCAGAAAAGTAGACTGTTTACAGATGCAAGTAATCTACGCATCTCCTACCACAGCCCCTCTGATCCTTAACTCTGCTCTCGTGCTATCCAGATCAGCTGCACTTAAGAGGTGTAAAGGGCAGGGTCATTGGAGGACTAACCAGGACGGGGCAAGGCGAGATCTCTGATGGCACGAGTGATGCAGATTGACTCTCAGCAGCTTTCACTTCCTGGAAGGTATCTGCAGCTTTATGGACTGGTTCTCTTAAACCCAACACGAGCGTGGGAATTTGATCTTCAGTAAGAGGTGGTAAGTTAAATTCGCTGTCCCCGTGTTCTGGGACAAAACTGTCTGGAGTCCCTGCTGATGCAGAAGAAGTTGGAACATATTCCTGGTAAAGTAAATTGCGCAATTTCTCATCGAGGCTTTTTATCGTGTTGTCAACAAAGTCTACCCTGGGCGGTCCTTCTCCATCCGACTCCGCAGTGCAGGGCGGCTGCTGCGGCAGCAGGCCGATGCCCACGCCGGAGCAGGTGACCGGCTGGCTCTGAGACAGCAGCACGTGCTGCTGGGATGCCACCACTGACGCCTGAGTGGGACTCTGCAGCTGAGACCCTGCCAGGCTGAAAGAGTCGGCTGCAAGAGCTGTTGGGAACACGTGGCTCACGAAGGAGGGCTGCATCGCCCCAGGCTGCCCGGCCTCGGGCAAGTGGGGCACTTGTGCTGCAGGCTGCCGCTCCAGAACGACGTTATCCGGGAGCGCGGGGAGCGGGCAGAGGTCTGCCCCCTTTGTGGGGCCCGGCGGGGCGGGTTTGGGTGGCCCAACGCTGCAGCATGCTATCTCCACGTCGGGCACGCAGAGGCCCTCGTCCGCCTGCGGCTGCGCATGCTGCGGGGGGAGCTGGGCGTCGGGAGCCTCCTCCAGCAGAGCCGCGCGGGGGGCCAAGGCACCGGGCTGAGCAGGCACCGCTGCCTTGAGCGGGGAATACTCCAGCTGACCTCGGGAAGCAGCCACCTGCTCTAGGACGCTGGGAGCAGGCGCCGGTGGTGCCGGCACCGGAAAATCTGCCTGACTCTGTAAGGCGGCTGAGGATGCTGCAGCAGGAACCTGCGCCAGGGACGGGGCAGCGCCAACGGGGCTGTCGCACACGCTCGCTTGAAGAGGAAGCTGCTGACAAGGTAAGACACCAGGCGTATCCGTCATTGCAGGGTTTGCCAGCTGATCATCTAACTGTTCCAGGTCTAGAAGGCATACGAACATCAGCTTAACTTATTGTGAGCCAAACAAGCACAGCGACAGCAAAACTCCCTGGCTCATTTTAACCAGAGACCTACATCCAGGCTTAACCGATCAGGGTTTCCTCTCGGAAGATCACCAATATATGGTTAATTAGAACCTTAAATCTCAGACCATGCAAAAATGTTTCACTGAAAAAACATTGCTTACTAAAACAGCAGTGACCACCACTTGAGCTGCCTGACAGTGTAGGGCACAGCTTTAAAATACTGGGACTTCCCTGCAACTCAAATAACCATTCCCAATTTTGTTCAGTACCATACACTCAATTAAAATGCTTGACTCAAATTTGATATGAAAGATATCTGTACTCATTTTGAGTGGTAACTGTTACATAATTAATAGGAATTTTACTTATAAATTACTCCAGCAAAAACAGAAAGGCCTGGATTCTTCCAACTACATGAAGCGCCTGGCATGCAGGTTTTCACTTGTAAAATACACACAGTTATGTCTAGGCTTCATGAAGCACATTATTTTTTAAGATAAGGAGAAAACACTTTTCTGGCTCTCAGCAGCTTTTCCTCACCATCTTAAAATTAGTGGCTGTAAGTGCAGCCCTAAGCCAATGCACACACATGGTAGGGTTTCTTCCTGCCCTTTCCCCACCCACTGTAGCTTTTCTAAGGCAGTGGTGGTAGTGAAGAGGATTTTTTTCTTTTTGCTCGCTTATTAGGCAATCACCTGAGAATTACAAAAGTTTTTCTTATGTTGTTGGTTTTTTGTTTTTAGAAGAGAAAAGTTACTGCAGTTATTGCAGCATTTTTTTGCCAACATGAACTATTATTTGCCAACTAAATATCAGGTAGTAGTATAAACTGCCATAGCACAGAATTGGTAGTTTGCAGCCCTCTAGGATCAAAACAACACTAAAATGCCGCTATATGCATGCCTTTCCTGTCATTATTAGGTAATTTATTGAATATTGCTATGCAAAGATATTCTTCATTCTCTTCCTCTGCCTAACTAAAGTGAAACAACTGCAATGAAATCATGGGAGAATACAAGAGAGATGAGAGACCAACATCTCAGAAAAAGGTATTTTCTGAAAAATATAAAGTTCATAAATACCTGGGCCTTCAGACTGCTGTGCACTCTGAGGAACCGGTGGAGAAAATTCTGTTGCATCAGGAGTAGGATTTTCCACCACAGGACATATAATAAACCACCTTTTTCCAGTATGCAAAACTAGAGATGAAAATAAAATGTTTACACAATACTTCATATTCAGTCCAGATCATCTGTCAAAATCTAGTCTTAATTCCTACATTCAGAAAGAAAAATCAGAATTTCTACAGTATTAACAGAAATTAAAGCAATGTCTCCTATTTGAGTATCATCCCAGAGAAGTCACCTTCTGGTAGGGGGGTAGTGATATATTCTGGTTCTGCCACATATTTTGAGCAAGTTGCTTGAAAATTAATTTTCAAGTGCTCATACTTTTAGCAGGGTAAGTTACATACATGAGAATTTTACTGCAGGTATTGTAAAAAGTTTTCCCAAAATGGAAAAATTTATTAATTTTGTAAAGTTTATCCAACTTAACTTTTCTATGTAGGAAGTGTTACAGCTACTATTTCCTTCTAATTTTCATCTCAGCCTGGCACATTAAACGGTAAAACAGAACTATACACATTTTGTAATCTCCATTAGTATAAATACAAATGGTATGTTAAAATTGTGTGCTGAGAAAATTATATGACTTTTATAGGCAACCCCTCTGGGTCTTTTGAGTTGAAGATCTGGTTTGGAAGGATCATCTAGTTTCTGCACTTGCCAAAGTAGTTTTGAATTATCCTTCTTCCCCTATAAACATGGACAAACACACAGCACTATATACATAGGTATATATATATATATATATATATATATATATATATATATATACGAACATGAGCTTTCAAAACAATGCTTTCTCCAGCAGATGTTTCTTTTTTTTCCACCAGCATACTAACAGAAAGAATAAGTGCCTATTATTCCATTCCTTTCCATTTACGCGTAAAACCAGTAGATGCATTTAAGTTCAGAAAGCCAAGACTCGGTCTGCCAATAGAGGCAGCCAAAACGTATAGGTTAGAAAATTCAACGAGATTACCAACAGAAATGCAACCTTTCAGCTCCCTTTTGCAAATGTAGTTGTTATGGTGAACAACAACAATATGAGTACATGTGCCTACACCACCTCAACATCTCCACCTTCCACTACCAGCTTGTGTGATTCAGCAGTTCCCCACGCACCCCACACGAGTTTCCTCTAAGTTGGGCCTGCAGTCCTTCCTGAAGGTTGCTAACAGCAACAGACACTGCTGTTATACGTGTAATTTCTAGATACGTTTCTAATCCCTGGTAGTTTGTGGATGCCTTCCCCTGCACAGCAAACTTCTGCCTTAAAGTTCAAAATCAAGTTTGTAATCAAAAGGCACTTTTACCATTTTGTTGATACACGGGCGTCTTCACTTGAGGCTGCCGCTTCTCCTATGAAAAGACAAAAACAAGACAGAAGAACTAGCTGTCTTGGTATCAGTGCAAAAGGAGCATTATTCCAAAGAACAGTCATAGCATAAGCCTCATTTGAGGAAAAGCATTACTCTTCTGGCTGAGAAACCTGTTACAACGCAGGAATTCAAACTAATCTACAGCAACTATTTCACATTTCTTACTTCATTCATTTCCTGTCTGTCAGCATCTTGCTGGGGACTTGTCCCCTGATCAGAACTTCGTTCTCCTTCTGTATCTTCACTGAGCATATCTTCTGCTTTATCAATAATATCTTTCATTTGTTCAATAAATGTCTCTTTTTCACTCTGCAGTATGAATTCATTCTCTACCTACAGGGATACAAAAAGAGTAGAACAATAATGTTTTGGTTAATGCTCAGCTCCGCAGCTACCTGAAAGTTTGCAACAAGCGCACATCGAGGACAAGTTGGCTGAAGCAATTTATTGCAGTAAGAGACTCTGGGGAGCTGCATCACCAAATCTTACCATGTAAGTAGCAATTTCCTCCGGTGCGTCACCATCCAAATCAAACTTAAAAGTCACCATTTTGTGATTGTGTGTTTCAAGCTGACACTCCACCATCTTATCCCCTGTGTTACAGACCTGCAGGCAGAGATTAACAATGATCGTTTACGGCACAACCAAACTGACTCAAAAGTTACCTTCAGTCAAGGAGGCTGTACTTGCATTTAATATGGTCAGTTTTGGTCTGCTGGACTTTTCCTGTCGTGAACGAGCACGGGTAGATTTCTTATGTTTCTTTGAAGGCTTTCCCTCTTGTTTTCCGCTTCCTATCACTCCTTCAAAGCTGTCACTCATTTCTTTACCTGAAGCAACATCTGGACTCATGTAGCTTTGTGAGGGAAAGGAGAAAAAACAAACACACACACACACCAACAGGATGGAGTTATACAAAGATAAGATACAGAAAAGCAGAGACTGCAAGAAAATTTCACATCTGTACTTCCAGCCCAAATTAGGGCAGCTACTGAAAGATGCTTGGTAAGGGAGTAGAGCCACTCCAAGTCAAGCACGTACTTTGGCTATCACATCTAATCAGAAACAATCTATAAAGGTTTCTGTTAATAATAGTGAAAGTCTCATCACTTTTAATACATCACTACATCCCCAGTCCCTTTTCTTCAGGGATCCTTAGAGTCCCTCTTTGAACAGCAAGGATTCCTTCCAATTTTTTTAAGCTTCAGTCTTCTCAATTGCCTTCTGTTCACTCACAGCAGAAAGTCTAAACACGGTCAACTCATCTTAGTCAGAGATGAAGAAAAAAGTGAGTCGTCAGTACAGCCCCCAGTAAGATACCACATCTCCTATCTCTGCAGTTCTCAAGAATCTGAAAGAGGGCATTAAGTCACCATATCCCAGATGACCAATGTCCCAGCTAGTAACAGCATATTATTTTTAGCAATCAAGACACTAACTGCTAACCTTATTGCCATGTTCAGAAAACAAGCTTGTAAGTCATTTGTGAAGTTGCAGGAAACGTTCAGAGATGCATAGCAAACATGTCAAGAAGATATCTTGTAAGGTTGTCTAGTCCATTTATTACCTAAGGCATCTCTAAACCACTGTTGACAGACGTTTGTCTAAACCGATCTTAAAAACCTCCCAGGAGATTTCATAACCTCCCCGGATAATTTATTCCACTGTTTATCTATCTGTACAGGCATTTTTTTCCTTTTTTTTCTCTTTTTTCTTTTTTTCTAAATCTGACCTACAGATCCCTTGCTTAAATTTAAGGCCTTTACCTCTTGTTCTAACTGCACTAATCGTAGGGGACAGCTCACTTCTATCTACTTTGCAGCTGGTTCATGTGTGTGCCTCTTACGGTAGCAGAATGAGCACAGTTTGTGCACAGAAGATATTCTAGCTCATATCATTGCTGCAGCTGCCAGCCATTAAATGCTTTGCCCTCTATGAAAGTGCAACCCAATCCAAAGGTTAACAGTTGTATGTGCACCTGGAAAACAGAAACGTCCCTTTATGACTATGAGACATGTTCTGACACAGACTCTTCATGCTGCCACAGGCATGACAGTAAGCTTCTCAAATACACTTCTGGAGCAGGCAAATGAGAATTCAATAGATTACTGAATATCTGACATGCCTTTCTACAACAGACTAGACAGCAGTCTTCTCACGGGGTGTAAGTGAACTCATTCTAACTTAAAGTCAGAGCCAGCCTATAGCCAAGAAAAATTAGATTCTGCTTTCCCTTAAAAAAGTGTAGATGTTCACTAAAAAACTCAAATTGAAAACAATTTCCCTTCTACCTTTCCTGGGAGTCATGGTATTTTTCCTTTGCTAGGATTCTATTTTTTCTCCTTTAGGATTTAAAAATAGAGAATCCTTAGAAAAAATGGTTTGGTTTTAAGGTTGAGGGGTTGCATTCACTTGTGTCTGACTGACGTTTTTGGTGGGGTAGAAGGAAAATCAGTAGGACCTAGAAGCCTTCAAGTGCATAAGCTTAGTTCACCTTGTCTATTCAGGAAAATAAGAGGGTCACCAGCCCAAAGCACAGAATCCCAAAGCTTCGCAATCAGTAGAGATGACTGTGGTGCAAGCACCTTGCAATATGCAAAGCACTGAGTGCTTAGGGATACACACTTCCATGTCTATTTTATCCACATCTGAGTGCTAGAAAAGTCTGGCTCACGGCTGCCAGGAGGTGGGGATTGTGGTGTGGGGGCACAGTGTCTCTGCAGAGGGGACTCCAGCCCTACAAACAGATGCCTCTGCCTCTGTTCATCTCATCTGCCTGTCAAGCAGCCAAAACAGTGAGCCTTCCTCCCCAGGGCTCTTCCTCACCTCTTCATCCCAACCTCGCTCCCCTCCCTTCTGCTTTTGAGTATGGAAGCTGGCATACACCAGGGCTGGCAAAACTGAAATTTGTTTATATTCCTGATGAGCATTAAGCCGGCTCTAAGAGTTACCATTATTCACTACTTCCATTACAGATGTCATTTGGTCCAGAACTGGCTTTGGCAGCATGTTCCAGCTCTTGTTACAATGGTATCTTTAGGATGGTTCAATGAACAACTCTCATCCACCCCAACACCCCATAGCACACCTCAGGATAGATCATTACAGAAGAAACTGGTAAAGACCCCACTGTTACTGGGATGGAATAAACTACATACCCCACTATACTAGTGTGGGATGTCTTTCTACAGATTCATCATCATCAAAATCTAGAGCTGTAACACTTTAGCAATGTAGCAAAAAGAGAAATCACATGCTGAAATTAAAATAAACCAGTCCTTGTATGCATATGAGGGTTAGGATATAGCACCCAAACTAAAAAATTAACAGAGCTGGGTGAGCTGAAACAGACACACATCACACGTAACAGTTATTTTCTCCCTAGACTTGCACCCTACTGTCTCCCTCCTTTTCAGTTCCTGCTCCTCTTCTCCTTTCACCAAAGCCAGGCTTCTGGCTAAGTGGTGTAAAGAGAGAGAGAACAGCAGCCTTTGGAAAGGAAAGTTTTGTATGCCAAAGAGATTAGAATGATACCTTTCACAGCTCTGTGACAGTGTCTGAAGTTTGTCCTGTATTGCCTGCTCCTAAAACATAAGGAAAAGTCATTCAGGTAAATACATTATATATGCATACACAAAGACACCTTTAAGTAAGTTTTTTTAAAAAAAAAAAAAAAAAAAGAAAGGAAAAAAAAAAAAAAAAAACTGAGGCTTCAGTAATCCTAAACTATTCTGCTTAATGTATTTTCAGAACATGAAAATGTCCCATTTTACCCTCCTCAACATCACTTCTGTCCACAGCATCAGCATCTACGCACAATCACCGACCTGTCAGTTCCCTTCTGCTGTTCCTAAAGCAGAAGAGGTGGTAAAATAAAAAGCACAGGTTCTCACCACGATGGAGCAAGGTATTGTATGGCAAAACCACATATCAGCACCTACCCGATCTTGTCTCTTTTTCTGAATGCATGTAAAGTGTAATCTAATTTGCTTTATCTTTTTTTTTATATATATATTTTCCCGAAATTTGGTGAGTACTGTTATTGTGTTTAGCTTACTGCGAAAAATCTCTTATGAACTTACAAACAAAAAAAAGTCATTATTTACAAACACAGCTCTCTCCTCTTGCTTTCTACACAACAGAAATTTTCCTCAAGTTTCCTTCTTCACTGATTGCAACACTAGGACAGATATCAATGGACTAACTTTCTCATTATGTAGACCTGTTCCCACAGAATTTGAGATGATGCTGCCGGCCCTGCCTATAACCACTCTACTATATATGTAGGTAACATACAGACACAAGCACACCTGTATATGTATATACACACACACACACCAATACATACTCAAAAAATATATATACATACACATATATACACACACACACTTACAGACATATATATATATGCATATGCACACATATATACAAATATAAATATATAAAAAAATCTCTTACCATAGACTCACAGAAACAAGCCCCTCAACTGTTATCACTACACGTTAAAACCAAAACAATTTGCAGACTGGAGTTAAAAGCTTAGAGGTTAACAAGTTAACACCACTTATTGCTTATAACACCACACATATGCCATGCTGAGCTTGACTGTGATTTCAATAAAAATGCAAAATTAATGAACACTGAGAACACAGACATAATGTATCTAGATTTTAGTAATACACTTGAACAAGTGTCTTACAAAATCTCATTTGCCTGATCAGTCCAAACTGATTTGGATACGAGGATTGTCACACGTTCAAACAAAAGATAGAGATAAAAATGGTATGGCAGAATGGCAACGAAATGCAGTGATATGAATACGTACAGACATGAAACTCTTCTTACATCCAAGAAAACCTTAGCAATATATATCACAAAATCAACACAGGGGAGCACTTGGACCAGTTTGACCTTTTCTATGGAGAGTCACACAGTTTGATGCTTATGCTTTTTGCACAAAACACAGCTGCATCATTCAACAGTTAAGGGTCATTACAGCTCCAGGATTCCTGGGTCTCATAATACAGAGGGGCAGCAGAGGACACCACCTGCGCTCTCCAGGGATTCGGCTCTCACTAGGGATTTTGCAGGTGTGAGTAGAGGAAAGAGGCTTCAAACATATTTAGCCACCTTACTCAGAATCATCAGGCTTTTTCCACTAAATCGTCTCTGCATTGCTCTGGGGAAAAAAAAAGGATCAAAGTATGATTTTGGATTGATTTCATAAGCTGCAAGAAAGCTAGGAGTTAACCCACAGATGAAATATGAGAATGAAGTTAACAAAGCAGTGGTTAAATGTTTCTAGGCATTTGATAAAATGACAGGGACAGACATGTGCCTCAGGGGGCACTGATTTATTGGGTAGCATATGACAACTTGTATCCTCCACATCACATTGCACTACAGCAATGATGTTTAGTCCTATTTCCAAAAACTCCTATTAGGATGGGCCCTCCACCACAGGCTGTAGGTTTGGCACCAGCATTGATTCTGACACTAGAGCTGAGCACACAAAAAAGGGAGGTTAAAGAAGTACCCTAAGTAAGGGATACATTTGATAAACCGAGGCTTAACCAAGGGTTGCTGCAAGTGAAGCACCGCAGCACCTGAACCTAACCTATAGGACACAGAGATTCACCAGGTTGAAGGAAATAGCCCAAATCACAGCGTGAACAACTTCTGAGAAGAATTAGGCTGCCACTTGATAGGAGGACAGACAAAATGGCCAAGAGAAATCTAGTTTAGCATCAGTACTATTACTTAACATCTCTGAGAGAAGAGTTAAGCTGTACATCTAATGACATTCACAGGCTGCATGATGTAGGAAAGGGGTGCTACAAGTGCATGAAAACATAGGCAAAAAGAGATTTAGTTTGAAAAGATGGAACCTGTTACTTTGTGAGGGAAGGTACTTCAGAGCACAGAGCCTCCAGAGGAAGCTGAAGTCTGACAGCAGCATTGCTGAGGGACATTTCCGCACAGAAACAGAGATGAAATCAGACTTATTTACTAAAATCTTCTACAAATGCCAAAACCTTTGGTTTGCTTTGTTTATGAATATCCATGAAAGAACTGAAGAGAAGGAAACATTCTGTAACATCTGTCAAGACTGAAGTTTAGACAATTAGGAAGAGGAAAGAGAAGTCAAAATAGTAGATAGGAGGAGCCAACTGTTTTATAAAGAAATACAATAAAATGCATCTTGCTTATATGACCACTGACAATTGGTAATGTCTAAAAATATTTGAAGAAACAAAAATCCCAGGGCTAGTCTAGAATTCAGACAGTACAATGCTAAATGAAATGGGAATAAGGCTCAAGCTGAAAAGTATAAAGAGCTTTTTACATATGAAATCGTTTCTTAAGGCAAATGATGTTGCACAATTGCTTGAGACATTTAAAACAAGACTGGACAAAACATGGATAAAACTCCATAGAACAATTCTTTACTGACCTATGGCACTTGGAGAATGTAATTTCTATTTCTGCTTTTATTTGCGCTCAAGTATGGACAAAGATGAGTTTGGTAGCTGCCTTGTCCTGTTACCTCAGTACCTTCAAGGGAACATTTCTCAAGTAGTCAAGGTACAACATCTAGTTTCCAGTCTCATGTGAAATAGCCAATTATTTGCTGACCCAGAGTTGCTAGTATCTAGGACAAACTGCTCCATACCACGAGCATGGATAATCTACCTTGTGAAATAAGCCTGTGATCATAAGAAGGTTACTTAGGAGGAAACAGCTCTACCTCTTGAGATGACTCTGTAATTGCCTGGGCTGCTGAGCAGGGCACTGGGAGCTGCTGACCCAGAGGCTGAGACAGGTCTGGCTGAAGCTGCAGAAGACCAGAAGGCTGCGGAGGCAGACAGTGATCTATGGGCACGGGTGGACTAGCTGTAGCAAGGCTGCCGTGAACCTGCAAAATACTTTCTGGTGCGATGCGGGGAGGCAATAGTTCAGGCTGCAACTGCAAAGGTGGCGACATGACTATCGAAGTCTGCACAGGCAGTACAGGCACCTGGGCTCCAGCTTCCAAAGCATACTGAGTGTGTCCAGTAATCTGCTGTAACACAACAGACACCTATTAAAACAAATCTCTGCTTAGAGGGCTTGTGACCTATATTGATGACAAGGCACCGCAGACCACAGAAAGCAGATTATCACTGTGTGTATTAGAGTGCTCTCTGACTGGAAAGAAAGCTACTCAGGGTTTAAATTCTCTTTAAAACAACGAAAGAAAAAACAAAAGAGTCTTCCTATATAATTTTGAAAACATGTGTATTGCTGGAAGTGTTAGTTAATTGGGAGAAACGAAACTTACTTTTACTTAGAAACTGAAATCCTAGATGATGAGCTCATTGTCCTGAGTACTTTGCTCCATTTTCAATGAGCACGTATCAGCATTCATGCAGAGAAAACTATACTCTCTGCTTGTAATCTGAATTAGGACTTTTTTTTTTAAAAAAATGAAACATATATGTAGAACTATTAATTGGTATAGACTATGTGATTAAGTCCTTTTTATGTATACTGACTATATACTAGTATCTTACAGAACATAGTCTTCCATTTACTTTAAGCATTTAAGCATACACGTTTATTCCTGAAATACTACACACTAA
Organism: Rhea pennata; assembly: GCF_028389875.1. Taxonomy (NCBI): domain Eukaryota; kingdom Metazoa; phylum Chordata; class Aves; order Rheiformes; family Rheidae; genus Rhea; species Rhea pennata. The sequence continues at coordinate 17,077,858 of NC_084674.1, read as the reverse complement.
GGCCCACAGCCTGCAAACACCTCCCTGTCAGACTTTAAGCAGGGGAAGTTCCATTTATCTCAGTGGATTGCTTTAACACGTTAAAATAACTTGTGTGCCTAAGCGCTTTGTGGGAACTGCGCTGAGACAGTTGGACTCCAGCTCCCCTAGAGACTATGTCATTACACTGCGGAACAGCCAAGATCTGCATTTAACGTAGCTAAAAGGAGAATGTTCTCTCCTTAAGTACTTCTCTGAGAGGACTGAACTTGTGGGAAAGGGAAAAGGGGAAGAAAGGAAAACATGGAAGAAAAAAAAGCTTTTAGAACTAGTTAAATTTCTGCATTTTTTTTAACTTGTCTTTTAAAGAATTTATCATCATCTAGAGATTTAGAATATTCAGATAATATATTAAAAAAATCAGGACTCATGAGAATAGGTCCATTCAATTTCATTACTGTATGCTCTGTGAACATTCAGGATATGAGTCTAAATTACTACTCCAGGATTTAATGTGGATAAAGATGCAGTGCAGCTAGCAACATGTAACACAGTTACCAGGCTGCCTAAGTGGGGTGCTCAGAACAACTACAGTGCCCATCACAGAAGAGCAGTGAAGTAATTTCTTTCATCTTGCATAACTAAAACAATTCACAAAATAATCTTGCCCAGATAAATGATACATTTAAAAATTGAACAAGTGCAAGATATCAATTGCAAAAAAAAAAAAAAAAAAAAAAAAAAAAAAAAAAAAAAAAACTGTATTGGAATTCCTTTATTTACAGAAACGCTTCTTGATTTAAAATACTTTATCAGACAGAAAAACATGTTTCTCAATATTCTGCACTTCTCCATTTTGGTTGTATTAGCCATATTTTATCCTAAAAATATTATGTAATTCTTCCATAAATATTTGGTAAATAATGACTGTATCAGCACTGACTGAGAATACCAGTTCTTCAGTTTTGGTGCTTGCCATGCATGTTACATGTAATGGGCTCGATTCGATTCCCTCTAAGGCCATTGGGAACACTATGACTAAATAGCTCAATGATAACTGTATCAGGCTCCAACTTGGCTCCATTTTTCCAAACAACATTTCTGTACCAAATACACAGCTGAAGTCAGAAATTTAAATATGATATACTACGCTAAAGATACCATGATACGGCAGGTTGAAACGTGATGTTATGAATTTCAGTCTACATGCTATAGCAAATTGATGTAGTAGAACACAAATTTTCAAGAAAGTTATTATTAAGAATTTAGTTTTCTCTCCTGCTCGGCTCAGGCTGCATTTCACAGTGTTGTCATATCTCAGATGTGGCGATAGAAGTATTCACAGATTGTGTTAACAAGTCCTGAATGATTTCTCTTGTAAACAGTGCTAATACTAGAAGCTTCATTTTATGCTTCATTTCTTTTAAGGGGGAGAAAAGGTCTGCAGCTTGTGTTTATTCTGCACTGATAGATATCTTCCAAGCAGTTTTCTGGACTCATTATCGAATGGTGATCTCCCTTTGCTTTTCAAAGCACACTGGTTTTAAGCTGTTCTGTATCAATGCATCTGTATCAGCTTGCTCACTCCTGCCTGTCATCCATATTTTGCCATCTGTGTATAACACTCTATGCACCAGGAATATCATCATCATGTTATCATCTATGCATCAGTGTTAAGCCTAGCTTCTTCTCCAGCCACTGGGAGGTGAGAGCTCACCCTTCCTGCGGGGCTGTCCTCTTGCACTTGAGATGGGAGAAGGCAGAGCAAATTCAAAAAGCACACTTATCCACTCACTTTTCAAAGTCCACAGGATCACAGCACACATCCACAATATTCACTTGACACTGCTTTAAGACCTCATCTGCCTCACTTGAGCTCAGCCTTAGCCACCACCTCCAGAACGTAGGTCAAGAAGTCACAGAACATCAAGAGCCAGAAACACAACTCCCGGTTGCGAGTCCACCGTGGAGGGAGCCCCGGGAGCGCCTGCGCGCACCAACCACCCCACCACCCAGCATCGATGCAGCCAAACGTCAAGCGGATTACCTGGTTACCAGCCCCAGGCGCAGACAAGGCCTGTTCCGAAGGATGCACTAGGCTTGGCTGGAGTGACGGAGGAGGAGGAGGAGGCTGCTGCTGCTGGGAAACTGCTTGCGTGCCCTGCGTGTGGTGGGGAGAGGGCGCTTCGCCCTGCACCATCTGCTGGAAGGTGGCCGGGTACATCTGCTGCTGAGGGAGCTGGGACACCGCGTGGTGTGCTGGCAAAGCCGACACTCCCGGCGGGGCCACAGCGAGTAGCGGTATTGTAGCGGCCGACATGTTTGGCACTATCGTTTGGCAGGGCAAGACCAAAGAAGCCACAGTTGTATGAGGAAGATTCACTGCCTGCATGGGGAGGGCGGGGGAATTTGGTGCCAGAGGCAGAGCGGGGTTCATGGGGAGGCTTGGTAAAATCACAGCTGGAGTAAAATATGGAGAAGGGGCAGGTATGGGGGGCACATTTGCAGCAGGTATATCAGAGAGGTTTGGAGGAAGGTTGTCAAGTCCTGCCAGAGGAGTAATTGCAGGAATGACAGGAAACTGAGGAATCTGAAAAAAATATAATATCATATAAATTGCAAGTGCTTTCATTGATGGTACAAAGTAGTTTCAATTGCCATACAAGTATGTAAAAATCACCTGTGTCATGATGATAATTATGTCTGTCTGTTCATTTCCTGAGGTTTATAAACAGTAACACAAACTGATTTATACTGAAAACATTAGTAAAAAAGAAAATTTCATTTTTGGGACGTTTTCATACCTTAGGAGCTTACCACTCCTTCCAACACTGCTAAGAGCCATCAAGTAACATGCTAACAAAAAAGTTGCTTTTGTTTTGACAGAAAGAAACAAGAATCAGATCAGGAAAAAGCAAACTCTTTCATGCAAAATTCAATAAGACAATTTAAACTACTTGTCTTTAAACAGGCTGGCTGCAACCCACGCAGCACAAAAAAAATCCATAAAATCAAAAAAGTTAAAAGCAAAACTGCCCTATGATATTGCAGACCATAGCTACTCTGGTATTGCAGAAGCAGCTTGCTTCTTCCTTATTGCAAAAGCTGCTTCACATTATGAACACTGTCACTAGCAAACATACTAATAGCACGAACAAACCAGTCCAAAGAAAGGGGCCATGCCTGCTACTGAAAATAGAAACAGGGCTGGGAGCTAGGAAGGGGGATGGGTGGGTGACAGGGAAGAATGTGAAGTTAAGAGCTAAAAAACAAAAACTGGGCAACTGCTCATGCTCTTAAGCCTAGGATGGGGAAGGGAGTATGCCATGGGGGAAGGTTAAAAAAAAAAAAAATGCAGTTACCACAATTTTGTAGCCCATTACAGGATTGTCTAGGCATGACATAGAATTATTCACAGAGGATATTTTTGATTCACTGAACAAGTATCAAGTCAAGAAAAATACAAGAAGTATGAAAAAGCTGTATTCTTAGGGACTAATTAAATTGTGTGCATTTAGAACAGCCACACAAAAACTACAAATCATGCTCATTATTAGCTGGAAAGCTTTACATAAATATATGTACTTCTACACAATAAATAAATGTATTTCTACACATTTTCAAAGCTATTACCTGGGAGGGGGCAACTGGTGGAAGTTGTGGTACAGTTGAGATCTGAAGCGGTTTTAATGGAGTACTGCTAGCTGCCACCTGAGAAGTTTGGGGCTGATATGGGGGTAACAGATGGGTTGCAGGTGGGATCGGGCAAATGGGCTGGTTGGCAAGCACCTGCTGCAGAGAGGCTTGCTGTGACACGGGTTGCTGCTGGAAAGGAAAAGAGAACAGAAAAAGGTTAAGGCATGTCTACCGCCGAAGAGTCAGTTCACCTGGACATAGCACCCTTTCCACTTCCTAGCTGAAGTCAGCACAGAACTGTCACTTGGAGCAGAACTGGTTTGTAAGAGAGAAGGGTGCTACTCATTTAAACACTGTACAAGAGCCTGTGCTTAAAGCTCATTTAAATGTAAGATATATTACCTGAAAAGGCAAATGTTAACTGTCTTGGAAAGGTCATTCATAATAACTCAAGACTCTTCAAATCCCCGAGACTGTTGTAGCTGGCTGGTCCTGTAAAATCCCTACACTGTTGACTTTAAAGATTCCTCATGTGCAGATTATACCCAAGCTCATCTTGGCATTCAAAAGCTGGCTACATAATACAGCATTATAAGACACTGAAATACACAGTGCTTAGAATACTGTATAATACCTGAGCTGTAAAGAAATCACATTAATTATAGCAGAAGTTCTAGCTGGATCCCAGCAATATTTCTGAGGCCCTGTAGTAACAATACGGCAGCTGAAAAGGCAGTTTTACCATTACAAGGGCAACAGTGTTCTGCTAGCCTACCAGACTTCAAGCAATAGAAATAGACATAACAGGGAAAAAAAAATCTGCAAAAAGGCTGAGTATAATGAGCAATAGAAAGTTTCACATATTCTGTGCTATTGATATATCCTTCTTTTGGTCCTTTAATTAATGCTGAAAGTACTTAAAATCAGTTTCAGAAATGCAGCACTGATGCACTAAGCTGGCTCTGGATTGACCTACTTGGGACCACAGGATTTATTGATTAGCTCAGACTCTGTACCACAAAATCTAATAAGGCTTCCCCCCGTCCTCATCTTTTCCACTTCTCAAGAATCATAGTATTTTCCTCGGCACTTTGTCAGGAGCAGAATTCTCCGACCAGAATTTTTAGACATTAATACAATAAATAGTCTAAAACTGTAGCAGATGAGTCAAGGAAGCAAGGCATGCCATCCACTCTTAAGTCACTAAAACTCAACTGTGCTTAGTAACAGTTTCCAACACAAGTATCAGCAAATAAAGGAGTATTTGGCTACTAGCACCTAGTGTCTGGGGCTGAACATACTGGATTGCACGAGCAGTACAGGGTGCACCAGGGAGGGCACTGTGCAGGGACCTGGTATCTCTGGACGCCATCAGCTCAGCTCCTGTGCCACTTATTAGTCCTGGCTGGGCACTCATCCTGCTGCACTGAAAACAAGACACTGAGGTGCCTCGGCCCCACAAAACGCCAGGCGGCCCCGCGGGAGCACAGCGGCCACTCTCGCGCGGGGCTGGGCGCCCAGCGCCCTCGCCAGTGAGCAAAGCCAGCTCGGGACGTCGGCGCCCGTGCCGGCGTCAATCTGCAGCTCAGACAGGCTGCCCGCAGGTTCCTGGGAGCAGAGCACGCTCACAGTCTGCAGCTCGGAGGCAGCTGCGTTAAAACTACCAAGATGCATTCATGGAGCTCAAGCAGTTTCCTAAAACTCCCATTTTCAACTCAGCTTAGGTTTTACAAAATGTCTGTGAACTGGATGAAACATAAGGAGGGCAAAACACCCAAATAAATTATGCTAACTTAGCCTCATTACAACCTTGATACAATAAACAGTCACTGGATAGATAACCACATTGAGAAGGGAGAAAAACCTGAGGAGATGCAGTACTTGATCCCTAGTGTCTGAGCCACCAATGTATAATGATAAAAGACTGTTGCATTTCAACTGTTTTATGGACAATTTCTCATCCTGATCTCACATCTTTTTGTTTACATCCCTTCCCAATTGTTTACAAAAGGCTAAGCTTTTTCACTACTTACAGTATCATACCTAGAGATCCTGGGAACACGAGCTCTCCTGGAGCTGGGGATACGTTTGTCTCTAAGGCACACAGGTGCTCTGGAAAATTCTGCACAGAACTATTACTATTTTATCTATTGTCTTCTAACTTGCTGGTAAGTAAGCCTGAACTGTCTTCTAGCTTGCTGGCAATTAAAATCCTAATTTTTTAAAGATCATAAGCATATACTTAATGCTAGACATGTTACCTAGTGTTTTACTGCATTTTCCCTTGAAGAATTCATTCTGAGATACTGTAAAAATGCAGTCTTATAACTTATTATCCAACTCAAAGTAGCTGTTCTTAAACAGCTGTCCCCCGTTAAACGGGGACAAAAAGTTTAAAAGTTTCTAAAACTTTTAAATTCCAGTCGCAGAAAAGCTAAACTACCAGTGAACCACATCTCCCATTGGTATTATGTGACCAACTCGGGCGTTTTTTACACTGAAACTATAGTACAATAAAAACTGCAAACTGGATACATTTTCTTCACACTCCACTACATTTTTGAACTGTCCTGAGAAATTTAAGAATAAAAGTATGAAAAGTCTAGTTTTGATCTGGGATTGTATCCTGGGGCAGATTTATCCTTGAGGCAATTCCATTTAAAAGAAAGAAATTGCCCCAGGCATGAATTTCGTTTAAGAGCTTACCTCACATCATAGATTTTTAACTTCCTTTGGTGATTGGTTTAAGATGTATTTATGGGTGTGCAGAGAGAAAGGGAACTATATGCTTTGATTCATTAGAAAACAAAGACAGACTAGTTATTAATCCCAGTTACTGTCAGGGATGGAATTATCTCAATAAACAGTCCAGCTATGAGGAAGGAGCATGGAAAAAAAATGTGAAAGTTAGGGAAAGATCCTTTTCCAAAACAGTTTTTACACATAGGAGAGGAGAAAAAAACAGCAGATTTTGAACTGTCAGCATAAAGCTGTGAAAGCTCCAGAGGCCACTATAGATGTCTCTGCAATGGCAGCAGTCCTAAATTCACCTTAAAAAAAATGTAACATTCTGGCTGAGAGAATATGATGTGATAAATCTTTGCCCATTAGACCAAAAGAAAAAAAAAAAAAGCAAGACAAACTACACCATTTCTATGAAAACGCTTTCAGAAGGATATTATATATTAAAAAAACCTGAAGCAGTATCATCTATGAGATAAATTTGGATAAGTGAAACAATATAGAGAGCTATGATATGCAGTAGTCAAAAAGTATGCAAACATTCCCCAGCTTTGTCAACCATTTCTAGTGGAGAGAGCCAAGCTTTCGGTGGAATCACAGAAATGCGCCACAGATTAACAGGCTATACGGGTCTGCGGCTGTGTTTCTGATAGGCTCACATCACCTTCATGCATGGAAGCAGTTGTAGCCTTAACAGCCGGCCCTGTTTGAGAGAGATGTTTTGTAAATACCTTTAAAGAACAGACATTTGGGAGTGGGGAAATATGATAATCCAAAATGCACAAAAAATCACTATTCGGAGGCAATTCAGACAGAGTTGGCTGCTTTTACAAGTTAAATCTACTTGCTGAATATTTACCATGAGCTACATTTCACATATATGCACAAACCCTACTTTGGAAAAGGTGCTCAAGCCACATTGCTGAGTATTTAAAGACAGCTGATACCAGGCAACAGACTCTTTCGGATCAGACCTTTCAGGAACACTTTGAGATGGAGGTGCCAAATAACAAATAAAACTAAAAAAAAAAAAAATTTTTTTTTTTTTAAAAGGTCTCAGAGCCAAGATACTCCACTGACAGCAATGCAAGAGTTCAGCCCTACGCTGTTAAGACACAAGGGAAGAGGAATTGTAAAGCACATCAGGATGCTACAGGGTAGCGACAAGGATTGCCCAGCCCTGTTGTTGGAGACAAACTTTACCTGCTTACTTGAAAAGCCCCCCAAAAACCCCACTGAAAAACGGAGTAGATTAATCACATTTCTCCTCGAGTTTCTAACGTATTTCAGCTCCTCTCTGAACAGACGTGGCAGCAAGCGGCTGAGCGCGCGGTGCCGCAGGCGCCCGCTCCCTGCCCGGTGCCTGAGCCGCCGCGCGCAGCGGCCCCTTCCCTCCCGGGACCCGCTGCCCCACCACCCGAGACGCGCTGCCGCCTCCTCCCTCCCTTCGCTCTGGCCCCCAAACCCTCGTCTCCAAAACCACAGCTCAGGTTTCACAAGCAGGATCCGACCACGACCGTGACTGCAAGCGCTGGCTCGAGCGGAGCGCCAGCGAGGAAGGGGATGGGGGAAGACGCGTCTGCGGCAGCCGGCCTCTCACCTGCTGGCTGGCGAGCACCGGCGGCGACTGCCCCGCCGGCAGGGACGCCACCGTGGTCGGCTGCACCACCGGGAACGTCATCGCCGGCTCCTGGTACTGCTGGGGCCGCTGGGACACGGCAGCGGTGGGGGCCTGGACCACGGGCAGGCCAGGCTGCAGGGAGGGAAACGCACCGTTTCAGGGACGAGAACAACCCTCAAGTTAAAAACAGCCTCTACAGCTGTTGGTGGAGAATGTGCTTTCCGTTAGTCTACTCAATATTTAGTTCATAGTGGAGGAAGAAGACATAATAAGAAGTTATCTGCAAGCAATGGAAAGCTAATTATATCTAAAAATACGCAAAAAGGTCAGCATTTCAACAGCAAATAAGACAACCGAACTGCACTGCCTTTCTTGCTCGAAGCAAGCCCACAAACTTGGGTAAAACAGAATTTTTATCTTCAAAAAGATTTTTATAACCTCACAAAGAATCTTCACCTTCAAAAGCAGCAGGTAACTTACTTGAACTGGAGGCCATAAAAATGAATATAGAAATGAGAAAACAGAGCGGAAGTGAAAGCAAAACAAATAAAGGATAAGGCTTGTAACAAAAAAGGGTCTCTAAAACTTCAGCTCAAAGTAGACAAATAGACCAAAAAAACAGCCCGCCAGACTGAGCTACACCACCCTAAAGCAAAAAACGACTGCAACTCCAGTTATGTGCTGGTGGGTTACCCTGGTAAATGATTTCTGAAATAAATATATTGATATTTATTTTTTCCTGTAAAATAGAACTTCTTGGATGAGATTTTTGTTTGCTCTGTTTGTTGGGATTTTCAAACGTTGGAACTGTTTACTTTTGATTCAAAAAAAGAAAAAATATGGAAAAAACATGAGAAAAAGCTACGATGAGCGTGAATCTTCTCCTTACAAAGGAAAAGTTACCTTTGCAAGCCCCCAGGAAAGAGGGGGGTTGCATCTAAGCTTAACCGCAGAGATTCTGTCAGTGGAAAGAGCAGGTCTGCTCTCGGGCAGCATGCCACACAGCTCAATCTAGTAATAACTTCTTACTAAAGATGTGCCTTTTGAGCGCTGCATTTGGAGTTCAGTTAGTGCTTCACGTGGACAAGAAATGAGGAAGGATGCAGCCCCGCAGAAGTACGCACACAGGAAAGGCAGTTTCAACAGTGGAGGGAGCTGCTACAGATGCCAAGGAGGAATCTTTTTTCCTTCAGTTAGGCAGAGGCATGATTTCAATGCATTCCCAAAATACAGTTGATAATTTATTGCAGGAATTTTGGAAGATGTAAGAAAAAAAAAAAGGGGGAAATGAGGCACTTGCCCAAGCACCTAGGGTAGATCTGGATCACGCAAGGAAACGACCACTGGTCCTGGATTTTTCTTCTTTTAAGTCAAATAGGATGACAGAAAAAAATTAACCTACCACACCATTACTGTCACTTTTACTAGGCAGACTACTTCCACTGCTTTGGGTAGCTGTGGTCACCAAATTTTTCTCCTCCATCAGTGATGTTTTGCCAGGGCCAATTTTATGAGAGGGCTGGAACGGTCTGGGCACGTTGGCTGCTCCACAGTCAAAGGACTTGAAATGCAGGATCTTTTCTGCAGCTCTTGCAGATCTCATGTGAAAAGAACTGGTCTTTTGGAAAATTATGTAAAGATTCCCATAATAAAGGCAGGTCTAAACTCCTGCTGCACGGCCTGCTTGTCGGGGAAAGAGGCTGGGACGCCGAGCTTTTTAGAAGTTGGCTACATGCAGAGTGAGAACATTTAACAGGCATTGCAACTTTCAACATTTTTTGATCTTCTCTAGAGTGAAATAAGCGAGCTAAGCGTGCCTGATGACACCATTCGAGGAACATTAATTCGGCAGGCTTCGCAGAGGTCCCCAACGCCACCAGCCGCAACGCGCCTGCTTCCTCTTCAGCGGTCCGCAGCGCCGTGCCTTCCCCTCTGTGCCCTCCTGGCAGGGACACAGCACACGGAGCCACAGCCACTACTGCGTCTGTGGCAACGACGGGCTCAGCGGACACTGCCCGTCGCGCGTAACTCGCGTGGGCTCAACAGGAGCACGGTGCCACTCCAACTTCCGAAGGACACACTGGTATCGTGCCCAACACGGGAATCACCTAAAGATTTGTGTTCATTTCCCTGTGCTTGTTCTTGTGCCAGCAGTTGTGAGAATTGGCTTTGGTCAAGGCTGCAACAACATGCGAACGGGACGAAGCGTGAACGTCTGACTGGGCTACCAGTACTTGACTTTGGAGCCTCAATAACCGAAGTACTTCGCCGTCTCCGTGCAATATTGAATTCAGGCCAAGAACCAGAAAGGCAGTGAGCGGATGTTCGGCCTTTATCACAGTTGGAAGAAATACCTGCCCCAAAAGGCTCTTGAACAAATGAAGGAACAACAATGTGTGGCTATACTGACAATAAACGAAAAAACAAAGTCATTCTCAAACATGCGCATGAGGTTAAAGTAATTAAAGCTTTTTAACTGAAAATATGATAGCTGTCAGTGAAGCAGTATTTTAAGAACGGCAACCCTAACTAAAAACCCAGAATCTATTAAATGCACATTTTAGATCAACTAGAAATACATGCACTAAACAAGTCATTGGTAGAAACAGAGGGAGGAAAACATGAAGCAAGTCCTGGAATCCACACCTACTAAAAACAGCATATAAAGGAGTTTGTAAAATATGATCTAGGATACTGAATGGTTTCAAAAAGTCTTAGACTTACTCCCGAGGGCTGCTGGTAGTGCCCCAGCTGCTGAAGGCTATGAGGCAAGGCCTGGCTCTCACTTAGAGGTGGACTATAAACCCGTTGAATAGCAGGAGGTATTGAATCAGGCAGAGATGAGTAGATGACACTTTGCTGGCTGCTTTGGGAGTCTGAATAAACAGTGGACCCCTGACCACTGTCAAATGTGCTGTCAGCTGAAAATTAAAAAAAATATATTGTTTTTAAGAGCTCAACAACTCAAAACGCTGAAGTAATGATTTCATACCAAGGTCAATGCTGGTTTATGTAATTAGCATTTTTACTACCCTAGCCATTCCTATTATATAAATAAATTATACAACACAAATGCTCTTTTCTACAAAAGGCACATACTGCCCTTTCTAAGCCAAAATCCAAGAGTAGTCCCTAAGGGTTTATATGTACAATGATATTTTAGAAACATTAATATTTCCTTCAAAGGACATAAGGTTGACATTAAGAATTGCAGACATTTTATGGATTTTGCAGGATGAAAGGATAGAAAACCCCAACTGTAATGTTCGGAGCAGAGCATGAAGTCTTTTAGAGTTAGTTGCTCTGCTGATGCATTCATTTTAATCCATCTATTTGATTAGTGGTGCTGAAAATTTCTACTTAAAATTACAAAATTCTTTATACTATATGCTTTGCTAGTTCATCAAATTCTAATCATCTTGAGTATACAGCATTATGTCAGATGAAGAACAATTAACAAAATAATTTAATAGGATTAGGTGAAAACATACAGTGGAGAAACAACAGAAAAATACATTATGGATTTCTTGACTGTTTAAGTTCATTGTTGTGACGCACTGGTTGAAAGAGCACTATTTAACACGCCTACGAACAAAGGCCCTGCATTAGAAATGCACGTTTAGGACAGCATCTGCTGCAGGCGGACTAAGCAGCAGTCCAACCAGGTTCTATGGGAATTACAACTAAAATGCACCCTCATTTTGTTATTTATAAGCTGGAAGTTAAGTTACTTGTACTCAACAACAAAATAGCAGAATGAAATAAACTGTTTTACACAAGCAGCTACCTCATTCCAGGCTTTTAGTGATTTAGGAGTGCAACTGAGCGCTCTGTCGGTGTTTCTCATGCAGAATATTAGGCCATCTAATCTGCAGAATTGCACAGCTCTGGGCATTGGGCAAGCATGCCTCTTTTTGTTGAAAGGAAATAAATATTGTTTCAATTAATATTATAGATTTAAAGGGGTCTTTTCAAGGTTTTTGAAGCCTGTGAAGTAGAGGTGCACAGTTCTTGTGCATAAGCTATTGCTTTTTGTTTTGAAATGATCAAGATCGTATCCAAAAGTTAATAGCTTTTAAAAGAGATTTGAAACTTACAACCCAAAGATAACTGTAATTCAGCCAGACGGTTATGAAAAAAATAGCTTAAAATACAGATGTACTTAAACTATATTTTCTTCTGACTTTCCTTCTTCACTATTTTTCCATATCCCAAATAAGGTTTTACTTGTTTGGGTTTAAAGTAACAAACATTTTTTCAATAGCATCAGACATGAAACTTCAGAATATTCATAAACTAATCTCCCAGCTATGTTCTGCAAAATTACTCATTTTTTATATTTATTCAAGTCTTTACATAAAGAGCCAACACAGCCCTAATAAGAAGCTACAGATTTCTGTAGTGTATACTTTCATTTTATTACAAACAATTATTCAAGACCTCAAAGGAAAAAAGAATATGAGTTAATAGCATTACAGTAGAAGCTGTGAGTCAATCTCAGATTTTTATAGAACATCATACATTACACAGGTAATAAACTGTTAGTTTATACTACATCTGACCTCAGACAATTATATGAATTGATAGAGAAGCAATTGATAGAGGTCTTCGGCTTAATAGGTCTAAGCAAATGTTGAAAGACATGATAGTGAATTGTCAAACAACAGCAAGTATTGATTACAAGTGGAGGAGTAGGAAGGAAACTGGAGGTTTTATATAGGAAATTCTGCCAAGTCATTAGCAATAGAATCATAGGAAGCAAAAGCAGTCTCATTGTACCCCTGGAAACAAAAAGAATTATAATCATAGGGCTTCTCACAGCAATTAGATGGCATAAGTTAAATAGATGATCTAAAACGGAGTCAGTTTAGCTTCAGGAAAAAGCTTTGTAAATCATAATATTCTGAGTGTTATTCAAATATGGCCATTTGTTAAATCTTGTAAAGGTCTGCTTTCTTGCAGAAGCGTGCTTGGTTATTTTTAGTATCCAAAGTGGTACTCTGTATGGCAATTTATACAATACCTGAATTAATGCTGTAGCTGTTCCATTGCTAAAGGTGATGTCTATTTAAATATGCTTACATAACATCTAGAGCGGTAATTGGAAACATCACAATAATACTTCAGTATCAAAGTATGTGCATCATATTTTGTTAGAGAAAAATGGCTGGAAAAGAGCTCTCACTCTATTTCAAATTTTTCAAGTTAAAAAATATCTGGCAGCACTTTCTTATACACGTTTAAACTTTGCCACACATCAACCCAAGTATAAAGAGATTAAAATTCCAATAGCACACTGGATCTTGACTTGTTAACAAAGGTTGATTTGAAGGGGCAGACACAGAGTCAAGTTATTTTAGACAAAGAAAACCACTACTTCCTCCTGCTCTCCTATTTGCTGGAGACTATCCTGATTCTTGGAAATAAAAGCAAGAAAAGCTCTGCAAGAAAAGCTGTGTAGGGTCTTATTTAGAGATAGACCAAAATCAGTACTGGGATTTAAAACAGAGATGTAAATCAACTTGTTTTGAAATAGCCCAGTGATCACTCCTGAATCAACAACCACCTGACTGTAAAAGAGCTGGTAGATCATAGGGGAGTAACTATCTGGGCCTGGGGCAGGGAGAACAACCACCTATTCCCACCTTGATAACACAGGTCAAGTGACTTCCCTGCTTCAAGTCTGCTAGTCAAGGGTGAGGAAGACAGAGCAGAAGGATGGGGACAGCACCAGCACCTGGTCCCAGGGACTCTCAAATATAAAGAGGCAACCACAAGGTCTGATGTTCACAATGCATGCGGCCAAAACAGAGTTATTTCCAAGAAAACAAGGAAATCTTGAAGTGCATTAGGTAGCATTGAGAGATTGCACTCTTCTGCTATGCATCTTTGTACAGCTTCATAAAAACAAGCCATCAAGGGTAACTCACAAATTACAGGAAATACTAGCATCTTAGTTTCAACAAAGACTGCTCTTGGTTAAACATTTCTACATTGCCAATACCTTTTCAAAAGGTGAATGACAGAAAAAAAAAATCTATCACTGATCAGTTTGGTGCAAGTTCTGAAATCATGTGGTAAAGCTTAGTGGTGATCCCACCACCCAGTACATAGAAACGAAATATAATTAGAGTGTCTTTAAGAATGTATTCTGTGGTCAGAAATAGGTATCTTCTCTAAGTATGCTATATTTATGTTTTTTGTATTTATTCATTTTCTACTTCAGCACTATTACTATTCTGAAAAAAGGAGCTTTCACTATATATAATATAGGTTTTACTGACATTATTCCTCAAAATTATTCTGTGTCTCTCAGAGACACTTTGAGTTATTGTGTAAAAACATGAATAGCATCTCACTGCTCAGCTCAGACTATTGTTGATTTTTCAACTCAGACACTCATCACTATTAGCACTAAACAAGCCCGAGACTTACATGCAACAGATGTGACGCTGGTGGGCAGGTTTTGCTGAGGGTGCTGGTCTGCTTCGGGCTCCTCCGACTCTGACAGGGTATGGTGACCGGTGTGAGAAAGGTACGTGACTTGGACCTGCTGTGCCTGAGGTGCCTTCAATTTCTCCAAGCATTCCGAATCTCGACGTTCCTCTGCCTGTATCCTTGGCCAAATTCTCTCTCTTCTCCACAATATTAATGCTACTCTGTCACGTATTGACTTCGCAACTATCTTGAGATCATTTTCATGAAAAAATCCAGAGTCAATCTACAGAGGAGGCACAAACTTAGCAAGATCATATGTGCACGAATGTGTGTGCACTTGTGCATGCACGTCTGCATACACACTTTACTTGAATCATATATCACTCAAATCTCTTCTTAACACAGGAAACATCAGTTTGAAATAACATGAATTATATATTTGTTCCTTACAAGGACAGGAGAATTCAGACAGGACTTGATAGAGTTTTTAGGGGAAAAAAAATGTTACTAATGCCTTTTAAAACAATAGTAACTTCTAAGACATGAATACATTATTTGACCAATATATTGACCATTTAACATCCAATGAGAAGACAACAAGTATAATTGCAGGTGGGTTTCATTTCTTTTCCTAAAGACTAACAAAACAGTGAAAAGAGGAAAGAAACATCTTTGGATAACAGTCTTCAAGCAATACTACTGGAATAAACCACACTACCCTTAGTCAGACTTTATTGCCTTACCCTTTCCAGTATCCACAGCTCCCCAGATTGTGGTGCTCGATATTACAGTAAATCGTGAATGAAAATACTGACATAATTTCATCTCAAGTTCTCTTAAAAGGTAAAGTCAGGTGAGATATAGATAGGCTTTAAAAAAAAGAGAGTCTATCACTGAGCCAAATGCAGATGTACAGACTGTTCACATTTGATTGAGAAGAGGGCCAAGTTTTCTCAGAATTCAACCCCTGAGCAGATAAAATGGGAATTGGTCTTTGGGCTTCTTGCTTGCATAAGTCTCCTAGTCATGCTCCTACAAAATAGCATTCTTTGGACATTAGTTTAGTAATAACCTGCCAGCTCTCCCTGCATTACTATTCTAAAAACTCATCAGGCAGGTTTTACAGATTTGGAAACGCTTATTTTTAAGGCAGGAAATCTGGAAGTTCTCTGCTCTTGCCGAAACACAAGACAGTTTTACAGATTAGTTTTTTGCTGTAAAAATAAATAGAAAGGCATAAAGCAGCTTAAATACAGCTACAGATGGATGCTGGTATTTTCTGCTGCCTACGCCCTTAGACTGTGCTGATGGTCCAGCAAGAGCTGACAGAAGAAGCGAGTCCCTGTCGAGATGGAGCTCACGGGCTCGGAGAGCCTTGTACAGCAGTCACTAATGTGGCAAGGAGCTGGCTCTCCACAAAGCAGAGCTCAGCTCATGGGGAACACGCTGCACACCTGTCATACTAACAAGGTTTTAACCAGTCTCATTCCTACATCTCTATTTAGAGAGCAGTAAATGTTTAAATGAAGATATGCTATCTTACAGTACGACTGATTGTCAAACAACTTCAGGTTGCTAACCCACCAAAATATTTCGAGTCCTTTTCTTTCTGACAACATGCACTGTTTGGACAGGTTTGAATGTCTGACTACTGAAAATCTATCAGTAATGATAAATAATTCCTTCTTTTCAAAATACATCCCACATTATTCTCTTCTGCAGCTCCTACTGCAACACAAACTTATAAAGCACATGGCTTTGGCTTCATAATGGCCAGAAAAAGTCATTTAGAGATAAATGTCCCCTTCTCTGCCTCCAAAGGCCTCAGATTTGAAAGGATTTCATATCAGTCACTTTGATCTTACCCAAATTATTTTAAAACTTATGTTTTTCTATTAGATTAACAGTTATCTAAGTATCTTGGGCGCAATTCTTTTGAGTGTACTTTTACAGGAATTCTTTCCCAATAAGAACAATATATCTCAAGTATAGGCCAAGAAAACCGCAGAACTTCAGAAATCCAAATATTTTCATAAATATTGACCTATAAACGTAAAATATAATAGAAGGTTCTGCAACAGTACATTGCTGAAAAAATATTGGATCTGCTGCAGAATAGTGACAAAAAGACAGAGAAGCCTGAATTTCTCCCATTAATTTTTGGTGTATATAAGTGATGAGCTCAAATACAGAAAAGCAGCTTTACCAAACATCCATTTCCTAAGCAGAACAGGACTGATGATGACAACATCATTAAATAGGATCCCATGGAACGTAGGACACAGTAACAGGGACACTTCTGCAAGCAGAATAAAATTCACCCTGGACTGAGAGTTTACTGCTTCTTTGTTTCTCTGACATTAGAAAACCTCAACAATTGCAGGAAAAAAATCCGTAAAATATGAGATTGAGGACTATCTAGTGAAACTAGAAAGGTCATTTTGCTAACAAAACTCCCAATTTATGAATTTACCAAGTTAAATTTTTCTGTTAAAAAAGCTTATTCCTAAATCTTTGCAATGTGCTTGAATTTAGCTTCCTACTTGTGGTTAGTGATTCAGTGACAAATGAGACTTTCTTCATCTACATTATTCCTAAATTTCCATGAGTAACACTAATAGAAAGGTGGAAAAAATGTTTTGAAGAATTCAATGCAAAGTATTTTTGATTGAACTTTTGAACTCTTCTAATTCAAGTTGCTGTATGAAATTAAACAGATTCCAAACAAATTTAAAGACATTCAACAGCTAACAAATACTGGTAACGCATTTTTCAAAATACAATACTAAAAGAGACATTTGTAGTCCCTAAGTGACTTGCTGTCTGAATGTCATTTCATGGATCTGGTTCAATACTTGTAACTACTTTTTACAATTATTAGTTCTTCCTCATTTACCTTTTAACTTTTGATAAACAGCTTTTTCAATTATTAGTTCACCTCTATTTACCCCTTTCTTCCCACATCCATGCAAAAATCAATGCAACTTGCTTAAACTAGATGCACAGAATCTCGTAAATGGAAAGTACTTTACCAGACTTGCTCCTGCTGGCCTTTGAGATTTATGCACTAATTTGATATTACATATATATAATCTATATATATCTTTTTTGCCAGGAGAAGGTATTTTACCATTTCTTGTGCAACATCATCAGGAGTTTCTTTCTCCAGATCAAAAGTAAACTCAATGGCTCCATTATCTTTGGGTTTTCCTTTCAGTTTCTTAGGATCTTCTACCCAGAGTCTTAAGGCAATAGAGGATTTCCTACCATGGTCTTCTTCTGCAAGTTCCACTCTTACCCCAGTATCTTCAGCAAAAAAGGCATGGCTTAATAAATCTTTAATTTCATATCTGTAATGGATATAAAAAACATTCAAATACTGCAAATCTCAAGTACTTTCAAATAAGTTTATGACAAGAAACTGCTGTTAAAGGCAAAAACATTTGCAGGATCTTTTTGTCTGTTCACCCATACAAAATTTGTTCGTAATGAAAACTAGTAGTATTGCTAGTGTAACTGCTGAGAGCCAGACATTTCCTATTTCACAAAACCTCAGCAATATTAATTCACCAAAAGCATGTATAGAAACAAAGATTAATGCTCTGTTCAACCTTTCTCAAGTATCTGAGTTTAAGGATTACTAAAAAGATGGCTACCTTCAGGTAGTCTGTTGAGGACCCCAAGAACCTTCTTTGTGAAAGTTATGAATTACTAAACACTAGGCACACTAAATCTTCTAGAACAAACTAGTGCAAGAAAACTGGGTTTCAAAGCCAAAGCTAGAAACAAGGCATAATTTGTCTTCATATATGGAGGCTAATTATCGATGGAATCTGTTATCAAGGCATGTGGTGAATCCTCTGCCATGTGAAACATTTACGTGAAGATGAAGATCTCACTTAGGGTCAGTTCCATCACAAGCTGCGCTCCAAGCAGGACACAGAGTGAGATTTTACAGACTGGTATGCTACAACCCGCTCTCAGGTCCACAGCAAGGCTTTCTGACCTTACTCTTTGAAATTGAGACGCACACAACAATTGTGTTCATTCTATTATCCTGACATTTTATGGCAAGAAAGTAAGCAATTATTTTTATTTCCAAGCAATTATTTTTATTTCTAAGTGGTGGGTTAAGAATACAACTGTTATGTAGATGAAGTGTATTTTCTTCTCAACAGTGAAGATTCAGAGACCGGAATGGAAAACCACAGACAGTTTCAAAATCTCTGTATAAGAACTACTTAAAATAAGATTGCTTGAAACAAACCTTTCTTCTTTATTTTTGCAAATGCACTCCCCAATTATCTCCTTAATTTCAGGATCAGTAACTTTCTCAAAGCTTGCTGGCTTTATACCCTAAAAGAATAGAGAAAAATAACTCAGTTTGAAAGCAAATTACCTTATGTCACTTAAAGATAATTTTACTACATTTTACATGCAATTCAATCAGTGGAATAACCAATACTTGAAAGTTGTTAGCCTTAACATAAAACTGAATGGAGAATTTAGGGCTATTACATTTCTAAGTACCTTTGTACTTTGAATTAAGCGTATTAGTTTGTACATGCAACTCAGCAATACATCACGCAAATCTCCCTTTTCTTTACTGCTAACGTTTTCAAGCCTTACCTTCATACCCTGCAGATTCTGACATCAGTATTGAAGAAGCAGACGCATACAAATTCTCAGAATGACAATTTTTCTTTGAAAGCATACGTTTTTAATTTTTATATTTCTTGTATTAACTCTCAAAATGTTAAATGAATAAAAAAAATCATGTTTTTCTTCAAGTAGCCAGTTTCAAGAATGAATCTAGAATATCTTGGAAGATCAGACGAGTGCAATATTCTACATTACTCTTCCCACAGATGTTTTGCTCTTCTGTGTCCCCCAACACTACCCAAAAAAGCCCAGACAAAGCAAGAAAGAAGCAAAATACGCCTATCAGCTCTATGTTTGTGGTTCAATGTAAATTAAAAACATGTTAATTCATTCCTAAAAGTACATATACTTTTATCTGTTAAAAGGTGTGTATGAATAAAAATTTGGCAAAATGAATTTTGAAACAGATTCTACAGTTAAATCCCATCACTTTAGTACACAAGTGAGGTCAACTGAAATCAGGTTTGCTTTCTGCTTATCTAGAAAACAGAAGTTAATTAAGTACAAAATTAAACGGGATTTGGATTTAACTCCATTCAGATTCTTTTAAAGATTCACTCTAAAATAATAGTAATACTGACTATATAGCAGCAGATAAGGAGACCTGCTGTCCTGAAGACTGGACTTTCAGCTCACCTGATGCTATCTATCCTGCCTTGGATAAGAAATAAAGTGTTGCAGAAAATGTCTCAAAGTCTTCAAGCATATCACTGAATTTAGTCTTAAATAAATTTTATGGGTGAGCTTCAGTAAGAGTTTGCATCTCTCTAAGAACTTCTGAATTTTCCAAAATCAAATTATACTTCTATCTTTTTATTAAAATTCTGTTGCCACTTTGGCCTTAGATTTATACTTTACACTTGGCTCAGGTTAATCACTTCACTTTTGCCTTCAAACTCAAGAGTAAAATGTAATTCATAAATTTTAGGAAAAAAAAAATCACAGAACATTCATACAAATAGTGAGTTTCTCAGTTTTGTCTTGGCAAAAAAGCTGGCAAGATCAAAGAAAAAATATTGTAGAGGGAACAAAACAGAACAGATACATACATGAGACAAGCTGACTGTGGCAGAAAAGAATTCTTTGATTAAGCAAACTTAAATCTTAATTAGGAGATGAGATTTATTTTTGGTATATTAGAAAAAAATGTGTCAAAATCATATGGAATATCTGGTCTACCAAAGCCCATCTAAATAAAAAAACTAACAAAAGACAACACCACAGCAGACCTTTTCAAGACTCTCTTAAACAAGCTGATACTTCTCATTTAGAAATTAAACAAAAAACCCCAAAGGTATTTATAGCATTAATCCTCTATATCCTAAAATCCTTAAAGCCATCATCATCTTTTATTTCAAAGAGTAACTTTCTAGCTCCCCTTGTGACGATAACTTTGAAAAAATAAGTCATCATAAAATGACTAAAAAAATCAATCACCTTGAACTACTTTTCTTCTCTCATATGTCACAGGGTCCTCCTACTACCACCTCAGAAGGACGGCCTTGGAGGATTCAACACCGCAATAAGCTTATTGAATTTTGGAAAGACCCCAAACCGATCTACTGCGAAAGAGCTGCTCTGACCACACTGCTGTGACGGGGAGCTGCGTCCTCCTTGCAAGCCAGCTCCTACGGCTGATGACTCCCTTCCGAGGAGCTAGTCATTCCCACCAGAGGACCATCTGGGGAACAGGACTGCTCACTGCACCGAACGCAGCTCTGCTCATCAGAAACCACGCACGCTGTATCAGTGCTTAGCTTGACTATAATGTAGTAAAAATCAGGAGGAGGAAAAGAAACACAAGTATGAAGAGATGCGTATTAAAAGGTACCAACTAAACATAGAAAGTAAATAGTCAACATACTACAAGGGAGCTATTACAAGGCTGAACAGCTGATAAAGAGCTGATAACATTTCCAGTGTTTTAGTAGAGGTCTCACATTCCCTTTCTTTTAAAGTTGCACAATTCTTTTTGACAAATACTTGAAAATGTATCATCAGTATGTCATAAGCAACTGAAAAGCAGATGACAAAAGCAACAAATGTGTGTAAGTTTCAATTTTAATTGAGAAAAATGAGTGCATTAAACACAGTAGTAGAGACTACTTCCACCCTATTACCTGAAGAGCTTTCTGCTACCAGGCACCATTTCCTAAGGTGAATGAATTGCTTGCATATTTAGGTACTCAAGGGAACATGCCAGGTGCTTTTTATATCTGTAGGTTTTTTCATAAGTATTCTGACACAAACTAAACATATGAGAGGCACAAATAGTATACAACATATCACTGTATCAATTTAATTTTATTTTCCAGAATTCATATTGATTCATCATTTAGGTGGCTTGACTTGAATGCTTACATGACTGGAATGGAGCAGGTCAGGACATGCTAGGCTTCTAGAAATTAGGTTTCCTTTGAAAGGTTTCATTTGACACATCCCTGATGACTGACCCTGATTTTTGACCTTATAAATTGCTTCCATAGTAGCGACTCCTACACATGCCATGGTCATTTCAACATCCTTTGAAGGAGTGCTGACTCTTCGCAAAACATCTATTGTACTAATTCACCAACCGCCTAAATTATGAATACATGACTAAAATAAACAAGGACAAAATACACACAATGAAGTACTAAATGGAATTGCTTTTCCAAAGCATTTTCCCCAAAGCTCAGATGCTACAGTGTGCTTCTGCTCCTTAGATGTCATTAACATCTCCAAGGCCGTCTCATTCTCCTGCGGCATCTCCTCCCCAGAGCACTATGCTGAGGCACTTCCAAACCTCCTGGCAACAGCAACAGAGGGGGCTTATCTGAAACACCTGTTTCTATAGGAAATCAAAGGCCCCATCCCATACATTTATACATCTGTCTTTTCTGAGCATTCCCAAGGAAACACTGCACCAAAATCAAAGCATATTGACTTTGATAGATCCTTTCCATCCACAGCAGTATGAAAACTGTACAGCCACCTCAAACAAGAGTGAATACAGCCACACTGCATCTGCAGTGGAGGGCTAGTTAGTTGACACAGGGTGGACAGAGATATTTTCATACAAATTCTTCAAATGCTAAAACACAAGTCTAACAGCAAGACAAGACAAAAGAAAGCAAATAATCTTCCTTTGTTCCTTTCATGAATATTTCTCCCCCAAAAGGATTATTTACTTTGAATCCCCACCCAGACCAGAGCAACTCATCAACACAATGAGAAGCATTCAAATAGTCTCCACAGCTTCTTTTCCAAACTGACTAGATTTGAAAGGTGAGTACAGTGTACTCCAGTATAAGATAGCTGAGTCTACAGTCAGGCTATAGGACATTAAACCTTTAACCTCTACATTAGGGGAAAAAAAGTGAAGCTTGTTTTCAGCACTCTAAGAATAGCTGCTTGTCATTTTTTCATCAGCAAAGCAAACCTTTGAAACAATAATACATGATGCTTTAAGAAATGCCCAGCTTATGCCATATAAGTCAACATATGCCATATAAGTCAACATTAGCTCTGACTCTCACCAGTTGGTAACTTTTCTGCCTGCCTTTCTTCAGTCTGGCAGGATGCCCTTGAGCTCCAGCCTGCTCAGAGCTGCAATTTCAACTTCTACCTGAGTGCCCTCCCTCGAAACAGATAGTTCTTAGAAAAAGGGGGGGGGAGAAGCCTTTGTTTTCCAAAAGAGCTGAAACTTTGTTTCCAGGACTGAAATTACACCCCACTAAACTGTTTCTGGAGTTAACAAACAGCAGGTAAAGTTCTCCATTCTGTCAGTACTTTATTCCAGAGCATTTAGCAGCAAGCCCATTGCACGTAATTATAAATTCACCTGTTTCACTGCAAAATGGTATACAGCCCTAATGCTAATCTACAAAGATTACCTGGAGATCTAAGAAGGTATCTGAAATACACAGAAAGTCAGTGTAATGAGATTCGTAATTTTACTTGTCTGCTGTTGCAGTGCTACAGGTATAGACTTTCCATCTGTTTAAAAAAATACGTATTTTATAAACAGAGAAAATATTCAACACTTTCATAAACTAAAATGGAAAATGGAACACTATAAATGTGATAGTTGTTTTATATCTATAGGTTTGTTCTGCTAAACCCAATGGGGTTTATGTATCCACTGAATCCCAGTGTATGGAGTTGGTCTGCTGTGAATTCTCCAAAGCATCGTAAGAAAACATTGGACTGCAGCTGCATGGGAAGGTCACAGACTCTGATGTTTCACCACGAAATACGCCTATTGTCTACATCAAAATTACTTGCCAGAATGATTAAATACAAAAAAAAAAAAAAAAAAAATCCGACTAAGAAAACTCATCAAGTTACGCATGAAAAATGAGATTATAGCTTCAGAACAAAGGTCACTAAATATGCTGACCAGGGAAGCGCTTTCAATATAACTGCAGTAAATGGGGCTATGACTTGTTGCTTGAAAAATATGCATTTTCTATTTTTCTGGGGGTTCTCTTATTTTTATCATGCATGATTAAACTCAACCAAAGAGTCTACTGGTTTTATCATCTTTTGCGCTTAATTTAAATTGCAGCGTGTGCTGCTGCAATAGGCCCCAAAGAACCTAAGAGCTTCACTTTCTCATTACAGACTCAATCACATACATGTTTCAGTTCTTTCAACTGCTCTTTAAAGTGTGACACAAAGCATAAAAAGCCGTCAGGAGGGGCCTAGAAGAAAGCAATAAATGAAAGTGTGTCAATTTATGCTCTAGAAATCTACATTTTGATGCTAAGGCTGAAAGGGCAGAGAGAAAGTGTACAAGTCATAACAAGCACATCTGATATGCCAGAGAAATGAGCCAATTTGCACATCTGGGAAACAGCTCAGGAAATGATTATGATTGTCATATTAGCCTGAACTATTATGTGCATACAGTTGCACATACATAAAAACAACAGCAGAAAATTAAAGCAGCAATGAAATTCAGTCAAGAGAACGTGCTCAAACAGAGTAGAAAGTCACCACGTAAGTGTAATAAACTTATAGTTTAATAAACTATAGACATACATACTACAGAATACCTTAAAACAAAATAACCATGTTTCAGACAAGTAATGCATCAATTCTGCACACCACTATCTGTTACCAACGCACGAGACTTTAAAAGATATGACTTCAGATGTATCTTACGTCCTATTAGTAGACAAGAGCTTGACACAGTGTTAGGAAAGGGAGTAAAAATGATAAAAAAAATTGTCACAATAGCAGCATTAAATAATATACTGTGACCGCAGGGGACATGCATCCCAGGGTAAGCCAAAGTTGGGTTAGAGGCAGCCTAAAGATTAAGGTAGCTACTCTACCTTCACTAGTAAGCAATTACTTTCTTCATTCAAATGTAAGCAAGCAGTGTCAACCTCACAGGTGCTATCAACACCTCCAGTGGTTGCTGCCATGATAATGGGCCAAGGCAGAAACAGCACATTATTTTATTCTATAATTACAAAATAAAAGCATAGAGCACCTAGACACAGAGGTAGAACTTTCAAGTTATATTCACTCTCAATTTTAAATACTAGAAATGGCACTTACATTACTGGTGCCAAGTTTTTTCCTCCCAAAAGCAGTTTCATAAAAAATTAAGTAAATTTCTTTTTCACTGAAAAGCTGATGTATGGTACAGCATTTAAGAGAGCTGCATCATTCATCCCATCTATTTGAGGTCAGGGGTAACTTCCGCTCTAGTGAGCCTCCGAACCTCACCTATCTCTGAGGAACAGACTTAGTATAATTCAGTCTCTTAGCTTCAGTCTACACTTTATTTATATACTGTATTTCAGCACAGTGAAAACAAACCCAAGTAAGAGCTGCTGCATGATAGTTGCAACCCTAACTCTTAGGAAAAGTGATTTTAAACTATGACTTTTTCCTCTGTAAGTTGTCACCACCCCAAGTAACCAGGCAGATCCAAGCACCTGTGAGAGAGCTCAGGATATGGACAAGGTCCAGGGAGCCTGCACCATAAATTCCTCCACTTGAACTGCAGTAGCAGCTTCCCTCAGAAACAGCAGAGCTCCTGCTAGCATACTCACATGGATCCCAGCGGTATCCCCGGCCGCCGCCAGCTCTTCTGCAGACAGGGCTTCTCGGGAGAAGCAGTTCAGTTCAAGAGAGATTTGCTCTGGGAACAAGGACCTTCTTCACGGCTGCCCTGCTCCTCTGGCACCCTCATCAGATAGGACCACCCCCTGCTCCTCCTCCGGCTCTGACAGTTCAGCAGCTCATGGCAGGCCACAGAGATTCTCCCCTCTCCAGAGAGGGTTAGTTAACCCTTTCCTTGTAATGAAAGTAATGCCAATTTTTCCATCCAAGAAATCCTGATGCCTTTGCTTCCCCCTGCTAATGCATTCATTGGAGCAAGCAGTCCGTGTGCCCTACGTGTCTGTATCCACCAGATGGGTAGGGAAGTTCTGTTCCAAAGGTACCCCCTCTTGGTAGCAATAAAGTCACCTTTTAATAGTATTCACTTTCACAAGAAGAACTATTTTCAAGTTCTCTAAAGTTGTTAGTATAAGACCACTTTTAAAAAGCTGTAATAAATTACCATATAACTCTTGGCTTTGTAAAGGTTACTGCCACAGAAGACAACTTGGCTCAGACTTTTAGTGCTTACAAAACGACTACTAATTGAAATGTAAAAATCTAATTAGGGATCCTCTGATTAATCATTACTTTTTGCCATCTTGCATACTGTTTTGACAAATGAGGCTTAGAAGTCTCACAAAGTCTTAATTACCAGTGCTCCATATGGCTAAGGGTTGCACACACTCTAAATTGTTGCAAGTATGTGGAGCAATGAAACACGTAAGATAGCATTTACAGCTCTAAATACATTCACACAGACACGCAGGTCACCTTAACTTTAGCTAACCATGATGGCAGCTCTCCAAACAAATTAGGCTTATAGCTCACCCAAACTTCTACCCAATGCAGCAGCTAGAACATATCAACTCTGCTTATAACTAAGTACCTAGATTACCAGGCCAAAGGGACAC